>NC_135761.1:56569420-56852453 GCF_052425735.1 Oculina patagonica | reverse complement strand
GCATATCAATAGGAAAGCAATTAAAATCGGTCCTGCAACGGAACTTTCGAGAGTCGCTTGCTTCGTCAAGCCTGCCCAGAATGCACTAGTGCGAGCTTGCCCAGATTGCATTAGTGGAGCGAATTTCGCGGTATCGAATTTGACCACATAAACAATGCAATATAGTCTTCGTCGAGATCCTGTGGGCTGATAGTTTCTGGCGGATATAATATGTTTGGAAAACTAATATATGCCTGAGAACGAACTTGACTTGGAGGCTCAATGCTAGTTTTTCGGAACTTTGAATTTTTAACCGGGCAGAGACTGGGCCGAGCCCGGTTCATAAATCGCCCGGAATTTTTTCGTCGTAGTAGTCTTGTCGGTAAATCGTTCCAGACCCGCTCGGCCGCTTCCTTGGCCAGGATTCAAATCACGCACTTTTGATATTTATTCGGCAGGAGCTATTAAACCCGGCTATAAAAACACTCTTCTATTTTAAATTTTATCTAAAACCCTGATTTCTGTTTAGCGTGAAATATATATATGTTTGTGTTATTCAAGCGTTTGGATTGCGAAACCGGTGATTGTTTTGACAGCTCCAAACCGCTACGTCAGTCACGCAATGTTTTTGCAGCAAGCTTTACGCATAACTGCTCTTTAAAAAAACGGCTGGTAGCCAGAGCATTTTTGAGCCGGAATACTTTGAAGATGCTTTTCATTTAATAGGAAGAATTATGTCCATTTTCATCCGTGCACAGTTGAGCTGGCAAAGTCGCGTATCAGAGACGATTGAATGTTTGCACAGCAAAATAATCTTATTTTGGTTCTTGATGTAAAACACTTCCCAAGACTTCAGTAAACAAAATTGTAATGTATAGTATTTCTACGAACTATGATGGTATTTGTGAAGGGATCCGTAAAGCCAGCAAGTAAAACAAATGGTCTGCAAAATGAAAATGAAATCTTGGCGCGGGTAATTTAATACATGTAATTAAATTCTACCACGGTATGCAAAATTTCACGTTTTTGAAATTTTCTAAATCTTTTTGCCTTTTAAAATGTTTCTTGACCCCATCTTGAATAAAAATTCATCTAAAACTTTTTTCATGTTTCTTTTTTATTTTTTCACGTTTGTATTAGTTGCCTTTTTAGGCTTTTGAAACGAACACGGCATCTACTTATAGATTGAGGCACCATGTGATGTTTACATATTTGCGTCATTTGTCGTAGTAGTTCACTCGGCCGCTTTCTTGGCCAGGATTCAGATCCCGCACTTTTGATATTTACTCAGCAGGAGCAATTAAAATTTTATCTAATACCCCGATTTCTGTTAAACGTGAAAGATATATTTTTGTGTTTTTATTCAAGCGTTCGACTCAAGCGAGTTCTGGAGTCCGAAACCGGTGATTGTTTCGAAAGGTCGCTGAGGTCGAAGCTTTTTTACATCAGTCACGCAATGTTTTTGCAGCAAGCTCCTGCATTTAAAAACGGCTCCAGACTCTACTTTGAAGATGCTTTTCATCTAGCAAGAATTGTGTCCATTTTGACTATTTCCATCCGTGTACAGTTGGGCCGACAAAGTCCGTGTGTCACAGACGAATTGAATGTTTACACAACAAAAGAACCTTATTTTGTTCATGATGTAAAAACTTTACTTGCACACTTTTCAAGAACTCAGAAAACATAATGGAAATGCAAAGTAATAATATAATAATTTCTACAAACTAGAAGCAGCTAGCGCAGCATAAAATTGGGTTGTCAAGACACAAATCGTTTTATCAGGATCGTGTTTGGCGGAATAATATAGTGTACGACTTTCGACGAAATTCCTTTCCCCAAAACGCTACTAGGAGTGGTCCGCAATCTGTTGAGATTGTATTTGACATTACCTGTGGCATTGGCGACTTCAGACCGTACATTTTCTGCCCTCCGACGCCTAAATAACTGTACCCAAAAAGAACCGTAAAGCATGGTCGTCTGAACCGCCTAGTTATGCATTGTCACGAATCGATTACGAACAGACCAGACACTTTTAAAGACATTTTGGGAAATTTGAGTGTATCATGCGCTTGGCTTGGAGTATGAATCCCCACCACCACATTTCAAAACGCTCCGCCGCCTCTGCGTTGGCATAGTATTGTATTAATACTTCGAAAGACTGCTTTTGAAGGCGTTCTTAAAGGCTCGTGGCTACTGACATGGTTACGAGCTCAAGAGGTGATATGATTTTAATGATATATGGAACTTCGTTGTAAAAAGATATTGCATCATAACTTTGACTCCAGGTCTTTGCTTCTCCATGCGCAAGTTTACCGGATCTGACAGTTACTTTAGGTTTTGTGACGTACAGCGTCCTTAGAAAAGTAACGTAAAATTTGAACTATGCTTTTTTATCTTGATTGTTACGAAATTAACATCAAAAGGTTCAGTAAATTAAAGTGAGCTTAACTACAATCGGGCAGCACTTCTTAAATGTATTAAGAGAACTTTCCTATACGTCCTGAAAGTTTTACAAGTACAACACGGTGTTCTGAAAAGTCAACGACAAATTGATTTAAATGAAAGGCGCAACACAAAATAAAATGACTTTGAAGGAAAAAAATTTGCTTTTGAATAAAATTTTCCAATACACGTTCCAATTAAGATACGTATTTTTCACTTTCATTGTTTTTCGCCCAGGCCACAATTACACACAAGTCACTGCATTCTATTTTTTGGGTTCATTCAGAGAGTCAACATTCCACACAGCTGTATCTGTTCATCAGTAACAGACATCATTTAACAAAGAGGCATTAACAAGAAGAACTCCAAACTACGGGAAGGTTGGTACTTGAGGTGAGTGAGCGATTTGTTTTAAAAAATATACCGTAGAATTCCGGTTATAAGCCCTGGGCTTATACAATTTCGTAAGGGGTTTTGGGTGGGCTTATAAACGGAGGGGCTGCGGGGCTTATATTCGGGAGGGCTTATAAGCGAAATGAAAAAAACGTTTCGAAAAGAGCCACGGGAGTGTTGATCGAAATAGGTTTTTAAGTGAAAAACGCATATTAAAGCAACATTTAGCCCAATTCAGTGCTGTCATCCAGTAGAGGGGGGCTTATATCCGGGGGGGGCTTATAATCGGATGTATTTTTTTGTTTCCAAGTAGATCGATTGGCCTATAACCGGGGGGGCTTATAAGCGGGGGGCTTATAACCGGAATTTTACGGCATCTGTATACATATATCTTGGAAATTTTTTGAGTCAAAAATCTTACCCTTACCAAACGTATTTTCTCTGGCAATGTTTTCTGTACAGTTGGTACCGGTTACAAGAAATTTTACGTCGAGAAAACCTTTTAGGCTTCATTACAGTTTAAAGTACAAGATTTTAAGGCGTTACTCATGGAAGGGCGCTAAACAAACAACAAAAGATAACCTTACTTTGTCCCCGCTAATTTTTCTTTGAAACTTATTTAATACGCGAAGGTAAGTTCCGAAAGCGAAAAACTATCTGGAAAATATTTGGCTCTCGTTTCATATGTCCTGACAGAAAGCCAATTACTTTCCTGTCCGGCCCTCCCACTCAGTCAATAAGTACATGATCTTTGATGGCACAGACCTACACATTAGTTGACATGGATAGGGCTTTTAAATTTTCTATAGTACTGGGTTTACTTCTTAGGGCTAACAAGTTTAGTTAAACGGACATATGAACAATGAAATTGCGAGATACATTCGGTTAATGTTCGCTTTCTGCTGTGTTACTTGTTTTAGTGTCTTACAGTGGAACCTCGATTTAACGAAGTGCCAAGGGACTGGGGAATTTTGTTCGTTATATCGAGGGTTCGTTATATCGAAAACCTCGATATAACGAATTCGCGGAAAAACAACCAAAATGTTCGTTATATCGAGGTATAGTTTATCAATTTTTAACAATTTTACGCTGCACTACGAACCCAGCATTTTCGGATATTGACGATTTCTGAAAATAACATTTATAATTTCTAATATATGCACATAGATATGAGCATATGTACTTGAACTTGTTCTCTTGTTACAGGATTAAAGAATTTTCATCTTTGTTGGTCTGTTCGCATTCATCTTTTGTCGCGTGTTGACATTTTTTCGTTATATCGAGGTACATTTTACGTTTGGGTCTCTGGATTGTGTTCGTTATAACGAGGATTTCGTTGTATCGAGGTTCGTGATATCGAGGTCATGTTCCATACATTTTACTGTAACTTTGGACGGGCTGAAGAAAATCGTTCGTTAAACCGAGGACTTCGTTATATAGAGGTTCGTTAAATCGAGGTTTCACTGTAGTATTAAAGTCAATTGTAATACTCATTTTTTTCCAAAAAAAGACGTTTAAACATCGTTGTAAAGCGGAAATTAATAATCCCGTCGAGGGTGTTAATATTTAGAATATAATTATCTTACTTGAATATAAATAAGGCACTGATAAGGACTGGAAAATTGCGATCAAAATTCACAATTCCAAAATTTACTTGGTGCTCACAATGTTTCGAGTCAAATCAGTCAGGAGCTCCTCGTGGTTCAGGCTCAGGCTGATGGAAAAAAGGAGAGATCACACAGGGAACCCAAACGCTGTATTAGTTATTCATAATCTTAAAATAAAAATATTCTTATTTACCTGCGTTCCTGTGTTTTTTTACCGGTTTTGGGGGCGATTTGAATCAGAGCGAAAGCGGTTTACGTTGCGAGTTTTAAACGGTAATCGATCTGTCGCAATGTTAATACGACGCGCCTCAAGTTTCAATTGTTATTAACTCAAGTTACTAACACCATTAACTATTAACTCTCCTCGCGGGGAGTTTCGTGTTTCAATTTAATGGTCACGAGAAGAGAAGAGGGACAAGGGGTGAAACTTACTACGGGCGGTCGAATCTGTGACTACAGTTGATGTGACCAGTCTCGCGCGTGGATATGCGCGAGGAAACACGAGCCGACAGCCGGTAGCCTTTGGCGGCGATTAACGGGACACGCGAAAATCACGGTTCAAATCCATTTCATTTCAACGTTGCTCACTGGTGAGTATTTGAATTTCCATTCTGTTTCACTCGGCTGTTTTCGAGATAAAAAAGCACGTTTATGTGTAAAAGTAGAACATATTTTAGCTTTTGTAAGCTTACCTTTTGCTCCCGGGCGCGACTATAGAAAGTAAATCAGTGAATAAGCAGTGAATAAACATTTCTCCTTTCAATGTTACAAATTATTAAATTAAAATTTTGAATTTTGGGTTAACGGTTTTAAGATACATGTACTAGAAACGGATGCCGCTTCTATTTATCCTGGCTTAGCCTCCGTGAAAAAACTACATCCGTTAGCGATCTTATTGAGCGTTAGCTAACAGCAACCCCAGACAAAGAAAAATTGCCTGGTACATTTCGAAATTTGCCGAATTTCTTTGCGACGATGTTACATTTCCTCCTTCTTCCGGCATTCGCCGGTCCATCCACGCAGATAACAAAGAAAAGAAAGATTTCGGAGACCTATGAAAATACTCTTATTTAGTAATCCACACTGACTCCGCACTCACAAACAAACGTAAAATTTTTCTCGCGCAAAGACCAGGTAATCCGCGTGGAGAGTTCTGTTTTATATTTCTAACACACGCGACTGTCAACGAAAAACAAAAGAGTCTGTCATGAGAACAAAAGAACCGCTTTGATGATGAACATACACTCTGCAATAAAATCACTTCCGGTCAAGTCAAGTGTAGTCACAGATCGGACGAAAAGCTGCATCATAAAACAACCCAAAACTAATCGGGAAATAGGGAGTCGAAACAAACAAAACAGACTTCACATGATTATTTAACTTTTATTTATCCGATCTGTAAAGTTTTGGCAGATTTTTTTGAGAAACAAGAGAATTACGCCTCGAATTCAAGCTACCCTAATTTTTAGTTTCATCCCTTGTCTCCTTCTCTCTTCTCTCCCGCGAGGGGAGTTAATAGTTAATAACTAGTGGTAACCACAGGTTAGAAAATGCGGGCCTAGATGCACCTTTCTTCACCTCCATGTGAGAGAAGCGTCAATCTCAGTTGACAAACTGAATGTTATTGACACTTTCTTCGCATTCTAATCGAAAAAATTCTCAACTTCCTGTTTGAACAACACATTTTCGGATCCTTTTTTAATGTTGAAGAACAAATAACTTAGGTCACCTCATTTTCACGCCGGAAATTATTCGGACAGGTCGCGAAAATTTCTCAGGAGTGTCGATAAATCGCTGGACAAAAGACAATTATTATTCCAAGTAACGCGTCACGCAAGGAATGCATGATTTAATAAAGCATGCGGTGTACCCAGTCGGTGTAATCGAGATGTGATCTTGTTTGGTCGGTGAACTCGCTATGTTATCAATGTGATAAGGAATCATTCGTTTTGCCGTGGTTTATCTGTGATACAGTCATAGCAAATCTTCTCAAAGCCAATGCCTAAACAACGTCGGCCAAACGTAGTTCCAATCTTCCATGTGACAGAAGCATTGATCTTATGTGACAAACAGTTAAGATTGACTTATGTTTCGCATTCTAATCGTTCTTGAATAACAGATTTTCAACTTCCGGTGTTTTAACAAACTGTTGTGATTGACACATTTTTCGCATTCTGATCGTTCTTGGTGGAAGAACAAAATTTTCAACTTCCGCTTTGCAGCTAGCCTTTATAAACGTGGTGCGCACGCGTTATACGCAATCCGCTGGTCACTGTCAAGATTAGGGTTGCGGGCCTCTCTTGGGCCTGCAATAACAGTTAAAGTAAAACTTGAGACATAATTCTACAATTAAACGAGACTTACCTGTAAGTTGATGTTTGATTGGGATTCTATCTTGTCATCAGTCCGGAACGAAGGAGTAACATGAGAAGCACGCGCGCTTGCTTATTGAGCCATTATTTAAAGAGATAACTTGCTAGCACTCACAGGAAGGAAGGAGTAAGGGACGGGAGACCCCTATAACAGGGAGGGCATGTTACTCCTTCGTTCCGGACTGATGACAAGATAGAATCCCAATCAAACATCAACTTACAGGTAAGTCTCGTTTAATTGTAGAATTCTATCTGTCATCAGTCCTACGTCACTACGGAGTACCATGAGATTTCAAAGAATGTGAGCGCTGGCAAGTCCCAGCAGAAAACCGGGCCAGTATAAACAAGGAGACGGCAAGTTGTGTGGGGAGGATATATTTATACCTCAAACATTGTGATTGACAATAAGGAAAAAAGTAATATTAAATAGCGATGATCAAAACATGGCATGACAGGTTGCGTGACAAAACCGCGTTTGCGACAAAAATACTAACTGTCATTGTTTTCATGTCTAGTAAAGCGATCTAAAATTGCGTTCCCGAAGTTCTGAGCCAAAGGCTTGTTGTAGTGACGAGCAAAGACCTCCGCATTCGACCATCCACCTGCTTTAAGGATATCCTGAAGGGGTAGTCCTGAAGAGAGGCCATAGGAAGAGGCGGCTGTACGGCTGCTGTGAGCTGAGAAAGTGTTAATGTCGATCCCAGCATCTTTCAAAATAGATTTCACCCATCTGGCAATGGTTGAATTCGTGACAGCTTTGTGTGGTTTGGTGTAGCTGATTAATAAAGTGGTGGTCTGGCGAAGGGCTTGAGTGGTAACGATATATTGTTTTACGTGTGTCACAGGACAAAGTCTTGGGTCTGCAGTATAGGCCAAAATTTCAATAGGATCAAGGTGTTTTCCAGGACGAGTTGTTTTGAGTCGGTCTCTGATTGAAAACACGATTTTGTCTGGCAGGTCCTGCATGAAGGTCATGTCAAGCTTGGAGAGTGTCTGGGTTCGTTGTGCGGTGACAAGCTGCAAGTAGCGTGACGAGTTTCTTGGTGAGTTGTTTTAAGGTCAAGTCAGTGATGGGAGGAAAAGTCTGGAGGAACTTGAGGACAGTGCCAACGTCCCATATCACTGTATACCTTGGGAGCGAGGGTTTCAGCTCAAAAATACCTTTCAGAAAACGAGTAACTAATGGATGCTCTCCAAAAGTCGTCTTATCTCCCAGGGTGATAACGGAAGACAATGCGGAACGAGCAGTGTTGATAGCACTGTAGCCCAGCCCTTGTCTATAGAGTGACGTGAGAAACTCCAGGCCATCATTAACGGTCGCCTGGTTCATGTTCATGTGTTTCTCTTGACAAAACAATAGCCATCTTGATAGATCACAGGCGGCCCAAGCGCACTATGTGAATTATTCATAAAGTTTTAGCGAACGTGACCCTTGCCTTTGAGCGGTGTTGTGTTACAAAGATGCGATTTATAAGGGTTTGTATGGGAACTCAACGATTTTCTTTCAAAAGGAATAATATGTAATGTTTCGCTAATAAAATCGACTAACCTTATTGCCTTGTTGTATTCTTTGTTGTTTGTCCGCTTCTCAGGCCATTTTGAAGCGTTTTCGGTGAGTTAGCGCTGGCTGGTGGTATTCCACTATAAACGAACATTAACCTGCGGTCTAAATGGTAGCAATTCGGGGATTTTGCGGTGACTTGTTTAGAATTTATTAGCTTTCGCGTGGCGAGGGTTCGCTCAGAGGTCTCCAGCCTTCACTTCGTTTATAGTGGAACACCACCAGCCAGCGCTAACTCACCGAAAACGCTTCAAAATGGCCTGAGAAGCGGACAAACAACAAAGAATACAACAAGGCAATAAGGTTAGTCGATTTTATTATCGAAACATTACATATTATTCCTTTTGAAAGAAAATCGTTGAGTTCCCATACAAACCCTTATAAATCGCATCTTTGTAACACAACACCGCTCAAAGGCAAGGGTCACGTTCGCTAAAACTTTATGAATAATTCACATAGTGCGCTTGGGCCGCCTGTGGGTTGACGTCCAGTAGCGCCAGGTTGGCCTTCGGCTGGAGTAACAGTTTGGGTAATCTCGGACGCATTAGTTAAACTCATCGTGATGAAATTTTTGGCTAGCTTAATCTGGAACAAAACAACTAGATACAACAAACAAAACGTGTATTTAAGAAGAAGGATTCACTTGACGAGTACTCACGTAACTGCTGGAGTTCGGTCGGCTGTGAAAGCGAGCGTACAATGGCTCAATAAGCAAGCGCGCGTGCTTCTCATGGTACTCCGTAGTGACGTAGGACTGATGACAGATAGAATTGAGGCGCGTCGTATTGACATTGCGAGAGATCGATTACCGTTTAAAACTCGCAACATACCGATAAACCACCTTCGCTCTGATTCAAATCGCCCCAAAACCGGTTAAAAAAAAAAACACAGGAACGCAGGTGAATAAGGACATTTTTTATTTTAAGATTATGATTAACTAATACAGCGTTTGGGTTCCCTGTGCCTTCGCTCTGATTCAAATCGCCCCAAAACCGGTTAAAAAAAAAAAACACAGGAACGCAGGTGAATAAGGACATTTTTTATTTTAAGATTATGATTAACTAATACAGCGTTTGGGTTCCCTGTGCCTTCGCTCTGATTCAAATCGCCCCCAAAACCGGTTAAAAAAAAAACACAGGAACGCAGGTAAATAAGGACATTTTTTATTTTAAGATTATGATTAACTAATACAGCGTTTGGGTTCCCTGTGGAGATCATTAGCTATCATTTGGTGTCGATCGAGATTATTGCTGGTCTGGGATCACTTCGGGAGCTGTACAGAAATGACTTCTGGTTCAAATCATTTTTTATATATATTTTTATTTTTCATTTTATTTATTTATTTATATATTGGTTCAAATTATCGTCAACAATGGACGGCACCAAAAATCCTTGACTCGTTCCGCTTGGGCTCACAGCTGGTCACCCTCAAAGTCACAGGATACCTACCAAATTCTGGGGAAGATTAGACTACTAAACAAGAGTAGTTTTGGCGAGTAGAAATTAGATCTGTTAACAGTGTTTCTATAGTACTTTCTTGAAATGGAAACAGCGTGTTCAACAGCTGTTTCTAATTCTCACTTTCTCAAGATTTTCTTTCGTATTGCCGAAGGTTGTGTAAATGAATCAAATCAAGGAAACTCAAACAAAAGCTGTGACAACACAAGCTGTCGAGGCTGTTATCACAGCCGTGGAAACAGCCTTGACGACTCCATTTCATTAGCTAATGTCATCTTTATTATCATCAAATCCTCTCTCGTTTATTTTAGTGTAAGAGTTTCTAAACTAACCCGTTTTATGCTTTAAACCGTCGCTGGTAGCTCGAGGCCTGTTGCGATTTCACCAACGGATCTATTCCACGTATTCGATCCTTACAATGATTCAAATCCTCTCTCGTTTTAAGAGCTCAGACATTTTATGTGAATCATTGGGGTAGTTATTTACAAAGTCAACAATAAATTATACACTTGTTATGCTTATTAGCCTGTCAGGTTTAGAATATCCCACAAGTTGTTTCAAGAATTGATCGCCATTATCGGCTTAAAGCTCTTATTCTCTTGCAGACACGCTAAAAGCTCATCAAGACAAAGAAAATACATTTCAGGTAATGTTGCATTTTTGGTGGTCATTTTCTACTGTTATTCTTATAAGGAGTTCTGTTTCTCTGAATTTTGCGCTTTTCAGGACTTTATTTCGTTTCTCACCTACGAAAGTCAGGTGCAAAGGTGCATGTCTGCGCAAAAGAAAACTTACATTTTTGTTAACTTCTATAATTCGATAGGTTTAACATTTAAAACCCATCCGAAAGTCACGTCTTAAAAGTAAGTTTGTTTACACATGCATAAAACGCTTAAAAAAACGATTTAGAATATGAAGAGGATTTACTTATTTGCACAACCTTTCCACTGGAAAATACGTAAAACAAGACCCTCAGTGTTACCGGCCTTTCAGTATATTTGACACGTCTACCAAGAAAATATCCAAACCATTTCTCCTTGGTGTCCTGATAATATCTCACCATGTGTTTTTATTTACTCGCGACAAATCTGCATAAACACGGAAAGTTTTCAACGAGTGAATCATCTGAAATCATCAGAACAAGCTAAAATCGAACGTAGGGAAATTCATGATTTCTGATAACCACACGGGTGGCAAAACATAGGTTTGACCCTCGACCCCCAGAGACCTATTGAACTGAGTAAAGTAAATGTTTAAATGAAGTGCGAAAAGCTTGTGCTCAACGAAAACAAGTTTATGCGGATCAGGCTGATCGGCCGGAGGAATTTTTTTTCACATCCGCCCTGCGCTCGCTCGATCGCGGCTTTTAGATTTACGCTGTCTGCTAACCATAGCTGAAACTTCGCTCTACAGAACTAGACGTGTGTATAAAAGAACAAACTGTAAAGTATAGAGTTTAGTGACTTTAGTGCTTTTGCGTTAACCACCATATAATAACTATTCAATACTTTTTGTATTATCATTCCCCTAAAGAAATAAAAAAGGAAATCGAGGAAATCTGTAAGATAATCTGATAAGAAGGGCGTGTTTGTTTAGTATGTTCGTGCAAAAAACTATATCTACGTTGATGTTGTCATCATGATTAACTTTGCGCGTTTCCTTTACCACCGTTTGCATTGATGCGCGACTTCAGATATGAAAACACGGAAACGTTTTTTTTATAGTCAAGTGATGAAAAATTACTAGTTCTAAAATAAACTGTACGAGCTTGCATGAGACTGCATGCCCGTGACCCAGAACTGATGTTTGTTATTAATATTTTTTTAGAAATACATCACTCGATAATATTATCGGCTGATGTTCCCCCCAAAAATAAATTAAAGTGCAGAACTGTTTAATTATGCCTAAACGCTAGTGACTAACCTTAGCGCCCTGGGTTTGATACAGTGAGCTATCCAGCGTAGGCAGCAAGAAAATTTATTACATCGGAAGAAGGATGTCGCAGCCGAAGGATGGTTTCTTCATGTTGCTCTTTCTTATGGCAGGTGGGTAGATTAAGGATAGATTTTCAATGATGCGTGTAAATAAAACAAAAACAAAGCTCTAGGCACACAAGGAGGCGATGGCGGGAGTCGAGGGCGGCGGAGAGCAACCTTCTTTCACAACTTGCAAAGCAATCCTCGCAGCTTTTATTAACCACCAGGCGTACCGAACGAAAATTAAAAGGACTGTGTCACGGCTGCGTAAGTTTATTTTATCGAGTTTTGTCAAATACTCGCTATGAAACTAAATGTTTGCAATAAAATTACTTATGTGAATCTATATGACTAAAACATAACTTCATTGACCACCGAATGTGTCTCCAGCCCACTAACAGTATTTCAACAACCCATTTCGCAAATCCGTTTCAATCTTCTTCACTTTTTGCCATCCGTACCTTCTTTTGTATTTGCTGTGTTATTCAAATGTTTCTTCGCTGTTTTAAGCGGGTATTTCTAAATTTCACCGAATTTGATGACTATTTCCCATTTAGCCATTTGGCTAAAATCCGTGACACAGTTCCTCTAAGAGGCATTCCGAGTGTAAAAACCGACCGGTCAATTTTCGGCGGAAATGAAATTCTTTCATTTTCTCTGCAGAAGTCAAACATCATGTTCTAAAACAAAAATCGTGTTTGTTTGACTTGGTTTGTTTTAATACTTGTGTTTGGCCATTTCTTCCGAACCGACCGTAGCGGTAACACTGATTTTGGCCTGAACCTCGAGGCACCGTTGGGCAACGTACATTCAACTGAGCAAGCTCATGTTTACATCGGAACATGTATCAGTAGTGAAGTTTATTTTAAGCGATAATTAAACTTGTTTATGATTTTTTTCGTGCACTCATCGATGCCACACACACGATGCATTGGTGTGGTACCGCCACGAAAATTACGAATTCGCAAACTGAGACCTGATCTTAAATCGATTCGCTCATATTTTATTAGACCATGGTCTGGTCTACATAGCCTGCGTTGCAGACGAACAAACCCCGGTATACCGAGGTTTTGTTCGTCTGCAACGTAGGCTAGGTCTACAAAGAACTGAAAACGAATTTGCGGCACTTGTCATATAATGGTAGACAGCAAATTTCATTACTATTCGGTCATTTTGTCCTTCAGTTGTATTTTAAACCCGCCATAGATAAAAATGAGGTCTTACACCAAGTACTACCCGCGCAGCCAGCTTCCCCAGCATATTCTTGTGTCACGTTGTCACACAACGTGACACGAGACAAAAATGTCATACAAATGTAGCAAACTTACTGATCTGCATGTTTATCTGGGATTTTGAAAGCGTTTATGAGCTTATCAGTGCTTGTGCTTATGCCCAGTGAAAACCCAGTGCTAACTCTTGCTTTCCGGTTTAGCCTGTTTGACAATAACTCCCCAAATAGAAGCCAGGAACCCCAAGGCCCAGCGCGGTCTGCGCTCGATTTTGAAGCACTTCAAGAGAAACAGAAATGTTGACGTCCGCCCCGCCGCCAAACTAAGAGCACGTGACTTCATCCTTAAATCGTTCAAGGATCGTGGACTACACACGTGGACTGAGGAATTTCGTAGCAACAACGACAAGGTAAAACTGAGAAAATTTCCATGGGGGTACTCCGCTATATGAAATACCGCCACATGGTATTTTTTTTTTCCCTGGGAACGAGGTTTATTATAGATTTGGTCCGTTGTAGCTGATTGGTCAGTTTAACGGCAATATAATTAGTTATTCACTTGACTCTGAAGATGACTTGTGTTCAGGTTATCGAACAACTGTTTTCAGAACTGCTCTTACCTGAACGATCACACTTCAGTGAAACTTAAAAGAAGTTACCTTACAGTTTTTTGCTGTGAATTAGGGCAAGCGGGGTGCACTTAAAAAAAAAATTGGTAACCATATTCATCAATTCTAGAATTAATTGTAAAATAATTCTTTAAAAACAGCAAGGGAAATTGATTTTCTTGATTTACAAAATCTCTACGTTATATACATGTTTGTGAGTCACCGATACACGTATGTCGGCCGACTTGAATTCAGCGTACTAAACATTAAATCCCAGGGGTGTACTCAGGTATGTTTTGGGTGGGTATGTGCAGCCCGGGACTCCAAAGAAGCACCCTGTTTTATAAAGAATTTGCATTCAAAACGATACGCCGTTTCTAGAAACAGGTCAATTTTTTAACTCCCCGTCTTGGCTGCTGATAATTTAAAACTTCCGTGCTTTCAAAATATCATTGCCCGTTCTTGGTATCGTCTCTAAAATGGATACCCCGTTATAGATCGGGAGCCCGAAATCAAGCCCGCGTTTGGCAGCACATACCTCATATACCGTATTTTCTCAATTAAACGCCCCCGGGCGTTTATTTTAAACTTGGTTCTGTGGATCCGGCGTTTATTTGAATGGTGCAGTTTATTTGAGCAAAATGTTTATTAAACAAGGGTTTTTAGTCATTATTTGTGACATGAATGTACCTTGCCATCATACCTAAAGCATATTACACCTCAAATAAATGCCTAAAAGGCTTACTTTATACCACTCTACCTTGGAGGCCCGGCGTTTATTCGGGGCCCGGCGTTTAATCGAGAAAATACGGTAGTTATTTTGGGGGAGCCCCCCCCCCTCCCCCTTCGCGGGCATTAGATCCGCGCGCCTCCCACCACTTATAAATAGTTACCTTGCCTTGGTCACGAAAATGCCTCAATATCGTCGCCTTTATCTTCTATTTTTAGTATCCAGGAGTGAATGTTATTGGTCAACTGCCTGGTCGCTACACTGGAACACGTGACGATAAGATGGTTCTGATTGGTGCTCACTATGACTCGGTCCAGGCTTCTCCTGGTGTTGATGATAACGGTTCTGGATTAACCGCTTTACTGCAGGCGCTAAAACTTCTCACCAGTCGAGGTAAAACAACCGTTTCTAAGAGAGCTTTACCAAAATAATGGGATGATTGAAGAGCATGTAGACCACACATCAATTAAATTTGTGTTCGATAAATGGTTGAGCCTCTCAGTTTACTTGGCCTTATTTAGTTTCGCCCTGATTTCTCGTAAAGCGTTTGGTGAATGTATTTTGTTGTTAGCCTGTGGAATGCCAGTTTTTCATGCCCTGTATTGTAAAAAATTGAGTAATCGACTGGTTTGCGAAGAATAGTGTTGAATTTTGCTTGTGTTTTCGGAAAAACTAAATTAATCGCTCCTGTCCCTCTAGTGAAAAAAAAAAATACTTCGTTGCTTGCACTGGAGTCGAGAAACGCCAGCTATGACTATCTGCCGGATCAAAATCTAAAACAGACCATTTTACAGTTGCCTGCCAAGTGACCTGACCTTTGAATGGTAGTGAGGCTGGAGATGACCTTGCATTGATACAAACCTTTCTGCTTTATCATGTAAATGCAAACTAGTTAGCATCAGAACAACATCATTAAGCAGTGAGGTCTGTATCAAAATAAGGTCACCTTCAGCCTCACTTCCATTCAAAGGCCAGATCACTGAGCAGACAACTGGAAAATGGCCTATTGTTTGGTTTTTGTAGATTTCAATTGTCATAGTTATGCTGGAAGTAGTTTTATGTGTTTTTTCTTCCATTCTGCCGCGCCCCATCGTAGATTGTGGGTGGGGATGGAGGGCATCGACCATCCCCCACCACAACTGTACGTACGAGGGTTTAAACAACCAAGAGAAAATAAGGGGGCAGTCGAAACAACGCAATCCTAAATAAACTTGTCATTATTTTACGAAAACGAAACAAACTTTTTCTAAATATACTTGCCCTTTTTCTTTTAGGCAAACGGAGTTGTTCGCGTGACCATACTCTTCTATTTGTGGCCTTTGACCTTCACGAAAGACAACCTTCGTGTCCAGGATCTGTGAACTGCTCGTGCACACCTGGCAGCGGATTGTGCGGCAGCAATTTTTTCGTCCAGAACTTGACTCAGTACCTCAATAGAACTGAAGCGAGTTTCCAGGGTGCAATCATCTTAGAAACTGTCCTCAACTACAACAGCACACCAAATTCACAAATTCTCCCTGCGGGTTTCGACCAAGGTTGGCCTCAACAGTATCAAGAAATCTCACAAAATCAATTTAGAGGAGACTTCTTGGCCGTGATTGGACGAGCACAGGATGATGGACAGCTCATCAGTGCGATTACAAATGCTTTCAAGGAGGACGGTTAGTTAAACTTTGTGACCGGAGGGAAAAGCTGGTGGGACGGGGGAGAGGGGGGAGGATGGGTGCCGAGAGGGGGGGGGGTAAGGGTTTTCTGCATGCACGTCTGAAGGAGGAGGCAGTAAATTGCTTCTGTGACGAATAGAACAATAAAGCTGTGGATTAATTAGACACAGTGCAGGTTTTTCTAAGTGCTGGATTCAACTTGGCGGACATGAGCGGCGAAGGTGCAAACATCAGGGTCGGAGTACAAATTTCTAGGCGATTGAGTCCGGGGCATGCTTCCCCGGGAAATTGGCTCCGGTGGTGGTGGTGGTGGAGGGGGGGGGGGGTTATAATCGGATATATCTACAGGTATATTGGCCTATACAGGGAGCTACTAAGCAAATGGGGGGGGGGCTTATAAGCGGAGTTTTACGGTTAAAAAAAAATTTCTGTGTCAATAAAGGTGGATTTCCACTGTCGTGTTTTTGCTGACGCACGTTAACGTACGTAAAAATTGTAAACGTACATAAAACGCGCGCGATTACGTGCGTCGAATTTACGTTGTCCAATTTCCAATGCCACGTTTTTTTCTTTGTATTTACGTACGTTACACGCACATATACGGACGTAGCAATCGCGAGTGTTTTCAAAAAAGTTGAACTGATTTCAACTTTTTCCACGGCTGTCTGCGGTTACGCAGCGATTTAACCAATCATACTTTTGGATTTTGTCACATGACAGCACTTACCATGTGGAAAACCATTTTCTTTTAAATCGCCGTCGATTTGTATGGGAAAAAATTTAGATGTACAAGCACTTCTCATCGAGAAAGTCCGAACATTTCCAGCAATAATCTATAGAACTGACTACAGAACCAAATTACACGAACGCAGTAGTGAAAGAAAACGCCTGGCGTAAGGTCACGTAGGCTTTGAACCGGCAATCCAGGAAGGTCGCCTCAAAATCTTTTTTACTTGATCGTGTCTTTCGGAAGTATTTATAAAATGCCTCCTGGTCATATTCACGCATTTCTTTTACTAGCGTGTGGTACAAATTGTTTTCATGGCAGCCACGTTGGAAGAGTCAAACAACAAGATATTTGCATAAAAATGTTAATGATTTTTTTCCCAAAGGAAAAACAATTTATTGTTTCACTCGTCCAATATGGCCGCCAATAACACTCTCTATTCACCAACTTGATAATTCAGGATGGCGGGCATTTACGTATGTTCAACGCACGTAAAAAAGAAACGCTTTTTATTACTTTTTACACGACAGTGGAAATTTGCCTACGTATCTTTTTTTACGCACGTTTTACGTACGTAAATATTTACGCGTCAGTGGAAATCCACCTTAAAGCACTTTTCGATACTAAGGACAGATTGTATATATGGCCATCGCGACAGTCTTTTAGGATAATAGTTAACACTTGTCTGTTTGTAATTATCATTAGTAGAAACTCAGCCGTGTTCTAATGAAAATCCGCGAATCCGATTGGTTCTCCCACTGTTTTCTATACGCTGATAGATCGTTGCTCATTTAAAGATTAATTTTTCTTTCTTCGGCTTAAAAGTACGTAAAATTGTAAGTTTTTAGACTGCAGTCATTTAAGAGTTTCTACTAAAAAAAACTCGCCCTCGTTATCTATCAGCGATAGTCAACTCGGCTGCGCCTCGTTGACTATTTTAACAATAGAGTGTTTCTGTCGAGGAACTATCGGCTGATAGTTGCCCCGCGGAAATTTGATGTTCTTAAAACAAATATTAGCCCGAGAAGCGAAGCTTCGAGGGCAAATATGCTAGTTTTAAGAACATCAAATTTCCAAGGGGCAACTATCAGACCGATAGTTCCGAGACAGAAACACTCTATTGTTTTTATTGTTCACCACTAAATTTTCTTCCGCGCGCACATACAAAAACGAGCATCGTGAATTATTTTTACTTTTCAGGATAAAAAACTCAATTGAAAGCCGAAATTTAACAAACGAAACAGAACCAGACAAGAAGCCCACTAAATGCAGTGAATTTGGTTGGGTTTTTTTGTCTGCAGGCAGCTTGTTTACAAAAAACAGTCACGGGCGGGCACTATCGATCCGGGCATTTTTCACGGGAGGGCACTATGGGCTGATAGTGCCCTCCGGCGGACGGGCACTATCGCGTCACGTGTTCAATTTAAACCAATCGGAATCGGAGAAAATTTAGTGGTGAACTATAATCGCTCATAGAAAACTCGGGCTCGTAGTCTAATTGTTAAATAGTCAGGCCTTTTCGGGTTGCCCGTGACTTTCTCTCCTTTGTGGCCTTCCTCCGGCCCTCTTTCCGTCTCTGCTCGTCCCCTGGCGCTGTGTGGCTTGTCCGCTGCCGTTCTCTTGCGGTCGCTCTGCTCCCCTCGCCCCCCCCCCCTCTGTCCTCCCCCCCGGGCTCTGGCGTGTGGCGGCCCGGGGCGTCGTGCGGCTGGGGGCCGTGCCGGGGCTGGCGGGGCGGGGGGGGGGGGGGCGGGTGCCGGGGGGGGGGTGGCGCGGCGCGTCGGGGGGGTCTCACTTTCCTTGGCTTCTCGGTCGCTCGTGTGGCTGTGGGCCGTGCGGGTGCGTTCCTGGGGCTGGCGGCGGTGCGGGTCGGGTCTTCTGGCGTTGGTCGGGGCGCTCCGGGGCTCCGGTGGTGGTGGTGGTGGGGGTTCGTTTCTCGGTTTGGGCCTTCGGGCTCTGCTGGGGGGGGGCGCGTTTCCGTTTTCGGTTTTCTGTGTCTGCGCTTCGTCTGGACGTTGTTTGGCCTCGCGCGTGTTGGTTGTTCACTTGTCGTTCGTTTCATGTCAGCCCTATATTTTCAGACGCGTTCAAATCGTTCGCCGTTCCCATGGCAATACCAGGCAGACCAAGCGACTGGCCCGAAATCTACTACAATGCAGTTCTTGATTTCTTACGCTCAGACCATTATCGTTTCTGGAATGCTGAGCCTTCGTTACCAGCGGTCTTCATCACCGATACCGCGGATTTTCGGGGATTCATGCAGCAGTGTTACCATCAGAAGTGTGATAACATTCGTCACGTGACCCCGGAGATGTTGACTTTTCTGGGGCGAACGGTTGACAGCTTGGTGGGAGGGGTCGCTAACATGATAAATGAAAAGTGTTAAATGAAGGAAATGTAAAGCAAATAAAATACATTATCCGTTAAAAAAATATTCTTTCACTTTATTTTTTTCTAATCGTAAGAAGAGAATGGCCCGAAACACCAAATGTCTGATAGTGCTCAATTCTCAATTCCAAATAGAAACTTGAAGTATTTTCCCGGCTGTGGTTGCAGCTCACTTTCCACTTTGGACCAAAGTGCCGATTTTTGGTGCTCACTAAGTGTCGCAGCCTCTGGGAACGAGATTTGATCCTTCCGCACGCTAGTCGGACGCTTTATCACGGAGCTACAGGAGAGCTACAGCTTTCTAATTCTCTTATGATGTCAGTGCCTGAAATATTTATCAGTTACAGCTATAAAAACGGTATTAAACAAATACCCAATCATTGGTAGACATGTGCGGTTATTTTCTTGACGTCACCGGTCATTCATGAATATTCGTAACGCTGACCCATCAAAGTATAGGAGCTGCAAAGTGCTGGAAACTGTTGTCAGTCTTCTTAACCTTTTCCCCCCCGATTTTTTCAATTTTTATTTTTTTCGCTAAAAAGAAAATTTTGTTATATTGTTTTTAATTTTTCTCAAATTTTTTTAAAAAAAACTTTTTTTTACTTTTCCAAAAATTTTAAAAAAAAATTTTGTAAAAAAAAAAAAAATTTTTATTTTGTGCATGCGCAAAAACCAAAAATTTGAATTTGTTTTTTTTGGGAAAAGGGTTAAATGTGCTTTTATATGGAATGGTTGGTAAAGGTAAAGTCTGTGTCCGAGCCAAGTGGCCCATACAGCCGGAGCTTATCCCGGTTTCCGTTGCATTAAGCGACTAGTACTATTGCTACTCGCCCCTGAATGGGATGCTCCATCGCAGGGTTACCCCCCAGCAGTAAATTCGCCGGTACCCATTTATACACCTGGGTGGAGAGAGGCACTGTGAGAGTTAAGTGTCTTGCCCAAGAACACAACGCAGCGCCCCGGCCAGGCCTCGAACCTGGGCCGTTCGACTCGGAGTCGAGCGCGCTAACCATTAGGCCACCGCGCTTCCCACCTCTATGGACTGGTTGAGCCATTAATTAAATAGATTCAAACATGGTTAAGTGGAGGTAATAAAAACATCCGAAGATATTTAAAATGTTGTCCGAAGGTCGTACGAATATTTCCGAACAGAGGCCACGTACTTGGTGCCAACCACACGAAGAGCGAGCTTTGTGGACGACATTGCGTCCCAATGTACACTTATTCGAATGAATTAAAGGAACTGTGTCACGGATTTCAGCGAAATTTAAGCATGGGCAATACTGTATTTGAATTCACTCTCACTCAGGGGAATACGTCCCATTTTAAGCAAGTCTTAGTTAAATCACACTAGGAGTTTCCAGATATTGATTATCCAATCATAAAACAGCCCCAGCACTCACGAATGTTTTATAATGACGTGCGTTCATAAGTCATGTTGCTAAGCAACGTCGGTTAGCAAAACCGCGGGCTCACAATATTTTTGGAAACAAACTGGTGCTTATTCCACCCGACTGAGCTACCACCAAATTTCAATTAATGTCTGCATTTCACTGGCTGTTGCAAGCAAAATTCTCGAGGAATTAAGTTTCATCACTTGAATGAATTAAAAAATCCCCACGTCTAAAGAGCACAGGTGAATAAAGCGCATGTTTCGTTTAGATTTAGGTTTAAATAATTGGTAAAAAATACTGGCGACACACTTTGAAATTGTCAAAATTTACAGTCAATTTAATTTAAAATTTAAGTCATTTGCGTTCTAATTGCAGTGAATATTTGTAAATTCTCTTAATTCTTCAATCAGTGTCATACCGCATTCCAGTCAGGACGTAGTGAAATAAAATGATTTCGTTATCTTAGAAAACGTGTCTGCTAAAACAAATTCTAAAGAAGAATTGTTTCTTGAATTCAAGGGTAAAAAGGTTAAAAGGTGCTTGCTGTACAGCTTGAGCTAAAAATGCTGCTTTTGGATAAGAATTATTCGTTTCTAATATCAAGAATTCTGCCCTCAGTATTGAGTTACGCTCGTACAGAGATCCACCGCTAAACAGTGTGTTATAAAGTGGCCTGGTGATAGGAGATCTGGAAACGTCTGAAATATTAACTCGCAGCTTGATTCCTAAAAAGACTACAAACTTATCATGACGTGAAAATTCTTCCTAAGATGAGTACATTCTCGTCAGCACTAGATAGTTCAAAGTTCAGCAGAAGTTTAAATTCGTCTACAAATTTTGCACTCTAAAGTGGATCCCCAAATCATCTGATCGCAACGCGCATGCACATCAACACATCCGCTGGCCATGTATCGCAGACTGCTGTCACCTCTGATACCTCTGCAGTAGAGTTGTGTAGCACGCGTCACACACGCGGACAGGCTTGGCCGAGGAAGGCAGGGGCATGGTGTAATCCGAACAGGAGTTGCAAAAGATACCACCGCAGTTACGACAATGATGCTGGAAGAAAAAAAATAACAAAAAAAACGCTTTGAGACACTACCATAAACGGGGAGAGCGAGTAACGCGTCGCAAAGGAGACCATTCAGCTCAGGCTTCAATGGAAACAGGGGGGTCAGGGATGGTGCAGTGGTGAGAGCGCTCGCCGCTCACCAATGTTACCCGATTCCCGCACCCGGCGTCATATGTGGGTTTAAAGTTTGTTGTTGTTCCCGCCCCGGCGTCATATGTGGGTTTTAAAGTTTGTTGTTGATTCCCGCACCCGGCGTCATATGTGGGTTAAGTTTGTTGTTGGTTCTCGTCCTTGCTCCGAGGTTTTTTCTCCGAGTTCTCCAGTTTTCCTCTCTCCTATAAAACCAACATTTCCAAATTCCAATTCGACCTGGATAGAGGACCCACATGAAAACCAGCTAGAGCTGATGTGGCCTAAAAATACTTTTAAAAATAGCAATTCAACATTACGCTAACAAAGACTTGTCTAGCTTGTTTAGCTACATGCAGCCTGCAAGAAAACTCTCTAAGGTAGTCGCTTGCTATATTTCTAGAAAAACAAACATAAAGGCTTAAAATGACAGGGCTACTAGTTACAACTGCTACCTTTCGTCTTGCCAAAGAAAATGGCTGATTGCACTGTTGACACTGGGCAGCATCCTTGTCTTCAGCCCACTTCTTTTCCTGGAAAATAAAGTGTAAAGACATAAGGAACCAGCATGAGATCAGGCCTTCCTTCACGGATCCGAGACAGATATCTGGAAACGAGAACTTCATGGCAGGTCAGAGTATAGTAGAACTCTAATATATAAACCCAACCAAAGTAATTAAATCAAATCCAAATCCTTATTAACGTGTCTTTCGTGTGTTTATATCGAACACGAATCTCAATGCAACGCAGCCTCCGACATACATAACTAAGCTCAAGATGCAACGAAACTCACGTTATAACGAGCTTTACGAAATAACAAACCTCACTTATAATACAACCCTAATTAAAGGCCCGTTTACACTGGCGATTTTTGTCGCGTAATTCGTTGCAACTTTACCGAAGTTTTATTAACTTTCCAACAGGTTCGAAACTCCTGCGATATCGCTGCGATAAAATCGCCATGGAAGCGCGTACACGCGCGTAAAAGAGCGGCGATTTCATGGCGATTCTATCACAGCAATATCGCAGGAGTTTCAAACTTGTTCGAAACTTGATGCAACTTCGGCGCGACAAAAATCACCAGTGTAAAGGGGCCCTATATAAGAAAGCCTAAAAAAACTGTTAAGCTACAACGGCTTTCAAGTGGAAAAAAAAATAGTGTATTATAAGTCAACTTTATGTTGATAATAAATATTTTTGGATAAAGTTGATATGCACAAACAGGTAAACACAAACGATATTATAGCCCGACGTTTCGGCGACCTCATGACGCCATTATCAAGGGTAAATTGAGAAAAATTAATTAAAAAAAAAAAAAAAAAAAAAAAAAAAAAAAAAAAAAAAAAAAAAAAAAAAAAAAAAAAAACACCCAACACGAACCTAAATGCGAAGTTCAAAGAGTTATTAATTAACTCTTTGAACTTCGCATTTAATTAATTCTTCTCAATTTACCCTTGATAATGGCGTCATGAGGTCGCCGAAACGTCGGGCTATAATACATGTATCGTTTGTATTTACCTGTTTGTGTATAACTAAATCACTGTTAATACAAAGTTGATATGATAGCGGAAATTATCAAGGGCAAGGTGTGTGTTACCTTCTGAAGCCGAAGGCTGAGAAAAATACCACAAACCGAGGCGTTAAAACGTTGCTTTTCATGCAAAACCGAGTCCACTCATCGCTTACCAGGCGGTCTACGGCAAACAGGGTTCTAAAACACTCGGATTTTCTCGTTTTGTTTTCGTCGTCGCGCCGTTATGTCGTCGTTGTATTCTCAGTGAATACATTGCGTGACATTACCTTCATAGACTGCGTGACTTCTTTCATTTCTTCAACCTTCTGCTGTGAACTAGACCAGAAAACGCTCAATGAGAGACAACAAAAACAGATCAAGGAACTACAAATTACTGAAGAAGAAAACTGAAAAACTCGTATACTTACTTGGATAAGTGAGAACCCATCTCTACAAGCGCCTGCAACAATAAGCACAAAAAGACGCATTACTGTACGGGTACTTTCACTTATTATTCAACAAGTCGCGCGCTGCCCTTTGTCATGTTTGATTCTGTCCTCATACAGTTCCTGCGATTCGTGGTTGGGTTCGTCCGGCCTTGTGCGCTGCATATCAGTTTTTCTTCTGCAGTGTGTTCGTTGACAATTTGTTGATTCGTTCCGCTGTCTTCGGATTCGTCTGATGCCACTCGCCTTCGGCCTCGTCGGCTAAGTTCAGGCGATTTCCGCGCGATGCGGATAATTGTTAAATATTCACACTTAATCTGCCTTCCTTTTGTTTTTGACAAACTTAATGAAGACCTAAAGTGCAGTTGTAGCATATCTTTAGCTTACCTTTGAACAGCACTTTTTGTATGCTTTACAATAACTTTGAAATCAGGTATCACTCGAGCTTATATTTCTAATCACTTTTCGGTTGCATAGCCTTACTTATTACCAGTCGCGTGCACGTATTCTTCACAAAATTCATTTAACGTATTTACTCGAATAAGCGCCGCCCCTGAATAAGCGCCGCCCTCCAATAAGCGCCGCATTCGGGACAAAAAAGTTAATAAGCGCCGCCCCCGAATAAGCGCCGCAGTATAAACAAAAGTAGCACAAAAAAGAAGCTCTGAAACGGCCTTGGAAATTCCCTTTACATAATAAGCGATGTTTCGCAGTTCAAAGTTATGTTTTACCGCTCGCCTATCAAAAATTCTAACAATACAAAGCCGTGAGCTTTGTCGGGACAGCAAGCGCGCAACTACTCTCTTTCGTAAAATACGAATCCTGACAATCAAAAGACCCTTATTTTAGTTACCGTAGAAGTTTCGTTTAGATGAGATTCTTTGCGGCGTCCAAATTTTAAATAAGCGCCGCCCTCGAATAAGCGCCGCACTTGTGGCGCGAAAAATTAAATAAGCGCCGCGGCGCTTATTCGAGTAAATACGGTAATAATAATAATAATTTCACACAACTGAGCAAGATTATAAACACAACTGGATAATTTTAACATTTCAATATTTAAAAAAGGTCAGTATTTCAATAAGTACTTTTGAAGTAACTTTTGTAGTATTTTTGAAGTTTATTTTTATGCATGCCATGAAGCATGCTTGAGGTGTGTTTTTGGTATAAGTTTAAGCATGTTTAAAGTACACTTCACTCAACCCCAATGTTCGCCAATTAATTTAATCTTTAACCAATACTAAAAACATCCAAGCAAGATCAAAGCAGTTACTCACCGTCTCCTGTTCTGAGTAGGACTTTTTTAACGACATGTATTTCTCGTGTAACACTTGGTATTCCTGGTGATCAAATAAGATCATAAGTAAAGTTTCTAAATAAAAACATAATAAACCCATTAGGTGAATGATAAATCTACGTCAACTATGCTTGCTATGGTTTCGTCGAAGTATAATCTTACAAAGAAGAGGTTAAGAGGAAATCCGCTAGGACTTCGAGTAGTTATTGGACAAAATTATGTACCAAAACTATTTACACCTGATTGCAAGCTTTTGTGTTACTGCTTCAAATATCTTATCGAAAGAAATCTTTTCTAACAACACCACACATCGAAAACACATTTTGAAGTTCCGCTGAATTCCACTGAATCGCTTAAGACGAATTTACAAAATGGCTACACGTGAGATTTTGCCTATACCTTGTGAACTTTGAAATTCATTTTCTCAGACTCTGATAAGAAATTGTTGTTGGTGTTAACACGGATAATTACTAACATCTTTACCTTTTATTAAGGGTAGGAAATAACGCAATAGGATTTAAATTATTCTGGAAATTGATTTTTGTCCAACTTTAATAAATATTACTCGACTTCCTAGTGGATTCCGTCTTAAACCGTGGCTGTTAACATGTAACATGTAGAGTGTGCATACAAGATAGTGTTTGAAGCTGGTCAACTGTTTTCAAAGCATATAGACCTGACTTTTCACGACACACACCTTTTTAAGTTGCTTTTTAAGTTTTAAATACCTTTTTGAGTTTTTCCAGTTGTTTTAATTCCATTTGCATTGCACCTATTCTTTCTTTATCTTTTACTGATTCTTCTTGTAGACTTGTCCGCCATTCACGCTCGATTTTGAGGTTAGTATCTAATGCAGTTCTGTAAGTATAAAGGGATGTCATTCAACTGGAAATGCCGAGAAGCCATTTACACGTGTAATGCTTTCAAGGGCTTTATTTTCATACCCTTAACGTTACATTATTACTAAAAACCTTTCAGTTTGTAATTGGGCGTTTTGGGATTGTTCTGCCTTAAAGATGAATTCCAGTCCGTACTGCGCAATCTCGGCTACAATGTTTATGTGAGCCCACACGAAGGAATGTTTACAAGCAAAACTAAAATTTCCGCGACAAACTTACCTTTTTCTTCATTATCGAAACGAACTGTAATGGCGGACTTAAAAACTTCATGTATGCTGTCACCGAAGTGTAACGTTTCAACGAATTCAAAACAAAAACGACAACAAACCCCGAGTCTGCGCAGTAAGGACTGGAAATCAGCTTTAAGCGTACATGTATATAACTCGAAAATCGTGTTCCACCTTTCGGTGGAACTACCCAATTTTATAAGGTTATGTAACACCTCAGACTTCAAAAAGCACATCAGCAAAGCCAATTCATAAAGCATGTAAATGTCAATTTTTATAATTAGTTAATATAAGTCAATTTTAAATATGTAAATAACAATTTCTATTTGAATTTTTCGTTATCAAATATTTTGTTCTCGGAAATATTAGCTTGTCAAGCTACTCTAAATTCGAGTTTAAATAAAGTTTGAAAAAGGAAATTTGAAACTAAAAGGCTCAAAACCATATTTAAAACTTATTTTATCCCTCAAAGGGGCTCAAACAAATCTCCTGTATTGCTGCCACGCGCGAGGACACAATGCGACCCACATGATAGATTTGGCTAACACATAAAAAAGTTTATACGATAAGATATAAAAGGCTTTACCTTTCACTTTCACTGTCCGCCAGTTTATTATTCAACTGATCAACCACGTTTTCCGCTTCAGTCTTCTTTGACGAGACTTCACTCAGGCTAAAAAGAACGCAAACACAGATGGGAATCACTTTACATCAGCTGCAACCATTTGTTCAATTATATGTATTTCAACTTCTCCACAAGACATCGTATAGTTGCAAGGTGTAAACATATTTGAAAGTCACCAGACACTTACAAGAAGCTATCAATTCCTTCTGGTTTCTGATGTTAGTACCATGCAGTTTGTAATGATATCCACGCGTGTGATATCATTTTTGACCAATCAGCTCGCAGAGTTTGCCGTGTTTCAATGCTCAATGAGCCAAAGTTAAACATCTCCGGATCTTCCTCGGCAATCTTCGGTAATCTTCGGAACTTTTCGGAAAAAGTTCGGAAAATGTTCGGAAACATTCGTACCACCTTCGGACAACATTTTGAAAATCTTCGGAAATCTTCGGAAAATCGTCACAAACCTCGTTATTAGTAGGTTTATATAATAAACAAAATAATGTATGGTTGCTTGGAGATATGAAATTTCTCTTCCCGTGTTCAATATACACTGTACGTTTATTTTCGTACCTGTTTTCAAGCTCCTTGGTATGACCAATCATTCTTGCGCATTTCTCCTCCAGTTCTGTCCACTTGTTCATGTGGTCCTTAGTTGATGACTCACTCACCTGCAACAGGACAGCTAAATTAACGGAATTGTTGGACAAGCCTGCTACATGACGCTCTTAAATTCGTCTGCGTAGGAAGCTTCTGTTAAACACGGTTGCTTTCTAAGCTAAGTACTGCTCAAAGGTAAGTGGCAACTTTCACAAGCGGTGTCAGTGACGTGTCGGAGAACGTGTCTTGCTTCTTGCAATAATTATCCCTGAGCTGACAATGCCTGATCAGCGGGTAAAATTTATCTAGCAAGAATATTTTGTATTTCATGAAACGGTGATTTCAATGGTAGTGGCACTGAGATAAAAACTGTAAGGAAAAACTTTTAAAAAACCATTTACTTTTCTCCCTTCCTCCCTTGAAGGAGCTACGTCACGAGGAATTGGCGGATTTTTCGGTTCAAACTGCTCTGAAATTAGTGGTAGGCAACAGGACCCATGAAAAACATTATATTTGAATATCCTAAGGAAGATATAATCTTAACTTGCGGATAAACTTCGGCTATAAATATCGATTTTTTTTAAGACACGCTGAAACAACTTGAAACGTTTAGCCCCAATTTTTCAAGTTGCAATCCATTCCCATCCGAGCCATCTGCTGCTAAAGACGCTTGTTAGCAGTTTCAGTGCTCTAATATAACAATTGACAATAAAAATCTCGATGACTTGGTAAGTGCAGAATGCAATATGGAACAATTGAAAGTATGATGTTTTATATATGTTCGTGTTTATTTGCTTTATTTTACTTTCGGAAAAACTGTTCACAGGCTACTTGTATTCTTTCCCAGGTGTTCCTTACGCTAATCTTTGCAAACGTATCACGACACTTTTGTTCGTTTGTAACAAAATACTTTTGTCTTCCTTGAAAATGCGATAACATGAAACTTTTGTTTTTTGTTTGTTTTACGGCGGCATCGATGACATTTGTTTAATTTAATTAAGTTACGGTTTAGACTGCACGAAAGACCATTTATCAAAAACTAAAGAAACAAATCTAATCAAAAAACATATTTTTCGACAGGTTTTTTAAAACGCAGTACAGCTAGGATATTTGTTTCCTGGCTATCAGGTGTTCACGCCGAAAATCCCGGTGCAAGTTTTTGCATACCTAATTACGAAAGCGATGTGAAAGTCTCAAAATCTAATTTAATTAATTTTCGGTTTTTACTTGGCGCCAAGAAGTCTGCAGGAAGCCTACCGCAAACACGCAATACAAGCGATGTTCATGATAGTTCCAGAAAACAACGTAGACTAATCTGCGCATGCGTTTGGTGTAAATTACGTTGAGTAGTACCACAAGGAGAGCAAAGGGTTTTCTGAAACAAATATATACGTTTGAGATCTTCATATGAAAGTAACGTAGATGTGCTCCAGGTTTTACCTAGGGGTACGGTCAGGTGCTCCCCACCCCCACCCCCTTCACAAGAAAAATATTAAAGTTTACACCATAGCGCTTTAGGGGTTTAGGGGTTTAGCGGACGACAGCCCCAACAATAGCCCCAACAACCATCACAATAGTGCATTCTGCACTAAAAATGGACCATTATTTTTAGACACAAATATCAATTTTGGCTGTTCAAAAATATGTTAAAATCCGTGACAAAGTCCCTTTAACCTTGGATGCTATTATTTCTTAATTTTTTACACGGGGTTTGTCACTTCCTTATAGTTAATGAGGAAAAGAGATACTTTATTTAGTCAACTATTGGCACCACACTGGTTTTAAAAGTGACGAGCAGTTACTAAAGATAAATTCATTAGAAGTTTCAAGTAACCTGTAACTTGTTGTGAAGTTCAAGATTGAGTTTCTTGACATCGTCCAGCTGTCTTCGTAAAGAGATCAATGTGTCTTGTTTATCATGTATGTCCTTCTCAAGCAGCCGCATGGCAACCTGGGAAAGAATCAGATCAGAAACGAATGACAAGGAGTAATAATTAAAAACCCGAAAATAACCAACGATAGATTTGACTGACGATGATAAAGACGGATCACGAATGTGAAATTTAAAAAAAAAAACTTGCCAATTTTTTCAAGATGCGTTTTCCGTGACGTAGCTTCTTTAATTTTGACAGAGGCTTTCAACAGTTGACACGAATCTAACGTAAGAGGACTTTAAAGAGTTAAACACATTCCAAGGAGAGAGCAAATCAACCTCTTAGACTTACGTACTTTGAAATTGTACCTCAGTCAATGCCAACCATCCTTGCTTAGTTATGAGTAATTACTACTCTCCTGCATGGCATTAGTTTTCCCAACTAAGCGAATAGTGTTTTTCCCTTTTGAAGAGAATCTCTTCCAAGCTTTTGATTATTAAAGGCCCAGCAATGGACAAACAACGTATTTCTAACAACAAGCTTGTTTCAGAGTGTTGTGTCGTTTAAATAGAATGTAACATGCATGGAGAACTTACTTCACTTTCTTCTTTCATGCTCCTTGCTAACTCAAGTTCTTTTTCTGTTTCCTAGAAGTACATCACAAATTCACAAACTTCCCTGCATTGGTACTATAATATTTCGACCATTTCTCTCCACTATTTTGTTCACCTGGCCCCAGTTGTTCAAAAGTCGAATAAATATGCAGTCAGTGATTTACCATTAAATCGCTATTCAATGGATAGAGCAGTACAAATAGTTGTGTTAACATTTACCAATGGATGGTGATTTATCCTGTGTTTAGCACTTATGTCTAGGATTGAACGCAAGTATTGTTTTATGAGTACTTCATGTTTGACTGTGTTATTTGACATTTCCATATTACTTCATATTTGACAGATTTTGGTGTGTTTTGGTGAACTTTTATTAATGAGGACACTTTGTGACGCCTGTCATGAGGTGCGTGCATCTCATTAGCGTTCAATCCTGGACATATCTGGTGTTTAGCGTTATCCACCGCCCCTTTAAGCAACTGGGCCCAGGTAATTATCCGCTCTGCAACGTTGTTAAAGAAAGATATTTAGCGACAAAAAATATTTTATTCAATATTGAGGGATGTGATTGTTGAATTAGTCAAAGCTTGACTTCTTTCTACCTTCCTCAGTTGTATTTCTGTATCCAGCTGCTTTCTAATTACGTTGTACATGTCATTCAAACCTTCCCTGCAAAAACAAAACAATAATATGGGTATAAGCCGCACCTTTTTGCTGAAATTTTGGGCTCAAAATGGTGGGTGCAGCGTAACTACGAGACCATTGCTTTTCGGAGGGTAAATTTCCTAGTTTGCAGTCAGAAAAAAAAAAAAAAAAAAAAACCTTAAATAAACATTTAACATTTTGAAAACTGTTGTTGCCGATCATTGCTTTTGGTAAAAGTTCTGGCTCCTAAAGTAGTCGTGAATGACCGCTAATGCCTCGGTTTTCAGGTTCAAAACCCAAATTGTTCCTCACTAGTTCTTTCAAATGATTTTTTCCACTTTGTTTGAGCAGCTTAACTCGAACTAACATGGATTCACAAGTTTTTACGGTAATAACTGCAATATTATATTGTTGAAAAACAATCAGCGCCAGGACAAAAATGTGTAAGAATGGTACTTTTAACCTGGCCTTATTTACAGGTGAAATATTTAAAAGAGAAAATCCGGAACAACGTTAAGTTTCTTTTTCTCAGGAAGTCAAGCTCTCCCATTTACATGTACCTTGATTTTTGATAGGTTTCCCTCTCTACATCAATATCAGCTTGTGCAAGCTGGAAATGAAATGCAACAAAATAAATACGTCAAAATTAATGGGTTACAGTACATTTCAGAAATAAGATCCTTGTCCTGTGTAAGTGGATACCCCAACCCCCAGCCCCTCCCTGCTTATAAGCCTCTTCTGCCTGCAACGAACACAAAAATCAGCCCCCATCTAACTTTTTCACATTAACTTACGAATGTCCTCACTGAAAATTGTACTTCTAACAAGCTCAGACAAAGGATAATTCTGCAAAAGGAGTGCAGTTTAAAACGTTTAAGAGGAAATCCGCCAAGACTTCGAGTAGTTATTGGACAAAATTATGTACCAAAACTATTTACACCTGATTGCAAGCTTTTGTGTTACTGCTTCAAATATCTTATCGAAAGAAATCTTTTCTAACAACACCACACATCGAAAACACATTTTGAAGTTCCGCTGAATTCCACTGAATTGCTTAAAAGATGTAAGCTTTTGCCCATAGCTTGTGAACTTTAAATATCATTTTCTCAGACTCTGATAAGAAATTGTTGTACCAGAATTATTTCTACCTTATTGCAAACTTTTTTGTTACTGCTTCAAATATCTTATCAAAAGAAATCTTTTCTAACAACACCACACATCGAAAACACATTTTGAAGTTCCGCTGAATTCCACTGAATCGCTTAAGACGACTTCACAAAATGGCTACACGTGAGATTTTTCCCATACCTTGTAAACTTTGAAATTCATTTTCTCAGACTCTGATAAGAAATTGTTGTTGGTGTTATCACGGATAATTACTTACATCTTTACCTTTTATTAAGGGTAGGAAATAACGCAATAGGATTTAAATTATTCTGGAAATTGATTTTTGTCCAACTTTAATAAATATTACTCGACTTCCTAGTGGATTCCGTCTTAATTGGAATGTTTTTTTTTAATAATTATATCGCTCATCAAAACTTTTAAGTCATTACATGAACTTGTCAGCCTATTTTCAGAAGATTTTTATGTACTTCTATATATATAAGCCATCTATAAGCCGTCCACACATAAGCTTCCCCAGCAGTATCTTTTTGGAATTAGTTCAGTGTACCAAACCACAAAAAAGAGATTCCATTACTTTTTAACAACTCTGTGTTTTACAAATATAATAAATTGGCCATTTTCACACTAGAGATGGACAAATCGCCTTAGTGTGAAAAACGGGACAGACACAAATTTAAATGTACAAGTCGTCTGAATTTGTCCGTCGATTTTGGCCGTCTAGGAAGACAATTTTTTGAGCAGTCGACTTGGTCGTCTAGACAGACAAGTCGTCTAAAAGCCGTCTTAAATTCACACTAGACGAACAAATCGTCAGATGACATACTTGTCCGTCTAGACGATTTGTCCGTCTTCTAGTGTGAAAATGGCTATGTACATTGTACAGTGTAACTCAAATTGGGGATACATGTAAGTACTCACTTGCAGTTTTCTAGTGCTGACTTCATTCATTTGGTTATTTGCATCCTGTAAAATGTCTCTCTCTTGCATGAGCTGCACTATCTGCTCTGTACATGATGTAAGCTGCAGATTAAATAAATTGACAAAATAAAATAATATTATTTAATATTTTATAAGGTAAATGTAGCTGTTGAACAGATAAACTGAGCATACACCCACCAGCTAATTAGTTAATTAAATAACAGTAACAACAAATTACAATGTACCTGTGTAGAAAGGTCGTCATTTGTCATTTTCATATTCTTTAACTTTGACTGCAAAGTACTAACTGTGGAACTAAATAGAGTTACAAAATCAGTTATAATAAATATACACATAATTATAAAATGTAATTTATTTACCCATTATACAGAAGAGCCCAGGAGCTCGTTAAGATGTTGATGTGCATCCTAGATAAAAATTAATGTACATTAGCTAGTACCTCAAACATTTATTTTTTTTTTACTTTCTCAACACTCTTTTTGTAACTTTACAGGACTAGCATCATTCAACAGTAATTAAAAAAGTGCTAGACCATTACTTTTAGGTTTCTAAGTATAAAATAGTAAATAATTTTTTTTTTTTAGATTTGGATAGTTCCATATATAGGTTGACGACCAATATACTGTGGGATACAGACTGCGTTTCCCTTCTGACAATTTATGGGATGCATTCTTTGTGGGAGGCGTGGTGGCCTAATGGTTCATGCGCCAAACTCTGGATCATGTACTCCAGAATCGAGCCCTGGCCGGGGTCACTGTGTTGTGTTCTCGGGCAAGACATATGTACACTCACATAGTTCCTCTCTCCACCCAGGTGTATAAATGGGTACCGGCAAAGTAAGGCTGGGGGGTACCCTGCGATGAACTAGCACCCCATTCAGGGGTGAGTAGAAATATTCCTAGCCGCTTAATGCTACAGAAACCGGGATAAGCTCCAGCAGTATTGGCCGCATGGCTCGAGGCTTCCCTTATTCTTTGTGGGCCGTAATATAGAATGTGGTCCATAACATTGACCAATAGTAAAACACATACCACCTGGGAGATGGTATGTAGACCTACCTTAAGTTTCTATTTATTTCCTCTAAGTAGGCCTTTTGATCCATAAGAACACTTAAATCACTGCCTTCATTTTCATCAGTCCTGGAAGAAAAAAAAAAAGTCTTACAATAGGCGCAATTATCAGCTGCTGTTCTCAGGAAGGAACAAACTTAGCAGCAAGTAATCAGGTCTAGTCTTACAAGTGTACAGTAGGATCCTGCTGAAGTCTGGAAAACTCAAGGGGAACAAAACATTGAAGATAGTCTGTTGTAAGTATTACATATCTGTAAGTGTACATACAGCAGTATAAAATGAAATCTCAACATATTATGTTGAGATTTCATAGGTGGCAGAGCAGGGGGGGGGGGGGCTGTGGCTGTACCTAACACCACCCCCACCTCCAACAAAAATTTGGGGGGCTCAGCCCCCTCCTTTTGGTGCCAAGAATATTGCAAGTGCAGCGTAAAATTGGTTTGTCAAGATTCACATCTTTGAAACTTACTTGAAAGTCTTTATTCGTATGACCTTCGAAAACAATTGGGAGAATCTTCAGAAAATCTTCAATCAAAAAATAAAAAAGTTGCTCCAAATATGAGAACCACCCCGCCACCTCTGGATTTATAACCCCATACACATGTAATCTGTACATGATAACTTACAATATAAATTTATGGCTTACTCAATGTGGAGTTATATCCAGGTGGAGTTACCGGTACCTGTACATGTGTCTTCCACTTAATAATCACTTACTTTTTATTATCCTCTGGTGATTTTTCCAAATAGTTTCCATCCTTGAGATACAAACTAAGGTCCAAGACTGATGACTGGAATTCAGAAAAAAAAAACATTTGATCTCAAGTAACAAATTTCCAAGAGAAATTGATCAGGAGACTTATTTTATCTGCAGGCCTAACAGAATTCCCAGTGAAAACCAAAGATTTCCAAACTAAGACTTCTGAAAATGCCACTAATGATAAATTTCTAAATATTTTATTTACCTACATGTAGTACCACAATGATTGTTCAGAATCAGCAAAAGACAGCCCTCCCCCAGGGTATCTCCCTTCAAATCAAAGAATGTATGTGGACTTGAATATTGAATTCATTGTAAAGGTCTCCGCACACATGGGGTCAAGACGCAGCCTGTACATGTTGCAGCAACATGAAGCAGCGACAAAATCATGTGTTGTTCACACCGAGGGGACATGAAGCAGGGACAAAATCTGTAAAATCACAATGTGTACACACGCAGGAAAATGTAGCGGGACTTGTTGCAGCAATTTGTCCCCGTCTCACATTAAGGGCTTAAAAGCGCAAAATATTATTTAAGAATCATACAATGTACATGTATATGTGGCTGTGTACAAACTGGTCAATGGGCCCATCTTGGGCCCACAGGCACAAGACATTAAATTTTACCATGAAATATATATGTTTGCACTGTAACTAAACTGGAACAGTTGGCCTTTTCACTTACCCAGACATCAAGGCTGTCTCCCTTTAAATCAAAATTACAATCAATTATGTTAAGCCCAACAAGCAGCCCAGATATCACTCCACCTTCCTCCTGCATTAACACGGCATGAGGGTCATACCATTCTCTGAAAAAAAAAAAACATACACGTGTAATGTACATATACACTGACGATAATTTTATGCTTAAACAGCAATATTGTAGCTTTGTATTGTAGTCAGTAATGCGTTCCAGACCTATGTCTTTCAGACTTACTGTGAATTTTCCCTAAGCACCTTAATTTTTCATGACCAAACATAAAAAAATTAAGGTGAACAAATTTGTCAGTAAATTCAATTACATGAACATGTACTTAAAGCATTTTCTCTGTACAGTAGAACCCTGGAACTCGAACGCGGATACCGTACCAGTAACACGAACAACCCCGCTACAATGTAACTCGAACAAACTTCCATTTCCCTTGGATTTGAACCCACCTTTCAGTTTTATTCAATTGACCCCATTAACTCGAAACCCCGCTAACTCGAACTGTTTGTCGTTTCCCTTCAGAGTTCGAGTTACCAGGGTTCTACTGTTAGTATTAGAATATTTGATAACCTGTCTGGGGGACCTGGGGTTCTAACTGTATTCAGGGGATTTCTGTTAACAATGTAGATAGAGGAGTTCTTTGGTTGGTACAATGAAGATTATACATGGACTTACCGAAGAAGTTCTTTGCTCTCTACCATTATCATAATGTATTCAGCTAGTTTCTTTTGCATAAGTGCTAATCTAACCCACGCTCTTCCTTTACCATGATTAGTTCTAAAGGAAGAAAAAAATAAGAAAAAAATATAAAATCAGTGATAACATGTACAGTACCACTCAGGAATTTGTTCTCCACTGCATACGCAGCTTATATGCATCTATATCCATATGCATACATTATAATTTATATGCATATATTACTATGTTCTTATTATTGATATAATTAAAACTCAAAGTACAAATTAAAAAAAGGTTTAACTAAAATATCAGTAATGCTTGGTTTGGAAAAGATTAAACTGACAATTATTTTGATCTGTTATTGTTTTCTAGCTAGTCTAGATTGTACATGTAGACAATGCCTAAATAGTAAGAGGTATGTCATTAAAGAAATAATTTCTTTAATGACACACCTCGTACTTGTTCATTGTCAGTGGTGTAAGATAGGAATGAACATTTATTCGTTTGTCTCACGATAGAATCACTTTGAGGTGTTCATCGCGACATTTTGACTGCAATACTGCTAGTCTTCATCAGGCGATGAGGTTGATTGTTTAGGCTTACCTAGAGGGGGACAGGGGGAGGGCGCAGTTGCCCCTGCCAAGAAAACTAAATTTCTATCATAGTGTTTGATTTTGCTGGGTACTTCATGTAGCTATATTGGAGTTTGCCCCCGCAGCAGAGTTTCCCCCTTGCAGACAAAGAATCCTAAGTACAGCCCTGTTATTGGTTTGCTGCTATTGGTGCATTTCAATTCTTCTTATTATACTGACTGATTTCACTTTTATCGAACACCCAAGAAACTCACTTATTGTATTATGCTAAAGATGATTTCCAGTCTGTACTGCACAATCTCCATCTGCAATGTTTTTGAGTCTCACACGAAGGAATGTTTACTAACAAAAATAACAATTTCGGGGCACAACATATCTTTTTCTTCATTATTAGCACCAGATACCCTTGCAAAACAATAACAACGAGTAGAAGTACCTCAACGCTATTCCAAACCAACATTTCAGCTCACTGAGCATTTTAGAACAAAACGACCCATAATGGTGGACTAAAAAACTTCATGTACGCTGTTACCAAAGTGTAGTGGATCAACGAATTAAAAACAAAATTGAAAACGAAACCCAAGACAGCGCAGTACGGACTGAAAATCAGCTTTAAGCCTGAATAGGGCTAATAATTTGAAAGGAAAAAACCTTCAAAGTATATACACATACCTGACATTAGGAAGATTCTGAACACTCTTTACAATCTCTGATGAATCAGGAGCAACATGCTCTAGTGCTTCTAGTGGTCCCCAATAATCCTTCCGATGACCAAGAATATTACGTTTCACTTCAAACAAGAAACACAAGAGTCAAATAAATACAATTTCAGAATATGTACTTTGCTCCAGATGAATCACTGGTTCTGACATTAGTGACCTTCAGATTGGACTACGAGTACGAGATTGAGTATGTGTACGAGTTTTCAAACCGAATTCGTGTGCCTCCTATAATCACTTATCACACCAATCTTATCCCTAACGTTTATTTATGTGTTAGTCAGCAACAGGGAAGTAATTATAATTTGGGGAATACAACCGCGTCGAAATTCCAAAGTGGTACTCATACTCAATCTCATAGTCAAATCTGAAGGTAGCTATTAACTTGCATTGGAGTACTCAACCAGGCTAGGAGTATTTCTACAATGTACCAGTACTTCCTGGAATTGTCTGCTAGTCATGTGCAGGCAACTCCATCCTTAGAAGCATTTTCGTCAGTTTGATTGGTGTAAGAGAGGTGCTATGAATTATTGAGAAACAAATCATCTTGTATGGACGTTTATGCCCCATTACATGTAGCAATACATATTACAGATCTTTCTTCTTTATTTATTAAGAATTATTCAAATTTATATTGTTTTAAAAATTATTCAAATTTTTCAACTGAGCAAACAAAAAACTGGAAAACTTAGATAAAATAAAAACTGGGGAAAATTTCCCAAAAGATCAATAATTTTTTTAACTAGTGGAAACCAAATTTCTAGTTGCAAAAATCTATAGCAGTCATACAAGTGGCCATAAATTGATATCTATGATACATTTGAATTTAAATTCAGGAACATTATTAAATGTGCCTGCATTAAAATTCATCTTTTCTTAACCTTTGAATTAAAATAAGATAACGTTTATGACAATTCTGAATGTTCATTCATTATTGAAACTCGTCACATTGTTGTGGCAAAAAAAATGATCAGCCAAAAAACTTTTATAAATTATTATAACTAATAACAATTCCTAGGGATACGGAAATGTTGGAAAATAGTCTCTTTCAGCGAAGACATTCAAACTTATTTAATATAGCTACTGAATAAAACGAAGTGAGATTGAATGTTAAATAATATAAGTCATGTGACAGCCACGTCTTAGCACGAATGTTATGTTTTGTTTCCTAACTTCCTTTAAACATTTTTTCCAAAGGAAGTAAGTTTCAATCTTTCTACTATTTCAAAAATTACTTTAAAAAGAGCTTCAATAAAAACATTGGCTCAATTCCCACTTACGTTTTAATCCATGTCGTAAAATGCTTTCGAGCACAACAAAAAACTGTTGAAAGGGTTCGAAAGGCTCGTCTCCAATAACTCTTCCAAGTTTTAGCGCGGAATCGATGAGATTTTTAATGCAAAGGTTTGCGATGTTCAAGAGATTTAATCTCTCCACTTTCCATTGAGCATCTCTCTTTGTGTCTGGCGGTGCACTAGCGCTGAATGTCCTCACAAGAAGCTTTCCAAAGTTTAGCTCTGTCTCCTCTTCTTCCAAGCTCGCCGACGCCATTTTGTTTTTCTTTGTTGTAAGCCGCTGACCGGACGTGATAGTTGACGCACTACACGGTGACGTTTGTCACGAAAGAGGTCACGGTTCGATAAATTCAAGACTCTGTGAATACGAGCAGAAGTCCATAATTCTAAGGCCCCGTCCACACTGACCCGGGTAAATTTGAAAACGGAGAAATTTGAAAATGCCGCGTAAAATGTTTTTCATCCACATTAACCCGGGTAAATTTGAAAACGATAAGCTTCATTGGTGAGCGTTTTTGAAAAGCTCCGTTTCCGGTGACCGAAAACGCCGTTTCAGTGTGGACGGCTGGCCTAACCGGGAAAAAAAAAAGATGCGTTTAAAAATTTACTTCTGATACGAGTCAACATCCTTACAGTTTATCAAAATAAAACCCTAAAGGTTAATGTAACTTTCCCCTCTCAATTAAAAAGAAAAGATCTAATTACCGTACAGTAGTTCTGATTATGTTTGCTTCTGTCTGTGTAAACTTTTGAGAGGGGCTTCAAATTCACAATTGTGAATGAAATAAAATTGTTTCTTATGAAACAACACACAATTTCCCAAAAATACGACGGCATACCAATAACTTATAAATAGATCGCTAGCGGCTTTTACACCCCGCACACCCTCTTCAGACCCTCTTCATTCCTTCTCAATTCCAAATATGATTCTCTAATTGGCCAGCTCCTCGTTCCTCCTAACTCTCTGATTGGTCGACTCTCATTCCTCCTTGCTCCTCCAATCGGCTCCCCCCCCCCCCCCCACCCCCTTCCCAGGTATTACATTGGTATAGCACCCTGATTGTTACGTCATCGGATTGAAATGCGTTCCTCCTAAAATGGCTCCTCGCTGATATTGCTGGATCGCCCCTCGCCCTAACTACCCTCCCCTTCGATGCCCGCCATGATTTTCTACCATTCCTTGGGTTTACACGTCCAAACCTCCCCCCCCCCCCCCGACCTCTCCAACCCTTCCTTTGCTTACACAACTGACGACGAGACTTTTTCTAATTTGCAAACATAACTTACGACTTACATACAGTTACTTACCCCGCCCCGAGTTCTAACCCCTTACCCTTTTATATACCATTTTGACAGAAATTGTACCCCTTTTGTATACCTTTAACTGAAAAAAGGTACCCCTTTCATATACCTAAAGGACGTGGCGTGGACTTAAAACAGGACGTTTTCTTGTCATTTTTCATGTAGCGCTTAATAAATGAAAATAACACGGCCACAAATTGCGTCTGTTCGAAATATTTTAATTAAAGGCCCTTTTAAATACCTAAGTGACAGATTTCCATACCCTTTCATATACCTAAACTCGTGAAATCCCTACCCTTTTATATACCTGAAGCCTGAAAAAGGTACCCCTTTCGGGCGGAACCTCCCCGTATAGGCCGTTATAGGGAGTACCCCCCCCCCCCGGGTTACTTACAAACGCACAATACTTTTATACGTTACAATCTAGCTTACAAAACCTTGCTAAGTAAAAGTTATGATTCTTGATAACTCAAATCATTGCTTACAATGTACTACATTAGCTATTAACTTACAACATCATTATGTCTTACAAACGTTTTTAGCACATTGAATTATGATAATGCAAATGCACAAAATGAATTCACAAGATAATATTAAAACACCTTATCGTACGAGAAAAAAATAAAAAATAAAACAAATACATAAGCTATCTTTATAGACTTCCCTAATAGTGTGCATTTATTCCTTTTCTTTCTTTTCTTGTGTATCTGTTCTCTTGCCGACCTGTAATTGCGGGCCCAAGAGAGGCCCGCAACCCTAATCTTGACAGTGACCAGCGGATTGCGTATTACGCGTGCGCGCCACGATTTTAAAGGCTATCTGCAAACCGGAAGTTGAAAATTTTGTTCTTCCACTAAGAGCGATCGGAATGCAAAAAATGTGTCAATCACGACAGTTTGTCGTAACAACGGAAGAGAAAATCTGTTTTCCAAGAACGATTTTCACATAAGATCTAGGCTTCTGTCACATGGAAGATTGCAAACATTACAATTTGCAGACTTGTTTTACGGGTGTTGCTTTTGCGAAAATTTGCTCTGATTGTATCACGCATAAACCACGGCAAAGCGAATGATTACAGCAACGGTTATTCTCGAGAAATTCGTTATAACACTGACAACAAAGCGAGTCTATCGACCGAGGAAAATCACATCTCAATTCACACCGCGTGCTCGACTACAGTTCACTAAACAGTCAATCCGACAAAAAACAACTCTGACTGGTTCGCGGCCGGTTAGCGGCAATTAAGCGTGATTTATCATTAATCGCGCCACGTTAATAAAAGGCGAGCACAACATAGCGAGTTTACCGACTGAGAAAAATCACATCTCAATTCACACCGCGTGTTCGATTACCCTTCCCAAAACGATAAAAACATGCATTCCTTGCGTGACGCTTTACTCGGGATAATTGTCTTTTGTCCATTTAATCATTCATCGATCGACACTGCCATCTAAAATTACGCACTTTCGCACCAGTACCTTTTCTAAGTGCGTCAAGGCCCGCACTTTCTAACCTGTGGTTACCACTAGTTTATTTTCATTTAATGCTTACGTTAACTGGCTGCCTGGCTCCACTAGCCCCTATGGTCCCTATGGCTATTCCAGGCAGCCAGTACTCTTACTTTATTTAATTTCCTCCCTGTATTAATCTTTTCGTGTAAGTGCAGGAGTACATTAAAGGTTGTTGTTGTTGTTGTTGTTGTTGTTACAAGACCCTCACCTGCCGCAAAACAAAAACTTAACTACCACTGAATGAATAAAAGTAATAGTGATATACTTTTAATTCATTTAAGCATTTCTATCGATATTGCTGCTTACAGCGAAAAACAAAAAGCGAGCCGAGCGGATATCTTCCTTTCATTATTATTCACTTGTCCGGCGTGCAATACGGTCTAGTTTTATTAATACCTTAAGAAACTATTCTGTATAATTTATCATTGGTATTTATTGGTATTATTTATTGTGGTATTGCATTGGGTATGAATTTAAGGTTCGATAATTTCTCGAAAGTAATCAGCGAAAATCACTGTAACTAAAACTGAACGCAAAAGCATCGAAGGCAAGCGTTAGAAAAATTGCGATTGACTTTGGTATAATAGCTGTGCTAAAAAAAGGTCGTTGCGCTGATTAATTAAATCACACGCAAGAGATTTTCAACTATCTTTAGCGGGAATTCTGCATCCAAAAACACGCCCTGAGGCACCGATTTTATATAGACTACATTAAAACTACTAACTGTGGTTTTTAGACAATCGCATAATTATATATAGTTAACAGTTATTATATATATAATAGTTTACAGTTATATAAATTAAACGCGCGACTAAAACAAATTTAAGTTTTCAAAGAAAGGGTACCCTGTTATAACTGTTGAGCTAAATTAAAGTAAACTAATGGGGAGCAAAACTCTAGATAGCCTTTGCAGTGATATCCGCATTGAAGCTTGACTGCAAGTGATCTTGGGTGACCAGAGCTGAGTTGTCTTTATTCATCCGGCGAAGATACAACACAAACCCAGCCGCTGTCAGCAACACACCCAGTAAAAGTGCTCCAACTGCAAGCAAAGCCACTTTCCACATCTTCATATAATTAGCTGACAAAAGAAAGAAAGAAGAAACTTCTCTTGATATAAAAAAAAAATAGTTATTTAATGTACATCAATAAGCCGTGACTTAATAGATAGCCCCAAGGGAAACAGAGAGTTTTGTATTCCTGAAACCGGCTCAAAGAACAATAGTAGTCAAGAAGAAATGAAACTCAGTGTCTCCTGTGCGACCATTAAGTGTTTTGTTATAACCCCCCCCCCCCCCCCTCCCCTCCAACTGTAAATGAACGATGGATTTATTTATTGAAATTTTTAACGTTGTTCACCGCTTTGAGCTTTCAAATTTTGCATTGAGATATTCTTTCAGTCGAATTAAATTTGCGTGTATATACCAATCGATAACAGTCGACGCCAATAAAGATGTCTCAATGGGGGTTGACCGGCCAAAAATAAAGTCGTTACAAATAGGCGTAAAATTGGATAATTTTAACCTTTAGCCGTAAAATATGTTAACCGTAAAAAATTGGTCGGTAATTATTACGATTTTTTCGCACAGTCCGTCGAGCTCGAAGCGAATTTTTTTTTTCGAAGAGTCCGTGCAAGTTCAAGGTCCAAGCTGTTGTTGCCCGTGGGAGTTAGTGAGTTTAGGGGACCCTAGGGCAATAGAAAACTGCATTTCAGAAGGGGTGTATAACGCCTTATTTTGAGTTTTCAAGCTCGTTCCAAGCTCGAAACCAGCTTACACCTAGCCTTCCCCGCCTTTGAAAATTCTGGAGTGGTTTAATAATTCTTACCTGTGGTCTGGGGCTGATTTCCTCCAGGCCCCTCGCGTTTCTCCGGACAAGACAACTTGGAGACGTCATTAACCGTGGCCAAGATGGTGTCACTGGTTTTCTGTAGGAACTGAAGCATTTGAGGAATCACATGACCAAGGTTGTCGCAGTTCTCATGGTAACAGGAAGTCATGTAGCTTCTGTGGTCAGCGGTGTCACTGAGGAAGATGGCGCTCAGTGAAGGGACGCTATTCCAGAAAGGCACGTGATCACTTCGTAAAAAGTCACCAATTGCGTTCCAGGCAAGAGGAGGAAGTAGCGAAGGCTGTCCGTGGAATGGAAGGTTAACTGCGTACATGGTAGTTTTATTTTTGAGAGCTAAAAGTTTGAAGTGGTAAAGAAAGAGAAATTAAGATTCACTTTAACTTTTCTGACAATGGACATAATCTCTTATGAGAAGTGTATTCAGTACGCTGTTCGAGGATCGGAACATTTTATTCGTTTCTGTGATTCTTTCGTACCAAAATGATCAAATAGTCAGTATGTCTCCAGCTTCACGTACTTTCCCTGCTTTCCCCGCTCGAGCCACATGGAATGACGTGCTCTACGGATACTCGTTAAACCGTCTCTGATTGGTTGTTACTGAATCGCGCGAGATAATTAAGCAAAAACAATAGACCATATTCGTATTCTCGGTATTGGACTGGAACTAGCTTGCAATGGAAGCTAATGCGGGGAATCTTTTCAAATGCAAATGGCATGAAGCTCTTTTTAATTGATGATATTCCCCCGAATAAGCCTCCATTGCAAGCTTACTTTATCTTTAAATTACCGAGAATACGAATATGTTCTATTCAACTCACACCTCTCTCGAACAAAAGGAATAACTCTGTGTAGAGAAACGTATTTTGACTTAAGATTGCTTCTTACCAGACTTCACTTGACCGTAGTAATACCAAAAGGCGTCCATTAGCGCTGCATCGTCGACTTGTCGCCCAACCACTGAAAGAAAATTTCCCCGAAACTTATCCGCTTTGATCTGATTGTAAATCTCCGGTGCAGAATGCTGAATCTGGGGTGGGAGAACCTGCGAGTTAGGAGTACTGTTGTAGTTCATCACAGTGTCCATTATGACTGCTCCTTGAAGCTTGCCGTTTGAGGTTAACGATCCGTTGTAGAAGCGAGTCAAGTTTGCGACAAATGCTCTGCTGCCGCAGTCGATTTCACTGCAGGCACACCGTGGATTTAGCGTCTTGTTAGAGCAGTCCTCCCACTCCTCAAAATCAAACGCCACAAACAGAATACTGAAACTTCGGGTGCATTTTGAGAAATCTGTAAAAGAAAAATGCGAACGGACATGTTAAGTTAAGCACACTGCTTGATTGTTCAATTCATTTTAAGTTAAGAATGTAATTAGATTTACTATGAAGCTCATTTGGTCAATTGCAGGCCAGTAAAAAAGTAAAAACAGTCTATATAGAAATTGTGAAAACTGTTTTTTAGCGTTCAAATAGTAATAATAAATGATTGAAAACACAGCTTTTGTATCCGACATTTGCTATCTCCTTAATAATAATAATAATAATAATAATAATAATAATTTTTTTTTTTTTTAAATTAAAACACTTTATTAACCAATTTCTAAAAGAATTACAATAATTTGACTATTCGAATAAGAACTTTATATATAGACATATTATTTACATAATAATAAAAACAGTGTCTTTAAAAATGTAGAAAAATAGTAGAAGCGACTTCGAGAGCAATAATAAAAGAAGAACTATATATAAAAAAAAATATTCGATCTAAATTGCAGTACGAGAATTCTCTACTTGAAAGTCCATATCATAAATGTCAATGTTCCTGTTTCTCTTTACAGTTCTTGATCCCTTTAGGCAGATTAAGGCGGATCGGAGGATCGCAAATGAGACTTTTGATCTGATCCAAGACACCGTTGTTGCGTAATCCTCCCCTTTCTTTGCGGCGATTAATTCTGCAAGCCTACTGTGATACCTCTTGCACTCCTCGCCCATTCCTCCGGTGGATGTAAACACCAATGGAGTGAAAGTTCCCTGTTCTACTTGAAGAACCCTGTCTGCGTAAGCCCTCTTCTTCTCATTCTCATGGTTACGGTATATCTGCTTGGGGGTTTGGTCCTTGTAGGAATCCGCGTTGGGGTGACACACCCTCACATCAAAGAACGCGGATCTCTGCTTCTCCCAAAACCCCCGGGCATGTATATCTAGGCGAGCATCTGGCGTTGTGTTAGCGCCGCTTGGTAGCCTCTCTCCAGTCAGTTCTTGAAGGACGGGCTCTATTTCGACATCATTACAGACCATCTTAAGCAAGTCAGCCTCGAGGTCACGGAGTTCATTATGGCGCTGAATTATGAATCCGCCTCTCCTACAAATCATTGCATGATCGATTGTAAAGGCGTCACCGCACACGCACACTGTCGGCTTGTCGTCAATTTCCCAGTCGTACCTGAGCTTTACAGCATCTCGGAACTCGCCTTTATTCAGGTTGTAGCCCATGTCCTTTAATGGGAGGACCGTGAGCCAGTTAGAAGCACCTTTCTCGGTTGCGAGATCAATGGCTCGTTGTGTCTTCTGAGGTAGAGACTCCCTGACATTGCCAAGCCTAGTCTGAAGCGCTTCGTTGGTTTCTCGTAGTAATAATAATAATAATAATAATAATAATAATAATAATAATAATAATAATAATAATAAAGAATTAACGTTTGCCATAAAATATAGTCACTTGACATGGAGATCGCACTGTTCTGACTGCTACTGACACTGCTATTCTTACATCAATCAGATTTCCACAAAAAATGTTAGTCTTAATTTTGGGGAAATACTTGTCAAACAAACTGACTGAGGTGACCAGGTCGTTCAAACAACTAATTTCTCAGGGGGGGGGGGGGGGAGAGGAGAAATTGAAGGAAAAACTACACATCAACACACCTGTTGCGATTTGCTTAGCAACCTGCAGCATAGCAGCCACGCCTGATCCATTGTCGTCAACGCCGTGTGACGTAGTGCGTACAGTGTCGTAATGAGAACCAATCAGGAACGGCCTGTCATTAGGTGATCCCGCAAGTGTACCAGGAAGCATCCCAACTATGTTTACTCCAGTGGCGTACTGAAAACGAATTAGAAAAAAAAAAACGTCGCATCAAAGACATCAGAGAACAGAAAACCTGAGATCAGTGATACCAGGTCATATCAGGGACACCCACATTTGAGGAGGATTACATTTTATTTTGTTTTAGTATATGGTACGGATATATTTATTATTTATAGTTTTTAGGTATCAAATGTAGTTACCGTTATTGAACGTTATTGCCATTCCAGATGCATGTTTTAGCATTGTTGACTTTATAGCAAACTACTTCTGTTAATGTTATTTCGATTCTTGTACAGTAGTTATTCGAGAAAATGCATAAGAGTATTTGCCGGATGAAACTAGTGTTTAAATTGTTATTGCTTGATTAAGTCACAAGAATTAACAAAGCTACAATTTTATACAAACCTCGTCGGAAACGTTTAGCTTTTACGTATTTTTAACACTCATTTTCTCAGCGTGTGCTTGCTTCCCACAGACGGGAAGCTTGTGTCAAAAAACCGCAGGTTAGCGTAGGATACCGGAAGGCCGAGAAATAAACTCCAAAATATAGCTGTAAGCACTAAAAGTACCTTTCATTTCACGCTGCAAACACGATTTCCAAGCTTCTAGATTTCAAAATTTTCTGGGGGAGGATGCCCCCATACCCTCCAGACTGACTTACTGACTGACCGACTGACTGACTGACTGGTCGGTTGACCCGCCGACTAACTGCCTGACTTGGTTGACTGACTGACTGACTGACTGACTGACTGACTGACTGACTGACTGACTGGCTGGCTGGCTGGCTGACTGGCTCAGCTGACTGACTGACTGACTGACTGACTGACTGACTGACTGACTGACTGACAAACAGACAGACAGACAGACAGACAGACAGACAGACAGACAGACTGGCAGTTCACTGACGGTCGGATGGATGCATGGGTGGATGGATGGATTGGCTGGTAGATTGATTGATTGATCGATCGAGTCATTGTATTAAATCAAAAAAATCGTCACCTTTGGAACATCTGGCTTAAACTGTTCAGACCACGTGATCAGGCCCAGATCCTGAAATGTTTCCTTGATGAAATCTCGAGCTTTCTGCTTTCCTTCAGGATTGGTCACGTGGTGTCTGTTCTGGTTAAAATGTTTCAGAAAAGACATCAGAGATGCGCTCTTGTCCTGGTCGTCATCTTGATTGGCAGCTGTCAAAAGAAATAAACTTGATTTTCTTTTTACCATAACCAGCATCAATCAATTGTCTGCATATTTTACTTCTAAAATGTGTGACATAAAATATGTGTGCAAGGCGCTAACCGTGAAATAGTTATACGTACGATTTTCTTAAGCTTGCACCGAGAAATTAAGATCACTAAATTCAGACAAGTTTTATCTCGACTAAATTCAAGGAAAGTATGGTTTTATGTCTTTTATGCCTTGCTATAAACATAGCTATGTGAATATTTAAATTAAAGGTCTCTTTCTAGTTTTTTCTCGATTTGAATTCATAATGTTACAGGATTGGATTGAGAAAATTAAAAGGGAACTGACATATTTTGTTTTAGTTTCCAGCCGAAAGACTATCGTCAGGACAAAAGGAAACACTCATTCGTGTGTAAGACGTTACTGTTGTCAAGTTATTATCTTGTTTGGCGTTGTTCGACTTCGAGATTGTTTATAATTCAGTCGGAATAATGATAAGATATATTATTATGCACAGATGTCTTTGTTTTTGTTTTTTTGTTTTTTTTTTTGCTCAAGTCGAATGGCCGCTAAACGACATCTTCTAATCTTGTCGAAAAAATGAGACAAAAACACAGAATCTTGTCAGTTGTAAAATGCACGACTTTTAATACAACGATATTGCGCGTAAACAGCGAAGACTTCAAGCTATTACTGAAATGGAATCAATGAACTTGTTTGCAAATTGTGGCTAAATGTTACAACTATTTTGTCAGTTATAATAATTTGCATTGATCGGGAGAGCTCTGTATATAAAGAAGTCCCGACAGTTTGCAATAGCTTAGTCGAAGATAAATGCGAGTCGAAGGGAAATGCTTCAAAATCACATACTGACACCCGTAGCCTAAGTTATTAATTTACTGTGCGACTCTGTTAGGCCAAAACCAAGTCGTTAATTGAGTAAAGTCTTCTGGTATCATTGAACGTAAATGTCTGCGTTAATCGAACGACATGAACTCCAAATCAACATTCCGAACGTAGAAATTGCACTGAAAACCGAATAAGGAAAAACTACAGCTAAATTATGAAAGATCTGGGAAACGAGAAAGAATCTCACCTGTTAGGGCGATTGAAAGAATAGCACACAGCAATAACAACCAGCCACCCGCCATGATGAAGTGTCTGTAACTACTGCATATGGTCTTTATGAAAAGGGAGGGGAGGGTAAAATGAAAAGAGGCTCCATTGGCTGGTTTCCTGTTGGATAATCAACCCCACTCACGGTACCCTCGCAGCGTAATAATGTTCCTTCCTTTCTCGGAAAAGAGATAAATATTGGAAGATTTTCAAAGAATTTATCACCATCTGTTTCCGAGAAAATCATTTGCATTTACATCAATTTCTAGGACCGAAAGTACGTGTGCTGTGTTACGCTCACGGCTTACTAAAATTTCTTTACATCAAGATTGCTCTCGCTTCCTTTTCCACGTCGTTCCCGCACCACAAGAATTCAATATTTAAAATCGATAATCAGTAATAATCAATAGCAATCAATAACAATCGATTATCAATGACAATCAATTAATTTACACGCTTTTTACAATATTCCACTGCATACAGTCTTTATGGGAAGGGGGGAGAGGGTGAAATAAAAGGAGGACTAAACATAATCCTTGCACTAACTAATCATGATCAACCTTCAATCATGGTACCCTCATAACGTAAAAATAAGATCCTTTTTTTCTCGAAAAAAAGGGAAATTTAAACGGAGATTTTCAATTTCCGACAAAATCGTTTGTATAGTTACACGTACACGCGAAGGGCTTAATACTATTTTTTTTTTTTTGTTTCCGTTTACAAGATCGCTTTAGCTTCCCGACGTTCTCTCTTTTCGTCTTTTCGCAGAATACTATTAGTTTATACCATCAGCCTCGCGTGGTGCATGGCAGAAGGACGTCGGGCGATATCATCAATCATTACAAGAGAATCCGTCGACTAATCGCACCGCTGCTGCAGGAAAGCGCACCCATCGAGAACGAACTGGAGAACAATGTTTTGGGCAGCTCACCTTTTGGCCTTGAAATTGTTTTCCGCCTCGACCTGTCACGGTTGTCGCATCGAGTGTGTTGTTCATAAAGTTCGATTCCAGACTCGAAATTTTAATTTTTGTTATATCCAACTTTACATTGCAGTTGTTTCCGGCTTTTAATGTTACAAATCCCCAAAATTTCTATTAATATCAAAGGCAAATTACCCAGTTAACAAAATATATGAATGAACTGTAAATCCAACTTCGCTTTATGTCTTTGCATAAGTCTCTCACCCCGAAAAATCAAGAGGGGAGGGGAGGGGAGGGGAGGGGAGGGGAGGGGAGGGGAGGGTGAACAAGGCCCTACCGGCGTTGATTTCTACTGGGCAATCATATCCCCATTCACGGTGTCGTCTCAACGTAATAGTGTTCCTTTCTTTCTAGGAAAAAAAGATGACGTTTGGAAGATTTTCAAAGAGTCAGACACTATTTTCCGAGAAATTAAATTTTTATAACATTTGCATCATTTTCCGGGATAGGAAAGTCCGCATTTATCTACTGATAGGATATTTAAATTTGGATTTGACATTGCTCTTGCTAGCTCCGCGACCTTCTCTCCCTACGTCTCTCGAGAGCGAAAAACATCCACGTAAGAATGACCACTGATATCCAAATATCTTAAAGCGTGCTAAAAAAAAATTCAGGTGCAATCAGATGTCCTTACAGAAGACCGATTAAATAGGTTACCGACCCGTAAAGCTTTTTCTTGTAAAATCCGTCGAACAAGCGTACTTTCACTGTGGGACTTTTCCCAAGTTCCTCAAGCATTCATCTGGCAGTCATTCAGTTTAAGCCGCCGGCAAAGTAGTAACTGTTTGGTGCCCAAAGAAGCTACTGATGGTTTTATCGAGCTCTTAAATCGTAAAATATTAAGATTTTGCGTGACATCTAAGCGAAAAAATCACGTTATCCTGAACTAAACTTTTCTAACATTTCTTTCTTAGAACCGAACATGATTTATTTCTCTAAAACCAGCATTAATACATTGCAGTTGCCAGTGTTTCTTTTAACGTTATCCGGAGGGTACTCTACAAAAAATTGAGTAGGGGTGTGCGGAAGGCTTCCTAAAACCTTTACCCTATTCACACAAAGATGGGTAATTTTCCTTACCCTACTTCAGTCCTGACCCTTAAATGGATCACCTATTTCAGACGAGATGGTACCCAAGAAGTGCGCTTCTGTTTGAGTTGGCGGGGTTCGAATTCCCGATGTTTGTAAATTCAGTCGTACTTCTCACGGAATGACTAATGACTAATTCAGTACAGTCATATCATAAAAATAGTTTCTCCCAAGAATGATATACCTAAATGCACAAACATTATTCTATTTTAGACCAAATGCTACACATTCCGGCACTTGTAAACATTCCGGTCCAAAATGGCTCGAAAACTATCCCGTTTGCTTAAATATAACGCAGTATATTCCCAGCTCAGGTAATGTTTCAAGACAATATCTTCAAAGGTAAATTACTCCACTAAATTATTCGAGCTGAATTAAAACTCGAGAGCCTTGCCTTATTAAAAAAGAAACCACAAATTTTTTGGCTTTATTCTAACGCGAGTTTTTTTATTTAAGTTTGACGAGGGTGTCCGCCTGGCTTTGGGGGCGATACAAACACTGCTAACAAATTGTACTTTGTTACAATATTGGCGAGCATGAGTGTGTTATGCCAAACACTAAAAAAACTGTTAACGTAACAAGGGAATATATTTTAAAATCAAGCAACATGCAAGAAAAAGACCATCATTTCTGCCGTCATTTTTCTTGCAGTGGGTTAAGACATAACAAATTAAAAGACACTCGCGCGAAGCTATGAACAACACAAAGTGGACTTATCGTCACTTACGGAGCAGAAGACTTTTTTTTTTGTCAATGGCGCCTGAGCGGAAAATTTTTTCTTTGGGCAACCTAGAAAAGAACGCAGACAACAGTGCACGTACAAGCCAACACTAATTATAAGATACAACAACAGGAGAAAAAAACGTGAAGAAAAAAATAAATAAACGCTCCTTTAGTGGTCACATGCACCGAACTCAGATCGCTTAAGGGAGGGAGGCGTGGGGAGGGTGGGTCGTCGATATTTGAACTGTAGCCAGAGGTTTCTCGAGCATAGCATTTGAAAACGTTTTAGTCACGGTATGCGGGTTGAATTTCACTCCCACTGCTAGCACAAGTTTAGAGATTTTTCAGCTGTAAGTTATGCTAAAATTAGAAGAAACTTTCAAAAAGTGTTATTTTTTTGAAAAGAAATTATGCTGAGACACCCACGCGGCCACGCGGGCATTAGAGAATCACCACGCAATGTGTAAAGTTGCAAAATATGTTTTCGTTCATTGTGTTATTCAGTTTATTTTTTCTTCTTTCTGCGTTGCTACGTCAACAGGAAAAGAAACGTGAAGTTGCAAAACATCTTAGTTGTCGGTTCATGGTATTATTATGTTCTATTTTTTCTCTCTTTTGTGTCACTAAGTCTGCACTTAGAGACAGAGAAGAGAACTTTAATTTCTTATATGGCACCAGTAATGACTTTGCTAATTAGCTTTCAACGCTAAATAGAACAACCATTAATTGAACTACGGGATAAAAAAGAAATAAACCTAAATGCACGCAACAAAGGAAGGCGAGATTCCTACGTATCATGTTTTTCTCTGCGAGAAACGCATCTAATTTTAAAGACCGTACGTGTCCGAATTTTTCTAAACAGGATCTGACAACAAAACTTACGTTACGAACTTTTGCCGGGTCTAGTTTATAAACAATACTTTAAATGGCAGTAGAAAAGCTTACTAAATTGACATTGAATAGGGTAAAAAGGCATAATTTCTTTGTTCAAAAAACAGGTTGCTTTGCATGCGAAGAAAGGAGTTTTTGGCACATGTAGAATCCGCCGTTAGTTATGCATGATGCACTGTAAGATAGGAGTGTGTGTCAAACCCACATTTTCTTAAACTCGGCAGCTCAACAAAAACTTTAATAAGAACTTTAAATAACAACTTAACAGGATACAAAACCTCAAAGCACAAAAGATAATCAACCCAAGCGGTTTGAAGTCGCGAAAAATTTCCTTGATCAGCGTGGCGCCCTGAACTGGTACCTGACGTGTCAAAGTGAATCAATGGCTATTTAAGCTCGTAGGTTTGCGTAGATTACTTCAGAGCTGAAAGAGGCATTCGAGAAACTTCTGTTGTTAAATCCGAGGCCAAGATTGAATAACGACCGTGTTCAAGACTTCTACAACGATTTGAACTGAACTGGACGCATCTGAGCCGTTTTTTAGAAGGCCGAAGACTGAGCGCATTTTGTTTTTGCGCAGTCACCAGTTTTGAGCACGTGAAGTTGTTGTCTGGGAGTGTTTCCAGAAGTCCTTCCCGAGACCGCAGAACTTTTAAAAAGAAGATGAACTCTACAAGTAATCAAACTGGCAACGAGTTTGTGCTGCCATACTTTAACGAACCAAAGTGGTTGGAAGTCCTTCGGCTAACTTTTGAAGTGTTCCTCGCATCTCTCGGCGTAGCAGGCAATGTGATAGTTTGCCTTGTCATAACATTCCAACCCCAGATGCACACTGTAATAAACTACTTCATCAGAAACCTCGCCATAGCAGATCTGGGAATCCTTCTCGTGTCATTCCCGTTAGCAGTTATCAAGGAACAAGACCCGTCCCATTGGCCCCTGGGGGAATGTATCTGTCGGTATTTCGTTCCCCTTGGCGATATATTTTACGGCGTATCGGTATGGTCAATAACCCTCATTGCCATCGATCGCTACAGAGCTATAGTCCGCGGAGTCCTTCCCAAACGTAACACAGCTGCCTTCAGATCAGCGCGTTGGATGGTAGCCAGCGTTTGGATGCTTTCATTTTTAATCATCCCTCTCCCCTTGTATTTTGTCATGGAATTCACCGATTTTCGTCCCGCTTTCGACTTTGTCGATTGTTCTCCAAACTGGCCCAACCACGAGGGAGCCGACGAGATGCGGCAAATCTACAATATCGGCATTATCATTTTCTGGTATGTTCTACCGCTGGCTATTGTCGTGGGAACGTTCTGCAGCATCTCGAAGAAGCTTCGAGCCAGCACTAAGTTTAACAAGTCGATACGAGAAGAGTCCAGTGAAACAGACGAACCACGAACAACGCGTAAAAGGCTGCGCGAGCGACAAAATAGCAAAGCCAAAAAGCTTTTAACCCCGGTCGTTGTAGTTTTTGCTATCACCATGTTGCCTTATAATGTATTCCGCTTTGTTGTTTTGCATTGGGAAGGAATTACTGAACATAAATTCCTCTGGGTTTATTACAATGTGTGCCTGATTTGCGTCATTGCAAACTCATCAGCAAACTTCTTTATTTATTCCCTTGTAAGCGATGAGTTTCGTCAAAGTTTTAAGCGCCTTTTCTGTCGTAATTTAAACCGCCGTCCTTCAAATGCAACCGACAGAACCATTCGGAGCCCGTTAAGTCACAGCCCGTTGAATTTAAGTCCCTTAAACCTGAGCCCTTTAAACACCGGAAGACATGAATAAGATGATAACGAGGTTTAAAACAACAACGAAGATAAAACTTGGAGTATTATATAAATTGAAAGCCGCGAGGAGGGACTAGGGGATTGCATATTTTGAAAACTTAAACTTTTTATTTTATTCTTTTCACTAATAATGCCTAGTTAAGTTTTAGAGACATGCGGAGTTTCAAAACTCTGCCATTTCTGTTGTAAACTTTCAGATGTAAATATTTTTGTTTGCTTTGTCTAAGCTCGTGCTCTTTGTAATGGTGTTTTATCCACCATGCACTTTTTTGGTCAACCTTAAGTTGCTCTGCAAGATTTTGTTTAATGAGAAATGAGCGTACATATACTTTAGTCGAGTTATGATAATTTTGTGAAATGGCCTTAAAATGAAATAAACTCTCTCAAAAGACACGCAAGAAAGTTTAAATGGAGAGTAAATAGCTACATGTGAAGTTAAACAGATTTAGAACAAATTACAATGAGTAAGCTTGAGCTTGTCAACGAACATTATTAGCCATGGGCGTGCAATCAGTTCAAATATTATGATTTGTCATGTCTTTGTAGTCTAATCAATTGTTTTATAATAAATTTTGAACAATGTTTAAAATGAGTGTTGGGATTTTTCTTGACAAAACCCTTTCCTCCAGTTTAGCTCGTAGTTGTTTTCAGTATAATTTTTATTACTGAGTTATTTGCGTTTCTATGCGACTTAGAGACTTCAAATGTGCTTGGGCTTAAGTTGGTGGCAAACGAGGAAACATCGTCTCGTATACATTGTTGCTAATGATGTTTTTTGGGTGGGCAAAAAAATGGGAAACATTTGTTGCGGACAAAAAATGTTTCTGTCAAAAATCAGAAACATATTTTGTGGCTCGGATACAAATTTTGTGTCCGCGACAAATGTTGCGCGTGCGGGCAAACAGGGGATACATTTGTGTCCGCAACAATGTATCTTCGTTTGCCACCATGCACCTTTATATATAAACTTCTCACTATTGAGTAATCCGCGTTTTTATGCGACTTGGAGAGGGCTTATCAAGAGCTATTTTACTGAGGAGTATGTACTTAATTTACACCAAAACAAGAGCTTATAGATGTCATGCAGGCTGTAAGCCTTTTAAAATTGTTCTGCCTTTCTTCTGCCTTCACGGGTACCTTGTAACAAACCGCCTCCATTAATGGCTTCCCTGCTGATTCACTCAGCTTTTATGCTCTTCTGCTCTCCAGGGCGTTTCCTATTAGCCACATTTTCCGGGTCAAAGAGGTGGAATACAACACGTCTTTTGGCATTGATCGATGGAATTTGGTGCGCTCCTTTGTTGTAACCAGTTCGTAAAATAAACAATTGCTTTTTATTTAAAGGAGGTGGCAAACGAGGAAACATTGTGGCTTTTGATGTTTTCTTGGGCGAGCAAACGGGGAAACATTTGTTGCCGACACAGAATGTTTCTGAAATAAATAAGAAACATTTCTTGTGTCTCGGACACAAATTTTGTGTCTGCAACAAATGTTGGGCACATGGCCAAACATGCAGGGAAACATTCTTGCCACCACCTAAATGCTGATGTTTTCCAAAACTTCCAAATGCTTATTGTTTCGAAATTGAAATTTTCCTGTTGCTTGAGCCATTTGATTGTCCCAAGTACACGGTTGCTGTGGGCCAAGCGCACGACCAAGCGTGGCGCGTGAATCAATTGCGCACGCTTCAAGCCACCAGCTAATTAGAACGCCTAATGGAAAATAACATCGGTGTGAAGTTTCAAAACAGCTCTCTGTTATTTCTTTGTCAATTTTTTTTAAATTTTTTTTTTAAATCATGAACACGAGGTAGATGTTTTGCGTTACAAAAACTCCATGGGCGGGCCTCTTGGTCTGCGTGCAAGTTCAGCATCGCCGGTGAGTTTATCAATCAATCAAATCAATCAATCAATCAATCAATCAATTTAGTAAAGTCATGGCGCGGGATGAGGTTGCCCTCTCTATCCGAGCCGGAGGCTCATGTAAAAAGCCCATGACAATAATTAAAATAAAGTATAAAAACAATGAGAACTAGTATAAGTAATTAATAATAATTTTTTGTCGCTATAAACCAATTGGGATTTTGGAAGTACAAGATAAAAGTTAGTAAACCACTCTCCTTTGACTTGTGACTTAAAACTTCTCTCGTGCTCTCCAGATCATAACCTGTTGAACTAGTCTTCTGTGTTCATGTCTATGAAAGGGTTTACAGAAAATAATGGCAGCGCCTATTGACCAATCATGACTCGCGCAGCAGTTTAGTTATTTACCTGAGAGCTAGACCTGATAACTGATCCTATTAGGGATGTACTAAATTTAACTCCTCCACCTTACATGTAAGATAAAATTTAATCAAAACTTTGTTACAGAGAAAAAAACTTTGTTACAGAAACAAAATTCATCGTTTAAGTTTTTATTACCGACATCTCAGTATTTTAAAAATCAACACCTACATCCTCGTACGAAAAACATACTCTATTTTACGCGTGTATACAGCCACGATGTGCGACGAAAAGCAAAGGAACAAAGTATAATGTATTTATCATAGATCGCATGCTGTTAAGACTTCCTCTTTGCCTAAAGTTAGCCGCGAGGGTCTTTAGTCGCGATCAGCTGTTATTTAACACAACAGTCCATAACTATGCATACAAGTACAAAAATGATTAATCATAAAAGGTAATGGAAACTTGATCAGTGTTAAAGTGCCATCTTAAAACGAAAGCTTGTTTTCTAGAACAGACACTCTGTGCCAGCGGAAGTCCTACCCTTCTAAAATTGTCTTGGGTGTACTTTGATATGTGGGTGTACTTTGATATGATAATTTTTCGCAGAAACGAAGTTATGGACCTTGAAACATGGTTCAAAATCCATACAAACTTCTCTAATGGTGAGCCAGCGTCCCCAAAACCATATAAAATAAACTCTTAAAATTTTTATCCGTTTTGTGACAGCTATAAAATCCTGCCAAAGACCCATATTTAAAAGAAACTAAGATGAAAATCACCATGTTTGCCCATTTTATAGGGTATCACAAAGATCATAAAAAAATTAAGAGTTTATATGGTTTTGGGGGACGCTGTCTCAAAATATGAGACGTTTGCATGAATTTTTAACCATGTTTCAAGGCCCATAACTTCGTCTCTGCAGTTCATCCTAAAAGCGACAAACTTGGTCAATATATAAAATATATTATCATTATAAAACCATTATATTCGGGCAAACAGTGTTTACGGGGTTGTCATGAGAAAAAAATCAATTTTTGGATTTTTCGTTTCTTTGGAAGCGAAGTATCTGTGTGACCTAAAATAAAAAATTAAATCTTGGATTCTCCCAAAGAAACGCACCTTTAGATAGTGCTGAAAACTCTGTATCGACTGACTTGCTGGTGATAAGAAATCTAATCTACCAAGGAATTCCCAGCGGAAGAATCTCCACACCACAAATAAAAGCTGTGCCCACAGGGCGTACCATTTATTTCTATAAAATATAGAACGAACAGGGTTTGTTGGATGTAGCTTTATAGCTAGCGTTTAGCTTAATTTGTCTTTGGTTACCATTGACCCTTATAGTTTCGTTGTTTTTTAATAATCCAAATTCTAATTTATTATCTATTCCCCTGCTGTATGTGGCGAATCGTCGTTTACAGTGTCGGCTTCCTACACTGCCTACAGGTAAACTCGCAACAGTTCATCTCCTTCAGTAGAAGCGGCAGAGCTGTTGTGCTCGTTCTCGCTCTCTCCAGTGATAAATACATGTATCCTTGTTGTTCTTATGATTGGTCCGTGCGCCACCGAAGTGATCCTTGAGGGCCATTTGGCTTTGAGCGCAGAGGGGACACAAACTTCGGCTCCCTGCAAAAAGAGTGCAAACAAAAATTGATCAGGTAAGCAACGTTTGCAACGTGATTACGTGGCAGCCATGCTGGAAATATTTCAGGACAGTAGCGGCATGAGTAATGATATCTGTTGAAAAGTCCTTTGGAAACGCTTTTTGACACCTTTGTGACATTTTCCGACAACATTATGTTGGGTTATTAAATCAAGATTAAAGGGCGAAGAGGTCAAAAAAGTCAAATATGTTAGCTAAACAGTTGACGAAGCCAGAAAAACTATTACTCAACTTCACATTCTATCAATCAAAATTAGAGCTTACTTTTACAATATTTTTTTACGCAGGTTGATTGACATGTATGTGATCTGTCAAGGTCTCGCCACCTTATGCTTACTATACCTCGATGTTGTCTCGGGCTCGGGCTCGGGCTCGGTCACGTGGTGAGGTTGCTTGCTCCTCATTGGTGGATCCCTGCTGGAACGCTAATCCGAGTATAAGCGCTGTCAAAGTCAAGGCAAGTTCGGACGAGCGGGACTGGGTAACACGTCCGAATCCATTCAACACACTGGGGTTGTAACTCAAAAAAGCTGAAAATGAGAAAGTGGAAAATTTTTGTTTGTGCAATTCTGGAAGCTGGAATAATTGAAAAGACCAAAAATGAGCCAATAAAAATAATCAGAAATTCAAACACTTGTTTCGAACTAGTAAATAATTATATAGGCATGAACGCGTCAGATACTCAATTTTCAACGACAAAAGTTTTAAACTAGAGTTCCTCTTGGGAGAGGACAGGGGAAGGAGTACGTTGTAGAGGGTCGCGAGGGCGGGGTGCACAGTGCAGGAACAAGAGCAAGGCTGCATACTAACCTGGACTATTGGACTGCTCTATTCTTCTGATGCCGTCCACCAGGCTTGCTCCCAAAGTTGATGAAGACGGCAAATCGTCTTTCGTTTCCCGTGATGGCGCGCGCCAATGTGATGATCTCTGCGGTTCCGCTGCTGAGCATGGATCAAGGAACAAAGACTTAATGCTGCTCTTGTTGAAGTTATGTTTAAAATTACCAATTATAATAACTGTTACATAAATTATTCGATAGCTTACGAATTGCTGTTACCGAAGTTTGTGCGGAAATTAAAGGAGCACGATCAACGTCTAAACTTTCAATGTAGCATCGATACATACATTCTGAAACTTAAAGCTGACAAGCATTAGGAAAACCTCAACTGCTTGGGATAAATTGTCTTAATATACCACAAAAATCACTAAAATCAAATCAAAGAAATATATGAAAATTGATCATGAGAATTCAAATTTTAATCTCGGGGTTGAACGTGTCTGTGTCGGTGTTAAAATCCTCAGGCCTCGCTTGTTCGTAAAGCGGATATCACTCCATTACCCAAAAGACACCTGTGGTTTTCACTCTTTATCTGCATTTCTACTGTTGCGTTTTTCTACGGACGTCAACGGAAATAGGGAAAATGCATGCATGGACGGCTTAACCCCCAATATCAACTTTTTCCGCAGACGCAACCATCCATACCTTTATTATTCCATTTTATAAAATTCGCTAAAGATTATCGACAATTTCTACTCCCCCGTGGATGGGGTGCAAGTCCATCACAAGGTTGCCCCCCAGTATTTCATTCACCGGTACCTGGGTGGATAGAGGCACTGTGAGAGTAAAGTGTCTTGCCCAAGAACACATAGCAGTGACCCCGGCCTAGGCTTAAACCCGGAAAGCACTCTATCCGAAGTCCAGGGAGGATTTGGGGGGAGGGGGGGGTTGAAGGAGGGGGGGGGCAGAGCTCTGCAGTCCCAACCCATTTGGTACCCTGACAATCCGCTGTAACGTCTGGTGAGACCGTGTCACAAACCTTGCTCATTTTTCGTTTCTTCTTCTTTGGAAAGAAAGCTGAACATCTTCTGAACCTGAGCTGCTGCCTCTTCCTGTGCCTTTATTGGGAATAAAACACGCGAATTACCAACATGACCAGAAGAAGATTTTTATTGTTTTTTAAAATCAATAGTGCACGCTGTTATTGGTGTGCAATATTATCGTAGTGGCATTTTTTTTTCTTTTGTCCAATGCAACGCTAAGCTCGTCGACAAAGCTCTGTAAGAAAGAAAACCTCCATAGATTACAGTCTGTCGCCCCTTTTCTTATTTAGTACAAAGACCTGTGTAAGGTCCCGACAAGTCATCATGAATAATAATAATTATTATTTTTATTCTCATCGCACTTCTTAAGACTACTAAAGAAATGAACTCATAAAAAATAAAATATAAAGAAGGTGGCTTTATTTACATTGTTTTTGCTTGCGCTGTAAAGGCACCGAAGGCAAGAGTTTACTTTAAAGTCAAATCGGATCGCATATTTTTTGCGTTTCTCTCGTGGTGTCGCTGTGCGCTTAGTGTTCCCCTCATGTTCTATCTCTGCTCAATCCTTTTTATGTTTCCGCCCAGGTCGGGTTAGCAGATGAAATAGCTTCCTTGTTCATCAGGAAAAACGTATTGCACAAATTAAAATTATAAATAAAACGTAACAACCGAGCAAAATTGCAGAGGATTTACAAGCGGGTATCCTGACCACCAGAAGAAAATGCTGATGGGATATCTTCAATATCTTCAATTTTCATTCCCTCTTTTTAAAAATTAGACGTTTTCTCACCTCCTTTAATATCGTGCATGTTGTCTCGCTCTAACTTTTCACGGTCAGCAGCTGCGTAGGCGCGCAAAGTCTTATTAGCATTGGGTACCAACCGCATTCCTGTTGGACGAGAGTTAAACCCAGGCTCCGTTCTTCCAAACGGGTCGCGCACAAGCAGAGAGATTGCTTGCCTAAACCGTCGATGTCGAAACGCATACACAATTGGATTTACGACGCCAAATAAGAAAAACGAATAAACTGCCATGAATTCTGTCCAACTGCCGTGGATTTTTACAGTGAATAAGAAAAGGCGAGGTAAAGTGCAAAGCAGATACAGTAAGATTGTTTAAGTGATTGTTTTAAGGGTTCTTGTTTGAATATTCCTAAGTTTCTGTCTTGTCGCTTCTGTTTGAAGAGATTTTTCTATCACTCTCCTACTGTTACGCACTGCTTTCCAGATAAGAATCTTAAAAATCACAATCAGTAAAATAGGAACAAACATTTGGACAAATAAGTCATATTTCCCTGCCGAACGAACGAAAATTTCGTGAATTGATTGCGTAGGAAGATCAGGTTCTTTTATCTTTAATCCATGGACGCCAAGAAAGCTGAACGTCAAAGCAAATGAAAATATCCACGTTGTACAAATCGTAATAATCGTGGTTTTCCTGGTTTTCCATATGTGGTACCTAAGACCGTAATTCGTGGCGCGGTATCTATCTCCCGCTATGAGCACCAACGAATAAGGGATGATCCTCGCGAAGGCCACTGATAGAGTATATGTAATCCAGCGGGACCACTTTGCTCTGAAAAACTCCAAGTTAATAGTCCTTGCCAAGATGAATAGAGGAATATTTACGATGGAGTTGATAATTTGAACCAAGGATAAATGATTCAGGAAACACATCGAGAATGTTCTGAGCGTCTTGAAACGAAGAGGTAGAACTGTCACTGCAATATTTAACGCGTTCGACAGAAATGCCGTAGTTACAAATAACACCAGCTGAAGAATAATTGACCAAATCATATCAGCAGCTACTCGATCATGGATGGCAAAACACTGTGTTCAAGACTTTCAAAATTATTGGTGAATTTTCGAAGTTGTAATTTTCTGTGAACAAAATCGAAATTCGGTGGAAATTCTCATCTACATCATAACAACATTTCAGTTTTTCGCTGAAGGTGCCGTTGCTTCCTCGTTGTTTTTGAATAGTTGTTATCGCGGCACCTTAAGTGATTCCATATTTGGTTAGGGCGATACCTTTAGTGAATCCATATTTGGTTATGGGTGTCTTCTTAGCCTCCGTATTTGGTTACGGTGGTGCCTTCAGTGTTTCCATATTTGGCAAGTCAGTCACAACAACATTTTTCTGCGCTGTTTCACAAAGGGGGGGGGGGGGGATAGCGCCACTTAATACCAACGGTTCTTTCGTACATACTACTGTAAACAGTGTATTTTATTTTTCCTTTATACGTATTACATAACGTTCGAAGTGGAAAGCCAGTTTTCGGTTACGTTTTACATTTTATGTATCTATTTTACATTTAAATGAGTTTTACTGTCGATACTTTAAGTACCTCCATATTTGACCATAACAATTTACAGTGACGTATAATTTGCGTCATAGACATTATAGTCGGGGAGAAGTTACTCGACAGACTAATAATCGATAATAATCAAAAGGATCAATAACTGTTATCAAAAATAAAAGTCAACTTAAGTTTTGAATGCAAATGATTTGAAAGTTGACATGTATGCAAATGACAGGGCCCTGGTGGCAGGGGTAGAAACGGAGAGCTATAAAATAGTGAACAAAACGTTCTAGTTGTGAAATTACTGCGACCATTGTTCTCAAAACGTTTAGAGTAATTGCTTACATCTGCTAGCGTGCAAGGAATACTACTTCAAGTCACCTACCTTCTTTTTCTTGGCTTCATTATCTCTCTGTTGCCTCTCTCGCTCCAGTCTCCGCAGTCTTTCTTGTTCAGCTCTCTGCTTTTCTTCGCGCACGCGTCTGAACTTGGCTGATAAAAGTCGAGCCTTAATAACAGCCTGGAGTCTAGTTATTCCTTTCAGAACCTTCAATATAATGTTTACACCAAGTAATTCAGTTGTATTTGGTTTAAACTATTTTTTAATTGATTGCACCATTATTTTAGAAAGGTCTTTACTTTATAGAGGACGTTTAGGGGACTCAAAAAGAAGTAAGGTGTTTAAACAGAATTTCGTTATGATTGACATCTATCAATCACCAACCTTCTGGTATGCTCTCTTCTCAAGGTATCCTTTCCAAGTCTTTTGAATTAATACAGCTGCGCATGTCTGTTTATGACGTTTTCTCTGACGTAAGAACCTCTTCATCGCTCTTTGAAGAATAACCACTGCATTGGTGAGGAGGCCATCGCGGGCTTGTTCGAGAATGTCTCCATGATGATCCTGATATAATGCAAGAGTATCAACATTATGGCAAATTACTTTCTAGTAAAAAAATTATAACACCGACACAAGTTTCTCTCATAAATCCAACTGGCGCACCTTTATCTTTAGAAATGAACCCCCCTTCCCCTCCGACTGAGCTTGGCGGTCAGCCTACACTCATGTGGCTGCTAACGTACGAAATTTAACTAATAACCATTAAAGTGTCTTTCAAAAGTAAGGGTGCTTTCAGTAAAAAACAGTAAGTAAAAATTATGACTTTTGACTTTACCCTCGATGTTATTTATTAGTTCACTCTATAACCTTGTGCTCTCTCAGTTTTGATTAACCCTTTGGGGATACCATTTTCAACTCCGTATTTTCCATCCATATAATGTGTTGGCTATTATTTCATTATTCGTTTTCATATAATTCTAAGTAGGATTAAATATTGTTGCAGTTCAAGAATGTTTTAGTCTCTCTCGAAAGTCGAGGTTGAATTTTATGAGCTGAGAGATTGTAAATTAGGAAACTCCAGCTTAAGTTTCCATGCACTTTGCAAAAACCTAACGATGAAGTAGGCATTAATCTATTCCGTGGTAATGCTACGAGTACTAAAAATACATTTACTTCAATTCATAAATAAAACTCTTCTTTCATTTAAAATTTCTTTAGATCTGATTTAGACCGCCTTTCCTGAGACTAGAGGCAATGAAGGAATGAAGCTTTATGACATAATAACGGTTTCAGGGTTCCAAAGTTTAGAACCCTGCAGTAAGCTTATTGAAGTACAAAAGGAATAACATATTTCAATAAAGACATCGATCTACCTTTAAGAATATCATTCTGTGACCAATCGTCCATTCTACATCACCAAGCAGCCTTTTTGCTAATGCTTCTGTCATTTCTCGTGGTCCATCGCGAGGCAGCTTTAAGTCCTTCATAATAACATGATATCTATTCACAAATTCGTCAAAAGTGTAACGAATTGCAAACCCAGCCTTGCGAATCCTGTAAATTACAAGAGAAAAATTCCTTGTCAAAAGTGGCACTTATAAGGAGTTCTTGTACTAAGGCTTTCGTAGGTAAAGCAAAATTCACCTGGATTTTGGCCTCGCCTGTCTCGAAGGTGGTCTTGATATTGGTGACAGTGACAGTGAAGCCGAGGATGAAATTTCCGCCATTTTGTATATCTGGACGTGATCGAGCGAAGTCTGGAACCAATATTTTACAAACTCGCCCCAGGATTCGCACGTTGCAGTAACAAAATACCTTTTATTTAAAAAACGCATTTCTGATCAAAATCAAAGCCTAAGTAACAATTACTTTGTTTTATTTATCATTGTTTGAAATAAATTAATGGTCACCTAAACACAGTTGAATTATTTTAACACGAATAATAAAATCATACTTGACTGTTTCCAGCATTCCTGAGTATTTGAGTTGTTGCCAACACAGGTGACGATCAAATATCTGCAAGGAAAGGAAATAAGTTAGGTATTGACCTTACTTCTTCTTTTCCCTGTTTGGCCGGGTAAGTTCTCTGATAGAATGGCTTGTTGGTAATTTAATTTCGAATTCTCATGCAACGGACTTCTCATTAGATAAACGTTAAACGTTGACTCTCGCGTGCAAGGTCAGAATGTTCTAATTGTTGTTTTAATAATTGTTTCCAGTACATATCTTCGTCATACAGCACATAACAGCAAAAAAAGCGCCCACAAATTTCCAAATAAATTTGTTAAGAGGCAGCCTGAGTTGAAGATGGCAATTAGCAAAATCGGCTTCAGTTAATGTTTACATTAATTTCTCCTTTAATTTGGATGGAATGAGAATTTCGGAAAAAAATGCCGACATCTAAGTTAGTGGCAATAGTCCAACTGGTATTCCGTGATATTTTGGAATTAAAAGAAGCATTCTTTAGAATAATGACCTACCATGGGTCTTTTTAGATCATTTGGTTTAATGCAACGAACAAAAGACGGCTCACAGCTCAATAGCATCTTCATTAACACATCTAACGATCTTCTAAACTGCGCACTCAGTGTTGGTGATCTTTTCCTTGTTTCTTCACCCTGTGAAAAGAAATGTGGAATATTCAGCAAGAAACGTTGAAACCCTCTTGAGAATCAAAATATATGAAAGAAAAGAAGATATAGAGATCTTAATTTTCTACCCATGCACAACCCATGCTCCTTCACCGACGGGGAATATACTCTGCCTCGAGGTGCTTGGCGCGTGGGCCGAACGCAGCGACAGTCATGCAAAGTGACCAAGAGCAAAACATTAACGGGATCGGGCCCCTTATTCCGGATCATCTTTAAAACTTTTCCTCCACAAGTCAGTTCGCGGTATTGTTTTCTTAAGAATTGTGTCATTTGGGAAGGGCAGAGTATGAAAATAGCGCTTATTTCAGTTTTACAGTTTGACATTTGAATTGACGCACAAAAGAGGCATTTGGGCTACGCTAACAATGTGAGGGCACAAACTGTCTAAATGGCCTACAACACTACGGATTTAAGTGGGGTGGCAAGGTGTCTAAAATTGCAATGGGATATGGCAATCCGGATTTCAGATTTTTACGAGCAAAATGCCCAGGCTTACCATCGACATCTCTTTGGCAAACAGATTGAAAAGAAATTCCATTTTACTCTCACAAACAAGTCCCACAAGATCGGCGCTGAATGTGTCTCTATTTTTGTCGAGTATTCCTTTGAAACAATATACAAAAAATTTTAATATTAGCATTAGAGGAAGCAAACATTTTTTTTGTTTATATTTTGAAATGTTGAATTCAATATAAAAAGAGTAAGGAATATCCTTGCTTATGTATTATTTTATAATTTTTAAACATTTCGATACTAGTCACTAGGGCTGGTAAGAGGATAGTGCTATTTAATGTATATAGAAGTGGAATATCCAAAAAAAAAACTTCGTCTGATTACATTTCGTCGGTTTTATAGTAAATACTGTTTGGCCAAAAATTCGCAAGGAGGGCTGGTAAGGTGATCTAAGAGAAAAAAAAACACAATTTACCTCTGACGTCATACTCAATTGTTCCTGCAAAGTGCACCACGCCAAAAGATGCTCTGGAGCGCGATTTCGACTTGACAAAACAACTGCTTTTACCGTGTTGGGAATTGATTTTATGTAGAAAGGATTCGTCGCTTCCCTAAAAATATAAACAGGGGCAAATAGGTTTTTTTTTTTTTTTTTAGTAGGAGGTTTTTTTTTTTCATTTATTAGGGGAGTTTTTTTGCCTTTTGTGGCGTGATGGTGTTATCTTTATTCCGAAAAAATTCCCCAAAAGAGGCCGCTTGAAGTGAAGGCTGGTGCTTTCTGACGAGATATCCACTCAGAATTCAATTCCCTACCTATTGATGTTATTAGAATGGAGTCTTATTTGGATACCTCCTCTCAAATAATAAGGCATCTTTAAAAGGATTTGTTGTTATTTCTTATTTTGTATCTTTTGAATTTTTTGCCTTTCAATTTTTGCTTTTACTGTTCTGCTTTTCTAAAAAAAGAAATTGGAAAATACGCATGCCTGTTATTTTCTTTCTTTCTTTCTGTTTATACAGATAATTGTATGTGGTAGACTAATGTAAGCAAGTGTCTAGTAGGCTAATTCTAAACACAAGAACAGATTTTACGGACTCTGAACAAGCAGGTTACTGTAACCTCTTATCGTAGAATAGGAAAAAATAGGAAAGGGGAGAAAAAATGGACATAACACTAACTACGACTGCATGTGGTTGGGGACATCGGTTGTTTCAGAATCATTTCATTTGTATTTTTATTTTACAGTTCTACCTGGGGAAATCTGCTCTCCTCGTCCATAAGAGCGAAGCAGTTCATTGGTTTCTGCGCCAAAGTATCAACAACTTCTTGATTATCGACAAAGTCCACAGGACTCCAATCCAGACCCTCCCGACTATACTCGGCCTAGACCGCAAAGGAAAGAGCTGGTAAGACAACCCGAGAATATTCGGAGTGTAAGTCTAGTGAAGTTCTTTATTTTAAAACAGTTGGGTAAAACGTTTAAAATATATTGCTAAAGACAGTACTAAATATATGGGTGTATTACATATAATATTAACTTGACAAGAGGTCAGGCTTCAGTATACATCGTTTTATTACGACAGGTCTGTTTCGTGTGGACCTAAATTAATAGGTCCACACTCATCAGGCAACTTTAACGACTGGATGGTAAATTTAAAAGCTGGCAGTTAAATGCAAAAAATTTAAATGGTAAATGGTGTATTACATATATTGATTTTTTTCTGTGATAATTGTTGATTAAAGAGAAAATTGGTAATTATTACTTTACGGGAATTTCTACAAATGCAAAACAGGGCTTCACGTCCCATTTTGTATTGATCTTCGGCTTCAGTCTCTCTCACTCACCTGCTCCATCTTGAACACGTGATCAACGAAGAAACTGTGAAGTTTCTCATTAGCGTAATTGATGCATAGCTGTTCAAAACTAGGAGAAAAAAAAGAAACATGTTAGAGTCAATAAACTCGACTGCCATCGACCTAATAAACTTAGACCAGATAGACAATATTAATGCGGGTTGCCCTTTCATTTCGCAGTTCTACATTTAGAATTTGCGCGCAGGCAAAAGTAAGGTTTAACTGTCTACGCTGAAGGATAATTGTTGGAGGCTCCATCCAAAGGCTAGGTTGGTACAACGGTAAGTTGTAGTAGTTAGTATTTTCAGTTATTTACTTACCTATTAACGTTGAAGTTTTCAAAGCCAAAGATATCGAGAACACCAAGGGAAACACAGCCCTCGGAGTCAACCTAAAACAGGGTAGATGTAGAAGTTTACAATTTTTCCATAACTATATCTGATAGAAAAGGAAGCTTAATTTGCGATTACGGAAAACGTTGCTGTTTGAATCGAACAAAGCTCCCCGCCCTTAATTAAGCTTTTATCTGAACCACAATTCTTCACTATTATTCAACAATGATTCCTGCCTCCTCTCGATTAATACCTCAATGGCACACCTAATCAAAATCAAATTACTACATAAATCTACAGGCAAAACGAAAATTAAAAGTTTATAAACAAGATAGGGGGGAGAAGAAAGAGCAGGGATAGAGGTGGACAAAAAAAGGGAAAAAGCGAAAAAAACCACCCAAAGGGAAGAAGAGAGAAGAAAAACAAAAGAAAGAAATATTTTATAACATATTTTATATTTTAACAAGATCAAATTTTCGTTATATGTTACTGCGTACTATTCAAGTTAGAGGGGACATCTAAAAACGAGGCTGTACCATAGCTCGCGGAAAACAAATTTTAGATAATTTGCATGGTATTTGTTATGTGCATAACATTGACTCACCGCAGGCTTACTTATAGGCAAGTTAATTTTACTGACAATCCAGATGAAAAGTCTTCCATAAATTCCTTTCACAAATGCATCCCTGATGTGCCTTGCGCTTTCTTCTGCGATAGGAGAGTAGATCAACTCGCCAGAAGCGTATGTTGATTTGCTTGTGAAAGCCTCGTGAATTCTGTCTGATGGGATCTGTTTGTTATAAAACGGTAGAAAGACTGTTTAATATTCCGTGTAGCAAAGAACCCTCATTAGAAACTTGGGCTGACCACGCTGTTAACTTTTTGAAGCAATTTGTGCAACATGCACGTGAAGCGCCTGGCGTGGTGTACGTGCTTTGCATGTGCGTGACATGCGTGCGTAGTGTGTTGCGTGCGTGATCTGTGTGCTGTGCGGTGTGGTGTTCGCGCGTTGTTTGTATGGTGCGCGTACGTGGCGTGTGTGCTCGTGTAGCGGCCTGGCTGGCAAGGTGACATACATGATATACGTCCCGAAGTAAGCATGCAAACCTGGTGATTTTCCTGGGTTTTTTTTTCCATTTCTCACTGTACCGACTGTGAGAATTTGAATGATCGGCTTCTCTATTTGTATAGCCAGTTTGTATTGAAACTTTAAATGAAAAATCAAATTCAGATCAATGTTTATAACCAACCTGTAATAGATGTGCTACTGAGTTGACTGTGTCATTATTTGAAATCGCGCAAGCCTCCATGTTGTCTTGAATCAATGCTGTTTATTGAACAACAAATATTAAATTAACATTATCAGAAAATGTCACCGATATACAACGAGCAATAGTAATTATTAACAGTCCCGCCTGTATGAGAAAACCTACTTCCGCAAAGAAAAACTTGTGGAGCTTGTTCAAGTGTTTTTCAGTGTTGGCTGCTTTCCACTTCCGTTAATAGACATATGCATGATCATGGGAGGTGTCAACTTACAAGATTTACTAGGACCGGCCATCTATTACTCTAGCATGTGACTAGATTGGCCGCCTGGAGAGATCACACATAGAAAGACTGAAACCTGGTGAATCTTACCTTGAAAGCGCAAGTTCCCAAGGTGAAGAATGGCAGCCAAGAGAGTGAAGATTATCCTGCAGTCTTCTTCAGAAAACATCAGTACCTGAACAAAAGCTAAATATCAGCACAGTAATGAAAACAAGCTCACTAAAACAAAAAAATCTTCCGAAAAACTACGAAAGTGGGAGTTATTCGGAAATCTTCGTAGATCATTCGGCGATTTTGGGATATTTTCAATATCTTCAGAGCAAGGATATTTGATCTCATACAAGCTTTACCATGAAAGCACAAAAAGGACTTTCCAAAATATGATCTTTGCAATATATTAGTTCTTATCCAAACCGATCTGTGCCTGAAAAGTCTGCTTGAACATTTTGTGATCTTTTCACATTTCATGAACGATAGCCATCGTATTATTCAGTTACCTTCATCGCTCTTCGAATGTTAGCAAACTCTTCTCTATCGTCCATTCCCTCGCAAACAAAGCAGTTCCCTTGGGAGAGGTAGTGATAATCTTTTGCCACCGTGAGATGGAGGCTGTCTTTCTCCTTCTCTGTCAGCCCGGCGAGTAAACGATAAAAAATGTGATAGTTTCGTTCCTCAGGCATCTACACAAAGTAATAAAAAGCAAATCAAATTTTATTGCAAGTAAGCGCTATTTTGTTTTGTTGAATTTGATTTTACTAGGATATAACAGGGAAGTTCTGTTTACGTGTGTACAATTAAAGTTTTGTGCAAATAATAAATAATGCAGTTGAATGCATTCCTTAGAAAATGTATATTTGAAAGAGTTTACTCGCGTCCAACTTGATCTCCCTCTGTTTCGTTCCCAAGCCCCGTTGCATTTTGTCTTTAAAAGGCGGGGAACAGGGTTCGCGGGGTTCGATGGTTAAGAGTCCCACAATTCCACGCACAACCACCGTGTTCTGAGCTCGACCATGGAGTGAGGCCTGGGGACGAGACTCTCTCCACGCCAGACCGCCATCTTCTCGCACCAACAGTGCAGTGGTATAAACAAACACACAGAGGCAAAATTCCTTTTACTTTACCTGGTACACAATTCTTGACTTCTCTAAAAGGTACTGTTCAATTCTCGCTCCTTCAATCATTGCATGTCGGTTAAAGTAGATGTTGATGTACTTTCCAAATCGACTGGAGTTGTCGTTTCGTACGGTCTTTGCATTGCCAAAAGCTGAAAATAACAAAATTTATCAGAAATTGGTAAATCCTTGATCTCGCAATCACTGTAACTGAACGTGTATGTAAGTGCAGGAGGCAACAAATTGCAAGCGATGACGATTAAGCACGGGAAAAAATATGTGGGTTAAAGCCGGCACCCTTGATTCGGACAGTAAGCTTCCCTGATTGGCCGAACGCGAGATAGCAACACAAATCATCACTCCTGCGGGTTGAAGGAAGTTGCACGAGTGCTGCTTTAGTGAACTGAGCTCAGTTGCAAACGCAAAATCAAAATTTATACGCAGTTACTTTCAAAATTAAAACCATTCGACTGTAACTTCCTGCACTTTTAATAGGTTTAGAATTTTTTTAAAATCATGAGCTGAGGTTATCTGTCGCTTATTTCTGTATTTACTTTTGAGTTACTTACCTTCTGAGGGTGGTGCGGTGGCCTAAAGGTAGGTGCGCTTTACTCCAAGTGGAACGGCTCAGTTCGAGCCCTGGCCGGGGCGCTGTTCTTGGGCAATACACTTCACTCTCATAGTGCCTCTCTCCACCCAGGTGTATAAATCATGTGGGTACCGGCGAATTTACTGCTGGGGGGTAACCCTGCGATGGACTAGCATTCCATCCAGGGGGGAGTAGCAATACTCCTAGTCGCTTAATGCTACAGAAACCGGGATAAGCTCCTGCTGTATGGGCCACTTGGCTCGATCGGACACAGACTTTAACTTACTTACCTTCTAAAATTGGATTTGCGTCCAGAATCTGTTGATCCAGTGTGGTGTGTTGGCCGCCTACTGCTGTCAGATACCGGAGAATCAGCTTGGTAGATTCTGTTTTTCCCGCACCACTTTCACCACTTAAAATACGTAAAACAAAGATAACTAAACCAGTGTTCATTGAAAATCACAATGCCGAGTTTTTCTTCTCTTTTCTACGAATATGTTTTTTATATATAACAGTCTGTAGCACTAACAGCTTGAAATACATTAGGGTTTTTTTCTGCTTTCGAAAAAATTACAGTGCGCATAGTAGACCACAGTACGATTTTAACACCAAGAAAATAATTTGCACAGGAGTACTTTAAGCTAGAAGCTTGTGGGGCCGTGTATTTCCGATCGCATTGGAATTTAGACGTGTTGGGTTTTGTGAAGAGTAAAACCGGAGAACCCCTTCAAAACCCTCGGTGTAAGGCGTGAATCAACAAAAACTCAAGCCAATATGACGCCCGGTCCGCGAATCAAACCCGCGGCACATTGGTCTCCCATCAATGTGCCTCGTGTTCGATTACCGAAACCAACGTCATATTGGATTGAGCTTGCGAGCGCTCTCGCCACTCAACTCACCGCACAACTCTCACTCAAATGATATGTATAAATTGTTATGCAAACATAGTTATGGAACTCAGGGAACATCGTCAAAATTAACAAAGGTACCTGATTATTATGCTCTGGTTTTGGAGCCGTCTTCTCATGGAAGTGAAGGCGTGTTGTGCTGTGGAGAATATGTGTGGTGGTAGCAGAGTCATGTCTGTTTGCTGACTGTACTTGTCTATATGATGTGCACCATAGATTGGATACAACTGGTAAGGATTTACTGCTACCAAGACCATGCCTATATGCGTCTGTAAAAATAGATCAATCAATCACTCAATCAATCAATTAATCAATCAATCAAAGGACAATACATGCCTTACAGTGAAATCTTTCTTAACGGACACCTCTATAAGAGCGGACACCTCTTTAAGAGCGAACACCTGGTGTTGGTCCCATCCCATTGTAACTAAACTCCCTATAAGAACTCCCTAAACTCCCTATAAGAACTCCCTATAAGACGGACACCTCTATTAAACGGACAGTTGGAGCCGGTACCGACGGTGTCCGCTTTAGAGAGAGTTGACTGTATTGTGCTTTACGAGTAAGGTCATAGTCTCCTTCGCATCCGTTAATTTTGGGATGTCACGCATCGTTTTTTGGAGGAGCGTACGTGACGCCCCAGGGCAACTGTTGAAGTCGCATGCTACGATCGACACTAGTAATCGAGACTAGTAAATTGGTAGAGGGCCTCAAATTGTGCGAAGGTCATTTGTGGAATAGACACGAACTTGTATCGAGATTAACCGTAACCCGTTTAAATATATAGATATTTTTTATAGCGTTCCGTTTAAAGTCAAGCAAAGGTGGCACATCGTTGCTTCCAAAACGGTACCCAGTGCATGGTGGATCAAAAGGCGCTCAAAAGGAAAAAGGAGGGGGTGGGGACAAAGTGAAGATTGGCCTATTTTTTTTGTCGTGCAAGCTGGGTGCTGGGGCGAATTGAAGGTTAATTCTTTCTTGAGCGTTCTTCCCAGCTCCGAAGCCCTTCCCCAAGATCTGATACTGGGCTACCTCATGTTTGTTTCAGAAACTTCCTGGGTTGGTTTAAAAATATAACCTCGAAGACGACGATTGCAGTATCTCTATTTGTTCTATTTATATCTTAGAGCGCTTTCCATTAGTCACAACTGGCGGCCAGCCAGACCGGGATATTCAAGAAAAGAATTCCGTTGTTGGTCAGATTTGTCCTGTCAAATCGGTCATTGCATAAATACCGTATTTATTCGATTAAGTGCCCAACCTCGAATAAGCACCTAGCCTCGAATAAGCGCCCACCCTCACCCCACAAAAAAACTGAAAACGATAAGAGGAGTATTGATTATTGAAATTGACTATGTACTACTAAGAAGACTTTCCCCATGATCGAGTTTTCTTAGTGTTTTACAGAATCTTTCAATGAACAGTTAAAATTCTGCTTTGGTACATCTTCCCCTTTTATTATTATTTATCTTTTTGCTACAAAAATAAACTTAATATTTGCTCAGCCTCGAATAAGCGCCCACCTCGAATAAGCGCCCACCCCCACCCAAAACCCCACCAAAACCCACTCCCAAGGACCAAAAATTTAATAAGCGCTCAGGGCGCTTAATCGAATAAATACGGTAACACACACTGTAGTGGTGGGCTTATGGGAAAATCTCGTGAAAAAGGCCCGTTTTCACATTCAAAACCACCAGACCGGCCGGCCAGGTCTGACAAATGGAAAGCGCCCTTGGAACAACATGTTCAAACTTACATATATTTTCTGACTGTAATATCTGATAAGCAGATTTCTCAGAATTCCTGCTTCAGTCAGTTCACCAAGTTGAATCATATCATCAACACCAGATACACAGCTGGGATGCATCGATTGAACATCACTGAGAGAAGATCCACTGAGAAAACGCTCCTGAAAATTTTAAAGAAAAAGAAGATTGTTCAGTATTGTTTATTTTCTATCACTTGCCGGACCAAGGTAACGACGCAATGAGCCCTTAATTTGCAGCTTACGCTCATATGGTACAAAATAACACCTTGCTGGAGGCTGCAGGGTAAGCAGCGCGCGCTCTGGGACATTTAAACAAAGCGACTTTAACCAGTCATGCTTGACTGGGTCTTGACTTTCACTATCTTTTGCTTTGAATGTCCCAGAGCGTAGCTTGCCCTCCAGTTTGGCGGATTTTGTAACCACTTCCATGTTACTGTTAGATGCAAACGGCCCATTGTTGACGCCATTCGTTGTTGCAATACGTTTGAAAATAGTGTAATTGTAGTCAGGGGATGACATAGTTGGTTGAAGGTTTGTCGCTGACTGTGTTTTTGATGTTATTTTCCAAGACGTTTCGGCTATTGCTTAAGCCTTCATCAGTTAAAAAATCAAAGCTTTCACACGCGATTTAAAATAGCAGAACGTTAGCGCGCGCTTTAAAAATAACGTGTAAAAGTTTGAAACAAAAGAAACGTGGCGCGAAACTCATGCGCGTGACAAGGACTTGTAAACCTCTGGGATGACAGCATGGTCGTTCCCAGAGTGCGGATCCTTAATGGACAATTAGGCTTCCAAAAGGAGTCGCCCATTGTTAAAGTCGCACGTACCTCTCCTTGATCATCTATGAGCAGCATCCCCAGTCCATCTACTGATTTCACCACAGCACCAATAGGAACATCAAAGTCCTTTACGTCTTTTAACGAGATCCACACATGGTCTCCCTGTGCAAGACAAATTAACACCAGGTTACCAGTAATTGCTGGTCCTTGAACCGATTTAAATACGAGAATACAAATTAATAAAGAATACAGAATACGAGATGCAGAATACGAGAATGTTTAAGAAGGATGGGACTGTACTCAAAATCTGCACAACACTGACCTTTGTAAAGAATGCCATGATGGTGAAGGCTGAAGTCTGTGAATTTGGTGATGATGACGGTGGACAAAAACTAAGATTCCTACAAATTAAAGTGAGGAAACTGTTAACAGCCTCATTGTAAAGAGTTTAGTTAGCTGGTATAGTGCATTATCATGACTTAGTCTACTGATCCGCTCTGATTGAGCGTTCTTCTCTTTTTTATTACTGACCGACATGTTGCCCGACCAACCGACTGGTCGGCCAACTGACCGACCGACCGACCGACCTATCGACCGACTAGCTGACAGACCGACCGAGCCACTGACTGCCTGACCAATCGTAAATGATTTAATTTCTGTCCAGGAATGATTAAAAACCGTGGTATTACATTTAAAGTGCATGTCATTCTCGTTCCTGAAGCCGCTTTTGCCTCTCTTAAGCCGGCGAATCCTGTCTCGTGCACAGGCTCCACCGGCTAATAAGAGGGACAAGCGGCTCTGGGAACAAGAATGAGTGCATGTATGTTCCATAAAGTTAAACCTTCGTTAAAGAAGTGGCTAGAAGTGGAAATGTGTGACCAGCCGAATAGACAGGCGTGAGGTTCATTTTTAATTAATTGACAAAAGCTTCAATTCGAAAGATCATTGTTTCACTTTGAACTAAGATCCGTCCGTTCGTTCTGTCCGTTCGTCTCGGCTTGTATTTTCCCACGTTCATTTGCCCTTTTGTTCAATCTTTTATATGTTCATGGGAGACAATTGACAACCCAATTGTGACGTTAATAACCGACTGAATACGTGCATTTATTTCCCGAAATCAGCCATGTATATCGAGACAATTAAACCTGTAATCGTATAGGTATTTTTCCTTTAAACCGTACAAACGAATTAAATTATCACAGTTAAATTATCACAGTTACAGAAAAATATCGCACCATTTCCTTTTCCACAGAAATTAGTAATTTCACGAAGTGACTAAAGTAGGTGTTTTCAAATGGCATTTGCCAAATATAAATATTAATTTTTTGCGGTCTGCCTTCCACTCGCATAATAAATTTCAAAAGACATCAAGCAATTCAAACAAATATTGCTATAAAATAGAATTCAAATAAAAAAAAACACTGATAACAATAACAAAGTTACTACGCAGAATTTATTTTTATTTATGTAAGACCGAAATACCTTTGGGAAAGACTGTTATCTGTTGCAAATTTTACGTCAGGTAATGAACACATCAAATTGCTAAATTAACTTCACTTAATATTCAGTGCCGGGTACACTAAAATTATATTTTTCAGAAACAGTCAACCGCAATGTAAAATACTACATTCAACACGGGACAACAACGCAAAACAAACGCGTCTGTTTCCTTATGTTTGGTCCTGCGAGTTATTTTTGCCGAAGAAATTACTTGTCGCGCTGGCGATGTTTCTGGAAACCGGCTACTTACTTCTAAAATCATAATTGCCTCACGTAAGGGATTGTCATTTAGAGTGATTGGCAAAAATTGTCGTTCAACGCCTAGAAGAAAATGCCAACCTCTTTTCTCGTTTTGCCTAAAACGTGGACAAAATTTCTGAGAAATATACCTCATAGCGTTGACTGAATTTTTGCAGTGCGTCGAAGGTATATATAATTGTTTCATCCTACCTGTGTTATTTGCTGCAGGTTCTCTCAGCTTTGTGTCTGAAAATTAATTGCAGCTAGCTTTTAAAACCACAGGAATACATTTGAGGCAACGTTTGAAACTGCCATTTCCTGGGAAAGCTGTAAAGTCAACTCGGCGAAGAATATTACTCGAACTGCATCGTCGCCAGCGTTCGCCGTGTTACTTTTTGTTTTTTCTCATTTGCATTTCAGCGAGAAAACAGTCAAAAAACAATGAGTGAATAACAAAAGCAACGTCTACCACTGACAACAGGAATAAACATAACGTCACCTTGAATACATCAGTCGCCTTTGAATTCTTATACATATTTTATATGGTTCAGTAATGTCCCGACGGATAAGTCAAGACATTACCTTCATGCATTCTTCAAGTCACAGCCTTCATTCTGGAAAATACGTTATTTTTTTCCTGCATTCGTGTGTGAAATTCCAGTTTTATTTTTGACAAAAACAAATGACACAATGTTTTTTTGTGTCATAAAAAAAAATTAACTTGTCATGCGGCCAAAAGTCAAATTAACCCTATAAACTTTAAGCATAAGTGTTCTTTTTAATACTTATACGGCAAATTTAAACAATTTTTATAAACTGCTGTTAAAAACTAAATCAAATTTACCGAATATGTCCACAAGTGAATTTGAGACTTAGATTAACTATTTCAAATTCTTTTGAGCAAGTGTATTTGGTCCATCCAATACTGGGTGCTTAATTTGTTATATATTATGTTTTGAATCAAGTTACGTTATGCCAGCATTGGCTTTAAATTTGGTTTTGCGTGTGAATAAACATTTACGCAAAAAAAGAAACAAACAAACAAACGAGAAGAGTCAGGGAGTAAGAAAATCTTATGAATAATATTTTGAGTTTCAATCGTTCTCAGTAGTTAACCCACCCTCATTTCACACAGACCCACGTAAAACCGTCGTTAAACAATCTTTAATTCAATTACATTATATAGCAGTTTACAACAGTTCTTATACCTAATCGTACCTTTTTGGTACGCTTCGGCAGCATATCAGGCGAGTTTGGTCGAGCCATGGTTCGTATTTTGGCGAGACGCAGTCGAGCCAAAATACCCATGGCGAGACCAAACGAGCCTGATATGCAGCCGAAGCGTACCAAAAAGGTACGATTAGGTATTTGCCGTACCCAAATTCAGCCAAAAATCCGGTTATATATATCGCTCTTTTGAAGCCATGCTTGCAAGGTACGTGCTGCAAATTGTGTTGACTTGGTTTTCACTCCGGCAACACTTTTATAAAGTTCTTCTTCTACCTTTTTTCCCCTCGTTTGTTTAGAGTTTCATTCTCTTAATTTTCAAAATCAAAATGAAGCGAAAAATTTGGAAATTCCGACTCCATTTTTCAGTCTGAATGTCTCAGTACTCGTCGGCAAACATCGCGCAATTGGCGAGCGCGCTCAAGTTTATTTTGGCGGGAAAGTTTTCCTCTTTTTACGACCGCTAAACACACCGCTAAATTTAAATTACGAAGTTCTGTTTTACTGGTAAAACCTCTTTTCAAATCATCGTACAGTAACACTACTTTACTTCAAAGTGACCGTGATATGGTGGCATATCAGGTCAGTGACTTGATATCGTAGGATATCAGGACAGTAGATCTCGCTTCTGATTGGCTACTTGCGAATTTGGGTACGGCAATATTTAATATTACTTAGTTGCAAACCGTACAAAGCATAAAATATCTTGATTAAAATATTAAAAAAGTGACGTAGAATTATAACGACCTTTAAATACAATTATTATATTCTCGGCAGACTGAAGATGTTTGCAAAAACGATTCAACGAATTGCACAAATTGAATGAAATCAAATCTCTTGCAAGATATCATAAAATTAATTGAGACTCCAACGAAAGTGAACAAAACAACAGCGTCGAGCCGTCGCCATTATTGTTAAAACTCAAACTTATGAGCGACTCTAAGAATAAGGATTTAACTTAGAGATACATTTAGAACGTGCGTAAACAGATGTCAATACAATGACATTGTAGATAACTGAATTTATGTACAATTTGTTTTAAGGTAACAGGAATGTGTTTATAGTAACTGTACTTGAGGAGAACCCAGCATTGTATGTAGGCGTTTTTGGGGGGGGGGGGGGGTGCGCAAGCTTCCGTGGCCACTAAAATCAATTTTAGAGGGCGTTTCGAACTATTTAACCCCTGATAGACGGGGGATGGTGGCAACAGGGCGGGGAAGGGGACATAAACAAGATGTCGTCCTCACACTAGGGGCTGGAGGTGGGTCCTCTCCAAGTACAATATTTTTTACTCTTTTCCATACATCATAAGTCTACCACTACTAAAGCTTGGATATTTAATTTTTTTGTTAAACCTCCCAAGGCGTTTTTAATGCCCGATATAAGCGTCATTAAACCGAACTACAGTACTGAAGGAACACTGCACTTGCGAAAAACAGCCGCGATTATGAAGAGGTATTTGCTGCACGCTTTACACAGCGCTTGAAGTGGCGTACATGGATCCCACAACCAAATTGACATTGGGTCCCCTGTGATTGCTTGCTTGAGCACCTGTCACAAGAAAACACAACGCATGTGATAAAGGGCTTTGCACAGGGGTAGGGAGAAAGGGAAAATGTGTGTCAGAAGGGTGTGGATGGTTGGCATATGAGAGGAAACGCTCGACAGATAAAAGTTTAACACAATTGATACGGTGCAAAAAAGCAACAATAAAACTACTTCTTTTTAATTTACATTTGGAAACGTTTACAAGGCACCGTAAATTAAACTAGCCTCAGTCACAGCCGTTACTTAGGATGTCACGCAACACTTTTCCCAACTAGTGGAGGATTGCGTGACGCTGCAAATGACGGCTGTATTCGGGGATTAGACTTGTAATGAACGTTAACCTGTATTCCAAAAAAGAATTGATAAATGCCAGTGAAAATTTAAAACAAGTAAAAAAGCTTTACGATGAATTTCGCTGAGAACAATTTTGTAACCACTTAATTTTAATTGTCAGTTAAAGTAAGTAAGTCTGTTTCTTCACAGTACATACCACAGTTCAAGGGCACTTTTCTGGTTGTGGGTCGCCTGGCAGGTCCCTGCCTGTGGCTTCTCTGAGCGCCCGCACGATTCTGTCTTTGAGGCCCCTCTGGTTGGACCCACTCAGGCCTAGTGAGAAAACAAAACAAAATGGAGGATTACTAATTTCCATGATCGCTTACACTTTTAGTTCACATGCACAATGACATCAAAGTTTAATATGTTTGACAGTGCCCATACTAAGTGAAATCTTCTTTCAACTCTGTAAAATTCACACGTCAATTTTTCTGGGACTACACTTACAACAGCATCAGTGCGTTGGCTCCTTGTGCATTTGCTGAATTTGGTCCGTTAGGAACAGACAGCAGAGGAGACTTGTAAGCTTTACTAGACACTAACACCATCTTGCGTCTGAGTTAGAGAGGAAAAGATACTGGATTAGAATTAAAAAAAAAAACCAGCATTCAGCATGGATTAGAATTAACAATTGGTTCATGCTTTAGCGTGCTCCATCGAGTTTTATATAATAACCTGAATTCTACGCGCATTTTGATTGGTTCTTACTTTGATAATCAGTACAGACATATGACGTCACGCGGTGGTGTGACTCGCGCGCGTGATCGTGTCATCGATTTTTCAACTTGCAATTGCGGGGCCACAACAAAAAAGTGCAGCTGAAAATTCCGCCGAGTTTTTGGGCAAAAAAAACGGTTGAGCTTCGGTATGTAATTGAAAATAAAGGAGTTCTTTTCTCGTTGTTCTCTCGCGGCATACTGTGTGCCAGTCGAAACCGTGGGCAGGAGTATTGGCCTCGGTGCGCCTCGTGGGCCACTTCTTACCTTTCTCATCTATAGCACGGTAATTTGTTAAAATTTTACGCGGAGTGTGTAATAAGTTTATACGGTGGCAGAGCGAAGAAAAAAAAGAGAAAGAAATCTGATGGGTTAGTCGTACCTTTAACGTTTTTTTGCGCCCGATGGAGGCGGCTGCGGAAGGCCGCTCCCCCATTCCCTGGGGGGCGGACGTTGGGGGCCAAAAAAAAATTTGGCTTAGATGGCGAAAGCTTGAAAGAAGTGAATAGAGTGGTGGGGAGACGGAAGAAAACGGGTAATTTAAATGGTTTTTATTTTTTTCTCGGTTCGGTCAAAAATATAAATAAAAACTTACTTCCGCAGCTGCTAAGTGTGTGTCTTTGTATATAAAAACGTGGGTCGTAGAGATGGTGATGTGTCGGCTCGCCTCGTGGGCCACTTCTCTTTCTACCACATTTTGACGTCATCTTGATCTATACTGAACAGAGCACGGCAAAATTATTTGAGCACGCTTACGTATACTATTATTGCTCGCTCTGCTAGCTGTTATAATAAAAAAAAAAGCATGTCCTCATTTATGCACCTATCATGTTAAGCCGCTGGGGGAAGGCTGGCATAGGCGGAGGATTTGACAGCCAATTGTTTGCCCGTGGTGGGGACTTTTGACCGTTTTAATGGACTTTTTATAACATTTTATTGAAGTTAGTGACTCTTTTGAACATCCACACATGCCCTGGGGTTGGACATTTGATCCGAAGTCTCAGCTAAGTTCACCGGCCTGCCCGGCCTCCCCCCCCCCCCCCCCCACAACAGCTTAGCATTGATAAGTGCATTAGTGTCATTACTAAATGATTATTACATTAAAGATGAATTCCAGTCCGTACTGCGCATCTCGGCTGCAATGTTTTGTGGCCTCCAGAGGCGTTTAAAGCAAAATAAAAATTCCGTGACAAACTTACTTTTTCTTCATTATTTACGCCAGATTCCTTGCAGAAAAATAAAACGAGTAGAAGAACGTTGACGCTATTTCAAACCGACGTTTTCGCTCTCGGGTTCTTGCGAGGAACCGTAATGGCGGACTAAAAAACTTTATTTGCTGTCCCGAAGTGTAACGTTTCAACGAATTCAAAACAAAAACGTAAAAACCCCGAGTCTGCGCAGTACGGACTGGAAATCAGCTTTAATGATTATTAGTGACATTACAGTAATGATATTATTATTGTTGTGATGTTTAAAGTTGCATGAGAATATTACGCCGTTGTATAAATATTACAAACGTTTCGGACTTTTAGATTTCCGGTCAACAGTCACGAAATCTTCAGTCAATTTCTATATTTGTCCAAAACGTGACAAGTTTCAATAGATCGATACATGAATTACAACAAACAAACGCAGGAATTCATGTGCATTTTACAAACACTGCATCAAGTAAACGAATCGCCCGCATCATTAGATTCCTAAGGTCAATGTTTGAAGTCTTCAGCAAGGAAAAAAGCGAAGCATTGCCAAAACCAAACAGGTGTTTCAAAGTTTTTAATTTATTAGTCACAATAGGGCACAATAGGTCTCGTTAGACTTTCAATAAAGTCCTTCGTCTTGTTTATTATGGCTCGCTTCGCTCGCTTATTTACTCTGAAAACTCGCGAGGTCGACTTGTGGCAAGTCTATGGGTCTCGTGTACTCGTAGGTTTCACAACCTGTGGCCGCACTGTATATTATAGAGCTTTTATTTGAGTTATTAGTTTTCTTTTTGCTTAACATTTTGAGACAGGATTGCCTTCGACATCCTGCCCACGGAACACTGTGTGGCTTGGCTTCCTCTTTCAGCAACGTACTCTGTTGCTTCGACTTTGCATTACGTGACCAGCAAACGTGACCGAACAACGGCTGTTGACTCCCCATTTTTTAATTCAAGTTATTTCAACTTTGTTTAAATTCACATACCTTCCTTAAACATCACTGCAGATCATCAGTTCTCGCAATCTGAACCTTTCTGTTTTGTGCACATGAACATACAAGAACACATATTTCCGACATAAGTTTATGACGATTTAATACGAATACAGACGGTATGCGGATTGCTCAACTCGATCATGTGCTTATCACAAGATTATAATATTTACTATGATCTCCGCCTAACGCAAGTATTTTGTCTTGAATTTTGACCCCTACTTAATTTCAGTCGGTTATTTTGATGCCTAAGATCAATTGCCAATTGTATTCAATTTATGTGCTTCTTTCACGTTTTTGCACTTTCAATTTAACTTTCTACTTTATATCACATTTTGTACACTTAAATGTTATTAATGGCTGTTTTTGCCAAAGCATAAACTGGAGTTAATGTTTAGCTCAATTAAACCTTGCTCTCCCCGTGGATGTGTTTTTCCGGCAATCTGTACCCCGCTCTTTGAACCGTAAACATGTACTTCTATCTCCCTCTATTTATACTGGCCAATGAATGATAAGCTTGCACGCGTTCACAGATTGTCGGCCAATCAGATCCACACAGCCTTCCCCTGTTTACTCTTGTGATCACAGACGATCTTCACTTGCAATTCAGTTAAGCTGCTGGACTCAAGCGTTTATTTCTCTCGCGTTTATTTCGCCCTTTCAAGAGCTAATCGCTATTTACTTTCTGCCAAGTAATCATGACCGACTACACAAAACTCACGTCGGAAGTTCTTCGACTTTTGTGCCAACAAAGCAGTCTTTCAATTCAAGGCAATCGTCAAACTCTTATCACGCGCCTCCAGGCGCAACAACAACAAGCCAAACGGACCGGTAGCCGTGCGCCCGCTGGACGTCCCAAACGTCAAAAAACCTCTTCAACGCGTGTTCGCACTACCGAAGTCAAATTTGCAGGCACACTAAAAACTTTCATCTTATTTTTTGATGCGCGCAGCAATATTTTAAAATGATATACCTTATTAAAGGAATAGAACGAAGCATTTTAACAACGCAAACAAAATTTACGCGTAATAAAATTAACGCGAATTTTAGAAAAGTTTTGGTTGGATGCTTATAGTAGACGCGTTTACATAAATATACCTTATTGTTACTTATTTTCGCGGGAACTTAATTTCGCGAAAATGGAACGGGCATATTTCGCGGCACTTAATTTTCGTGATTTGGCCAAAAATACCTAATTAGCATAAAAAAATACAATAGAAAACGTTTGAAATTAATTTTCGCGGGTCTTTAATTTCGCGAATTTCCTCCTGCAAATTTGACAGAAACGTATTTAAAGCATCCAAAGAAAACAATTAAGAAAGATGTTATTGAATATTTACGTGTAAGAGCTATACATGTACAGTTGTATTGTTTTAGAAGATCTATTTAAGGTAAAATCTTAACGATGTTACAGGTATATTAATTTATTTTATTTTATTAACTTCGCCAAGGCTATAAAATACATGTAATACAAAAATCGAACTAGAAGAGAGACCATTTTGGTTAATTTTTTTAAAAAAAATCACATTGACAAAGTCACTTTCCATGTTCAAAAGGTTACATTGTAAATTGGTAGGTGCATAAAGATTTATCCCCTAACAGCGTGCACTCTCATTGGCTACCTCGAGGTCACATGGCATCTATCAACTGAACTGTTTCCCGCTAAACGTCTCTGAGCAGACAACATGGCAAAATCTATGACGTCAGACAGTAACAGTGCACTGTTTACCCACAAATGTTGACCGACAACCGCCGCTCTTCTGAAGTCTTGATTGTGCTACTGTTTAATGACTGATCCTAAAGGAAACCAGTTAATTGTGTTTCCCTCAAATCTCAGTGTTTCCTTTAGCTACGCCCCAGGAAACATTGAGATTCTCGAGGAACAAAATTAACTTTTTTTCTTTTTTTTTCTTTTTTTCCTCGATCTGGACCGGTCATAACGTGTTTAATATGAAACGTGCTTGGAACACATGTTGATGCTGAATTGCATTATTTTATGATTAACCACAGAATCAATACAATGTGCTTACTGAGTTTGTGATGGTTGTTTGGCTGTTGTCTGTTTTCCTGATCGTCCACCAGCTGTAGCTGTGCTGCTAACCACTGTTACTTTTGCAGGTGCAGGTGATGTGGACCTGATAGCAGCAGCAGCAGGGGCAGCAGGGGGGGGCAGCAGGGGGGCAGGAGTGGCCTTGGCATGAAGTTCCTGACTGGAGGATTTTGCCTTAGCAGCAGCAGCAGCAGCTTTGGCCTTGGCTTTATTAAGTTCTTCAACTGATGAACTCTTTGCTGCTGATGAAGTGGCAGGGGTTTTCCCTTTGGGTTTGCTTGGTGTCTGTGTTTTCGCCCTGAAAATCACATTTTCTGATAAAATAAATAAACAACACACACCAAGTGTTCTTGAAAACAAAGGGGCCCTAACATGTTTAGAAGAGGGCGTCCGTAAAAATCGCTTAGAAGAGTGTAATTTGAAAAAAAAAAATTGAAATTCTCAAACTTGGCCAGAATGTAGCTCTACTGAATTACTAAATCTCCCGCAAGGGGCGCTTACAAGGGTTAGGATTAGCTACATGTACAATGTAGTAAACAGTGAATATGAATTTACTAATTTATTCACTGAATTGGAGCACATCTCCTAACTGTTCTGCAACCTCCAATCATATGTACTGCGAGACTTGTCCACTCCAGTTTATCAGCAGTGTAGCGGCTCTCATAAGCTTGTAATTTTTGCTTGTCCTCTAGTGTAGCATTTGCTACTGTTCAGGAGGCTAGGGACATTAAGATGGTTTCCCCCCCGGGGCACAATTTTCGAGCAATACAGGCAAAAATAAAGTTACCAAAAAGACCTCTTAGCATGGCAACAGTTTTAGTACAGCTAACAAAAACCTGCCAAAAATTTAGCACTTAGCTGACCCCGCGAGAGAAAAATGGATTTGAAGTTGTCTTTATTTCAGTTAAAACGGACGTTTTGCGCCGGTTCAAAACAAAATGGCGCGAGTTTTATACATTTTTTCGAGGTTTGACTTTAATTTTCTCGAGAATGCTTTAGAATTTAATTGCGGGGTCACTAAGACAAATGAATTTCGATGAGATCTTTTAAATAGTATACAAAATGTTGCTGTGCAATGAGTGGATTTTTGGTACTTAATTTTCGCACTCATTGCTCGAACTTTCAGCGGAATCCGTCTTAATTGTTCCTGTTGTTTGTTCTCATGAGGGGTAGTGAGCCATGCATTCATGTGAGACCTTGGACGAGCTGCTACCCCACCCCATTTTACATGTCTGTGTCTTCTGACCCTTAAACATATGAACAAAATTTGGATTATTTTCCTTAATTCCTTCCAAGGAGTGAAAAGATCGATCAGTGTACCAGTGAAGCTGTTTGAAAGTGACCTGTTCTAATGTTTTCTTTGCCGAGTATAATGATAATAATAATGATAATGTATTTATATAGCGCATTTTTCATATGTATATGTTCAAAATAATTAATGCGCTTTACACGTACTGTAATTTTACTACACAATTGTAAAGGCCAGACCACAACACCGGGAGCTTTGTGCCCTACTCTTTGCGAATAGTGTGTGGGTTCTTTAACGTCCCCTGTTATAAGACTGAAGATACAGGAGACGGGACCTACGGTTTATCGTCCTTTTCCGAGAAGACTAGAATGTCTAACCATTTGCAGATGAAATTACAAAGGCAGCACATTCTCCTCATTTATATTAAGACCCTGAGTGTTGGACCGGTCTGGGGTTCGAACCCACAACCTCCCGCACAGCAGTCCGCAGTCCGGCGCTCTACCAACTGAGCTAACCAGGCGGCGGTCATACATCGAATGTATACATTGAATTCTCTCGGAAACACCTCTTTATGTAAGGATTGAAACGTAACCCCACGGATTTTCTTGATTCATGGTTTTCTGACTGTTTGTTAACTCAAGCATCAAGGCAATGTTTGATGAAACTTTGATTGTTAATCCATTTAATGTACAGTTGTACATGTGTACTCACTTTGTAGACACAACAGGAGGAGGAGGAGGAGCACGAGCAGGAGCTCGCTGTTTGTCATCATCCCCTACAAAATAAAAGAAACATATTAAATAAATATGAAGAATTGAAAAGCATATGCATTGCTATAGAAAAGAAAAAGGTTAAGTCTGCATTCGAGCCTAGTGGCCCATCAGGCCAGAGATTATCCCGGTTTCCGTAGCATGAAGTGGCTCAGAGTATTTCTACTCCCCCCTGGATGGGATGCTAGCCCATTGCAGGGTTACCCCCAGCAGTAAATTCACTGCTTCCCATTTATACACTAGGTGGAAAGAACACAACAACAGAAGTCCAGCACGCTAACCATTAGGCCTCCATGCCTCCCAAATTGCTATAGAAAGATTGTCACAAAAAAAAGAAAGTTTGGGTTTACAAGAAAATCTTTACTAAAGCATTAAAAAAATAAATTGTACAATAATTTAAAAATTATTTACCTTTCAACTTCTTTATTATTTCTCTGGCTTGGCTTTCCTCATATTTAGCCTACAAGATAATAAACTTAAATTACTGCATAAGCAAACAATCAAATAAATAAAATACATATAGGAGAAGTGAACGAGGCCAGATTGTTAGATCTCCAAACAAGCAAAGTCTATAACCCCGAAAAGTCCCTTAATTTTTACTTTGCATAAAAAAAATTTAAAGGAAGAAAAACATCAGGAGAGTTCTAGACAGACTTCTTGCATCCCCCTTTTTTAATTCATTATGCATGGACCACACAATCTTTAGGCAGACTGCAGAAATTGTTAGAAAGTGGGGAGAGAACCATATCCGCATCAAAATCTTCCACACAAAAAGGACACTTCAACATTTTTAACCCTAAAAATTCATCAGATCACAAATTTTAAACCCAAAAGAGGCTATGAACCTCCCCATCACTATTACATGTATCCCCCCCCCCCTTCCCCCAGGATAAATATTCTGTGGATTAAATTTTTTTTTCCTGATTTTTTCCCCTTTGTTTCAGATTTATGATAATAAACATGAGGCAGTGAAAAAATAAAAATCAAACTGGTTTAAAAACATTAAATCACAACAAATACCGTGACAATAAACTTACAGTACGCAAGGCGACATCAATCACGACTTCATCAACACCTGGGAACTCTCGGATCATCTTTCTTTTCACTGAAATTTTTCAAATAGGTACAACAGAAAGATGAGCGTCATTATTAAAACCCACAAAGAGAAGAATAAGATAAATTTATTTATTTATGTATTGCGATTTTTCTTGGACAATTTTCTCCAAGGTGGAAAGGTGTAAATTAAAGAGGTCTCTAGAACCCATGTGAAGCACAAACTATCCTTCAGGCCAGACCCCCCCCCACAAAAGAAAAAGAAAAAAACACCTGCCGAGAAACAATGTACATAACCATTTACAGACGTCATCGGAAAAACAGCACATTTTCCTCAGTTATTTAAAGACCCTGAGTGTTAGTCTGGTCTCGGGCTCAAACCCTCAACCTCCCACACAGCAGTCTGGCACTCTTAGAGTACCTACCAACTGAGCTAACCAGTTGGCGGTAAAGCTAACCAGTCGGCGGCGAGTTAACTGGTCGGCGGTAAATGCAGCAACACCCTGTTTTACTCTACATGGTGAAGTATAATTTTTTTCCCTAACGGCAAACACTCAGCAACTGACCATTTTCCTTGTCTTCCTCACTCTTGTCCTCCTTTAACATGTCTGCCAAAAAGCTGTCAATGGGAAAGTCATCAAAACTGTCACTGGGTGGACGCTCAGGCTCAGCTGGCTGTCAGTGAAAGAGAAACAAATAGCATGTTATTAATAATAATTATTACTGGTAACTGGCCATTTTCAAGGCATTTGGTTATAGTTAGGAGTTTGATGATATTTAACTGAAGTTAATATTTTCTCATGATCTTCTTCTAATGCTTGATCTTGCTTATTAATTTTTATAAATTGTATAAAGTAAAATTAAGGATAATGTGCCAAGAATGAATTACCGTAATGCTGCTCAGAACTTACCTTACGTGCTGCTGCCTGTCTTGATGATGAGGCTGCCTGGGAAGAAGTTCCACCAAAACTAGTTTCCTGAATAAACAAAACAATGGTTTTGAAAACAATAACTACAAGTACGTATAGCGATTTCTTGAACGTCTAAAGGAAATGAAATGGTTTGAGAAATCAGGAGTTCAAAGGAGAGAAAGTGCTGAGCCGGGCAATCCGGAGAAATGACGATTGGTTCCAGTATTCAGAAGGTTTGAGAAGTTAGGATTCCACTGTTATTTGAAACAAAAGATCCTGTCCGAAATCATAATTTATGCAAATTGTAATTATGCAAAAATCACGTGATCAAAAAAGTACGGACCTCGTGAAGGAAAACCTTCGGTTCTTGAAGTTTTGTAAGCGGACGGGTCGATTAAGGATTTACATATTAAACAAGGACGAGTCTAGTGACTGTGAGCGTGTTTCTTTATTTGGTGTACCGGGAGCAACCTTTTCCCACATCAAAAGTGGCGACCCTGCCAGGACATAATCTGAACAAAACGATAAACAAGTATCGAGCGATCGAGTGGAAAACATAAACATGGTGGACGTCGCTGAACAGCGCTACGCGAAGGACCTAAAAAAGGCAACCTACTACGTCAACGAGATTAAGGAAATGGTCGATTTGAGTGTGAAAGAGGATTTGTTGTCTGCTTACGAGAAGATATGTGACATAAGCAAGACCCTGGAGGCTTCGGCAAATCTTGTCAAGGACGCCATGTTGGAGGCTGAAAAATCATTTGAAGAAGTAAAAGGCTGGTCACAAGCTCGCAAGGTAGATTTCGTACCTATTCATGAGTTGAGAAGCAGACTTGCGAATGAGTTAAGCGAACTGGAGAAACGGGAGTTGCACAAACGGGAGGAAGATTGGTTCGCAAAGAAGGTTGAGCTCGAAATGGAATTGGAGAAGAAGAAGGTCGAGCAAGCAATGGCCAAACCCCAAGCAGTGAAGTTGCAGAAGTACACAATAACACCATTCCATGGGGACTGTAAGGATTGGCTTCGCTTTTGGAACCAGTTTGTTGTGGAAGTGGACAGCTCGAAGATTTCTGAGATAAGTAAATTCAATTATTTACTAGAATTAGTTGAGGGGGAACCGAGAGAGCACATTTTGGGGCTGCCGCACACCCCTGAAGGCTATAACGAAGCAAAGAAGATTCTTGAAATGACTTTTGGAAAGGACATTAAGGTCCACAAGGCCTTAATTAATGATTTAGAAGCCTTGCCAAAAATAACCAGTGTACACAAAATCAGAGAGGTGCACGAGTTTTACAAACAGTTGTCTAAGACAGTCCGAACCTTAGCTACTATGAAGAAACTAGAGGGTGCCCAGAGTTATGTGTACAGTATAATGGACAAACTGGGTCCTGTGAGAGAGGCTATGGCCCAAAAAGATGATGACTGGGAAGAATGGGGACTCATGGAGCTAGTTGATAATTTAAGGAAGTACACAGACCGAAATCCCCTACCCTTAGTGGAATCCAGCCCACCAGCTTCAAGTGATACTGTACCTGAGAAACAATACAGTCATCCAAAAAGGGAAGACAAATTGCTGATGTCCGGGGGAACCTCACGGCAGCCACAATGGCCTCCACCCTGTGTCTACTGTAGCTTGAAAAATCATCGTAGCAGTGATTGTACGAAAGTCTTAGATATTGCTAGTAGAAGAGAGCATTTGGCCAGAAATAAGTTGTGTTACAATTGCGCCAAGCCTGGGCATCTGGTTTCCAAATGCGAAAAGCGAGGGTGTGGGAAGTGCAAGGGGAGACACCATACCTCTATATGTGACAGGATGAAGACAACGCTTTCACCCCACCCCACCCCTGTGACATTGGGCAGGTCTGAGAGGTTTTATGGTGTAGTAGATGCTCAAACTACATTGCATGCAACCGTCATTGCTAAGATCAGTGGAATACAGGCTCGAATCATGTTGGATAGTGGAGCCGGAAGCTCTTACATAAGCTCAAATCTGCTTACCAAGTTGAACCTTAAGCCATACCAAACTGAAAGGAGGGTCATTGAGCAAATGTATGGGACAGTCGACAGACAAGTGGAAATATACAAAGTCACTGTCGAGTCAAATGTTATTGAGGGCTTTGGATTTGAACTAGAGTGCATAAATGCAGAAAAGCCAGTCCTGACTCACCTTCCCAACCCAAAAATTTCAGAGTTGAAGAAAGCTAATCACCGGATAAGGAGACTAAACTTCAGTGAGGAAGCAGCAACAGAAGATAACCTACCGGTGCATGTGATCCTGGGGGCTGCAGATATACAGCGAATTAAAACAACCGAGCCTGCTGTTCTGGGTACAAATCCTGATGCTGATCCAGGAGCAGAGTTCACTATGCTGGGTTGGACTATCACAGGAAAGTCAATGTTGTCAGGTACTGAGACTGAGAAGGGTTTCTTTTTGAAATCAAGCCAAGATGAATTCAAACAGATGTGTTCGCAGGAAGTCTTGGGACTTTCAGATGAACCTGATGAGCAAGGGTTGTTCCATGAAGATTTCAAGAATCAGCTACAACGTTTAGAAGATGGAACTTACTCAACAAGGTTACCATGGAAGTCACATCAGCTCTCTTTGCCATCTAACAGAGAACTGACCTTAGGAAGGTTGCAGAGTACTACCCGAAAGCTAGAGAGGATGCAGAAACTTGAAGAGTATCACACAGTTATGGAACAACAACTGGAAGAGGGAATTTTGGAGCTGGTGCCAGAAGTCCAAACAGGGGAAGTGATTCATTACATCCCACATCAAGCTGTGATTAGAGAGGAGGCAGAGTCTACAAAGATGAGAATTGTGTATGATTGCTCAGCAAAACGAAACCCACAGTCTCCATCATTGAATGACTGTCTGGAGGTTGGCCCTCCATTACAGCCAGCAATCTTTGACATCTTGCTCAGAAACAGGATGAAACCTTTCTGCATTACTGGAGACATACAAAAAGCCTTTCTTCAAATTAAAATCAGTCCAGAGGACAGAGATGCCCTTCGCCTGTTGTGGTACGATGATTTAAAGGAAAGGAACATTGTACAATACCGCTTTACAAGAGTTATTTTTGGGTCCGGTCCAAGCCCATACATCCTTGGTGCTACGCTTGAGAAACACATTAGTCAGTATGAAGAAAAATACCCTGAAACTGTGAATGAGTTGCTTCTGAATACCTATGTAGATGATGTGCAGTCTGGTGGTGATGGCAAGGAGGAATTACTGAAATTCAAGGAGGAAGCAACAGAGATTATGGGCGAAGGTGGATTTCAGCTGCACAAGTGGCACAGTAATATTCCGGAAATCGAGAAACTGAGTAACAATGAACTGGAACCACCTCAAGTAGATTCAACTTATGCCAAGGAGACCGTTGGAACTCAGCCACATGAATCAAAGATCTTAGGAGTCCCATGGAACAAGGAAAAAGACACGTTTTCCATAAACTTTGCAAAAGCTTTGAATGGTGTTGAGAAGGGACCATTGACAAAGAGAAAGATGTTGTCTGCTATCAATAGTATCTTTGACCTGCTTGGAATTGCCGCACCCGTTGTCATCGTAGGAAAGATACTGTATAGCGAAGTTTGCCTTAGAAAGCTCAATTGGGATGAAGAGGTACCAGAGGACATACGCAAACCATGGGCTAAGTGGCTAAATGATATGAAGAAGTGTCCTTATGTGAGCCTTTCCCGCAGTGTTGTTGGTGCAGGCCTGACCAAAATGATCTTGCATGGATTTGCTGATGCCAGCAAGTTGGCTGTGTCAGTAGCTGTGTACGCCTTAGCAATTCACACCTCTGCACCAGTGCAGCAGACTCTGCTTGTGGGAAAGTCGAGGATAGCACCAAGAGACCAAACAATTCCCCGCTTGGAACTTGTTGCAGCACATACCCTGAGCAAACTGATGCACCATTTGAAGGAAGTCTTGAAAGATCAACGCATTGAAGAATATCACTGTTGGGTTGACAGTACGACAGTGCTTTACTGGATCAAGGGCCAAGGGACGTGGTCCCAATTTGTACGTAACAGAACCAAAGCTATCCAAGACAAGGAGTACTTACAGTGGCATTACGTACCAACCGGCGACAACCCCAGTGATCAAGGAAGCCGTGGCGTCGCACCTAGCAAAATGGGGGAGTTGTGGTTTCGAGGACCAGAGTGGCTTAGTGCTCATGACAAATGGCCAGATCAACCTGAAGTGTCTGGGAGCCCAGAGAATGACAAGGAAAGAGTGACACCTAAGCATGAAAAACAGTTCCTAGTCAAAGAAATGGAAGTAGAAAATGAGACAAGGGACACTCTTCTGGGCAAATACACGTCTTACTGGAAGCTTCTACGAGTAACTGCATTCGTAATGCGATTCATAAACAATTGCAGAAAGCATAAGAAGCAGAAAGGGCCACTAATGACTGAAGAACTCCAGGCAGCAGAGAATTTCTGGATCATTCAGGCACAGGCAGCACAAGAGCTAAAGTCAGATGTGAAGTTAAGGGCGGACGAAGAAGGAATATTGAGATGTGTCGGCAGAGTTCCCAATTATCATCCAGTTTTCCTACCACGAAACAGCAAGTTGGCTGCCTTGATCGTTCAGCAAGTTCACGAGCAGATGCTGCATGGGGGAGTTTCGACAACCATGTGCCATGTGAGAGAAAACTATTGGGTACCAAAACTGAGGTCACTAGCAAAAACAGTGATCCATAATTGTAACCTTTGCAAACGGTACTGGAAGAAACCAATTTCAACCTCACACAGCCCAGATTCTATTTTGCCAAGTTTCAGAACTGAACTGTCAAACCCTTTCACCGCCACAGGAGTGGATTTTGCCGGACCTGTCTACTACAAGATTACGAAGTCCACAACCTCAAAGGCATACATTGCACTATTCACCTGTGCCAGTACTAGAGCAGTGCATCTTAAGTTGTGTCGTGACCTGTCCGCTGAAGAGTTCCAGAGAGCACTAAAGGAATTTGTTGCCAGGAGAGGCTGCCCTCAGACCATTGTGAGTGACAATGGAAAAACGTTTGTTGCCACTGGGAAATGGTTATCTAAGCTGAAGAAAGACCAGAGTTTGGCAGACTATTTGGGGACTTTGGAGATAAAATGGAGATTTAACTTGGCCAGGGCACCATGGTGGGGAGGATTCTTTGAACGCCTTATTGGCATCATGAAGAGAAGTCTTTCAAAGGTGGTCGGCAAGAGCCTACTGACCTTCCAGGAACTAGAAGAAGTCTTGCTCGATGTTGAAATGACCATGAACAACAGGCCACTCCTCTATCAAGGAGAAGAATTTGAGAAACCGGTGCTTACCCCAAATACCCTACTCAGAGGAGAGCCCATCCCTATCCTGGAGGAAGACCTGGAGAAGATAGGGGAAGAGAATGTCACTAAGCGAATGAGGTTTTTGGAGAAAAGCAAACAGCACCTTCGAAAGAGATTCATGAAGGAGTATGTTCATGCTCTTGAAGAAAGGCAGCAGAAGTCTGAAGGGAACACTGAGAAGATACCAGACATTGGGGCAGTGGTGATGCTAAAGGGTGAAGCGAAGGATAAGGCAATGTGGAAGCTGGGACGAGTCGTGAGCAAGATTACCGGCAAGGATGGAACAGTTCGTGGATTGAAGCTGAAGCAGGGCAATGGATACATCGTAGAGCGCCCCTTGCAACTTGTGTGCAACTTGGAGATTGGAGGGGAAGACCCTAAGTGGAAACCAAACCCTGAAGCCGAAGTTTTCGTCCCAAGAGTGGGACCAAGCCGAAGAGCCAAACAGATTGCTAATGATCAAATCAGGAACATTGTTGAACAGGAACTTAAGGACGATTAGAGTGACATTTAAGGTGTTAAGTTAGAACACTTAAATGGGGGGAGAGTGTCCGAAATCATAATTTATGCAAATTGTAATTATGCAAAAATCACGTGATCAAAAAAGTACGGACCTCGTGAAGGAAAACCTTCGGTTCTTGAAGTTTTGTAAGCGGACGGGTCGATTAAGGATTTACATATTAAACAAGGACGAGTCTAGTGACTGTGAGCGTGTTTCTTTATTTGGTGTACCGGGAGCAACCTTTTCCCACAATCCTGGCAAAAAAAAAAATTGTGAATCAAAGTGCAAAGAGCCAGAGTTGTCAAGTTCCAAGATCAGTCTGTAATTTTTAACTCTATCACCCTCACCCTTTTTCCTAGATGGGGGAGGGGGCACTCCCATAGGTATGTGCCGCTGTGAAGGGTATGGTTTCAAGCAGTTTAGTCTGGTATGAAGAATTAGTTCAGAATAAGAAAAGAATCTCAGAAGAGAAAGCGACTTTCATAAATGTGAATAAAAACATCACGGTAATGCTGTTGACAGACGGTTTTTTCAATAAAAACACTAATAGTGATACAGTTCCAAAAGAAGCAAGTCTAGGATAGGGTATGAATTTTCAGTGTCTAGTCTAGTACAGAGTTGCAAAAATGAGCTGAACATGGTCTGGTTTAGGGTTTACAAGGGTTTCAGAATCCCAATGGCACACCCCCACCCAAATATAGACAGAGCCCCTCCCCCCTCCCCCCTCCCCCCCCCCCCACACACACACACACACACACACACACAGGTTTTTCCACTTTTTGTCCTCTGGGACATGAAAAATTGGTGTGTTGTTTGCACTATCACTTCAGTTATTTCTACTTTGTTTTCAGACCTCAATTGTAATTATTTTTATATGAATATCAATTCAAGCCCTGTCCTTACCAATTGATTGGATCGTCCTCCAGCATTGGATGGCGTCTGAAAACAGAATGATTAAAAATAATTACCAAGCTGTGACTGGAGGGGGAAGGGTTTTCCATTCACCCCAGGCTCTGATTGTGGAGGTAAACACCTACACTGTATACACTGTATAATTAACATTGTGACCACCTCTGTGTGACTGCATGATGCGATTGGCACTTCCAGCCAACAAGAATAACCCTTGCTCGCCATCAAGTCTCCAGTAGCTCAGTGGTTAGAGCATCGCAGAGGGCCGTGTTCGATCCCCATCTGGTGCTCAAAATGTTTTTCGGTTGGTTGATTCTTGTACAATTTCTTAGTTCTTATTTGTGGCCCCCTCATTACGTTAGGAAATGTGAGGATTTATAAAATCCATAAATATTTATAAAATAATTTTAAAAGTTATAATTAAAATAAATTGTTGTTGTTACAAGTCAGTTGTTTATTTCTTATTTTTTTGGTCAACGGTAAAGTGTAAGTTTTAGATCATTTGTGTCAGGTCTTATGCCTGTGGAATAATAATGCACTGCAGGTCAGGGAATTTTTATTTCTTCTTATCAGTGACATCAAGGACTTAGTTTCACCTTAAATTGAGTCAAAGGAATAGGCTCTTCTGGTTTCTTCACTCTTGGGTCCTGCCATGTTGTCTTATGGGTTGTGTGGTCTATGAAATAGCTGTAAAAAATCACAAAAGATCAAAATTAACATTACTTTCCTCTTAAAATACCAGGAGGTTTCCTAAAAAGATCCCGGTGGCTGCCCTTGGTATTCACTGGGACTAACAAGAGACTGACGACCTGTCGTAAAGAAACATTGGAGGAACAGGCAACAAGGATTAATTTAATACAAATGAATGATTTAAGGGGTTGGAAATTAGCACTTGCCCACTCACCAATGCCAGTGTCAAGCCTGGTTTGGCGAGTGGAATTTTCATTTCCAGGTTTCCTGGTGTCACAGACTTTGATTTGAAAATGTGGAGATTTTTTTCCCGGCATATCTAAACTGGACGCAAGTAGTCGCAAGTTGAACTTGCGTACTGACTTGTGTTGGCTGGCCAAACGGACTCGCAAGTGTACACAAGTTTTCAAAAAAGCCATTTGAATGCCACTGTGTGCGCTGCAATTCAGTACCTGCGTTGCGTTGGGTGGAAAGCTTGACTTGCATACAAGTTTGATCCTGACCAAAGTGAACGCAAGTCATTGCAAGTCAACGCAAGTGCACGCAACTCCTGGCCAAACGGAGAAGCAAGTGGATGCAAGTTGAAAACTTGCCTACACTTGCATCTCCATTTGGCCAGGTCTTAACAAAAAAATTTACAATTATGGGTATTTCTAGGATGACATTTACGATATATTGTCTTCCTGTCTGTTTCCTCGGTGCAAAGTGGACAAGTTCAGAAAGACAAAGATCAGATGCCATGTTTAACGTTCTCTCTCGGACTCGAAACAATTCAAGAGGCATTGAAAAAGCATGCTAATGTCATGTATAAAACAATACGTACAACAAAAATTATCCAGTAAATTATCGATGTAGTTGCTCCATGTTATCAATAAGCTTACTGGAAAGTTTAAAATCGGAGACAAAGTTTGAAGAAAGCAACTTAGCCACAGAAACCAAACCAAGGAACAGCAAACAAAAAATCATTGTCACTTATAAATATTCCATCATTTTTCTCCAAAATTTCAGCTTTTATGTGGCCATCTGGGAAAAAACACTTTGCTCGAAGGCTGAGGCAGCTTTCGTCAAACCCGAATTATTTGTCGATCAACATTAAAAAAACCCAAATATTCGCAGCTCAACGAAATAGTTCACTCTCCGAATCGCTAATACTTACTATCTGCCGACGTTTGCATCGTATCTTGCCTCCCAACCTGGTGGTAAAGGTTGGTTTTGCCATGGTTGAAACTGATTCCATGGGTTCGCCATCTTTGTTTAGTTCTTGGCAAAACAACCCGGATTTCTGTCATGTAATAACACTTGAAATATACCTCATATATGCAAACGAGGCTACGCCCCTCTCAGAGCTGACCACGTGGTCTGGTAACAATTCAGAGTTTGTGAAACTAATTTTTTTTTTAATGTTTATCAATTTTTTGATACTAAAAGAATAAAATCAATGACCAATAAGTTACTATTTGACAACAGTAAAATTGGTGGCCTATCGGATAAGCCTTTCTTTGATGACTCGTCGAATTGTACGTAATTGATGAAATCTTGTAGTTTGAATAATGGGTATGCTGAACTCACGCGATAGCAGTACCCAGGGCGGATCTAGATCTAGGGGAGGAACCCGGGCTTCTTCTTATATTTGGTAAAATACATTTTTTAATTGACCTCCCCCGCTAACGTATAATATTAGAGAGATTGAGCATGACGTTTATCGACGTTTATTTTTTCCGCGAACGACAAAAATTCAACTTCTGCCGTTTGGCGTTCATACATGGAAATGATCATCCTCGGAGACCCAGGGGCAGTTAGTGGGGCAAGGGAAACGCGAAAAAGCGGGTAAAAAATAGTGCGAAACTGCCAGTTACATAAATCAGCATATAAAAGTTCTATTGACTGAAAGTGCCCCTGGGGAAAAATTCTTACCAGACCAGTTCAAAAAGCTCTCTGAATACTGCCTCGTGATTGGGCAGAAAAATCTTTTGTTTTCCCTTTGTATTATTCTGCCCAATCGGCGAACAGCTTGACTGCGGTCCTTTTGTTGTGTTCTCATGCAAACGAAGTATGTACACAAAGCCAGTTCGCTCGCTATATCTGTCTTGCTTTTTAGCGGAGAATTTGCTCGGGAAGGAAAAGTTTCGGCTAGTGCATCCCCTGGTCGAAAACGTCGAAAGTTTGACGGCCATGCCCGCGGAGAAACGGCGGATTCTTCAGATTGTGGTCGATCGCAGGAATCGTAACACTTGAATGCTGCTTGCGAGCTATTAAAGTTTGTGTGCGACATGCAGCTTGTTGCACTGCTATAAAAATGGATGTTTTTCAGATCTTTTACGGAAAGATTGATGACAGTTTGAGGCGAAACTTTTCCAAGCAAGAGTATATTTTTCACGAACAAACCAGGCAGATGTGTCAAGCGGCCGATCGCGACTAGCTACGCGTGCAAAGCGTGCAGCAGCGATTCTAGCACTGGCTTTTGTGTACAAAAGGACCGAAGTCAAGCTGGTCGTCGATTGGGCAGAATAATACAAAGGGAAAACAAAAGATTTTTCTGCCCAATCACGAGGCAGTATTCAGAGAGCTTTTTGAACTGGTCTGGTAAGAATCTTTCCCCAGGGGCACTTTCAGTCAATAGAACTTTTGTATGCTGATTTATGTAACTGGCAGTTTCGCGCTATTTTTTACCCGCTTTTTCGCGTTTCTCTTGCCCCACAAACTGCCCCTGGGTCTCCGAGGATGGGAAATGATTAGCCTGCGAGAAGTCTCTCTTTTCGCGGGCAACGTGAATTGAACTCTTCGAACGCCGAAGGCGCGAGGCGGCGAGCGAGGCGGCGAGCGAAGCGAGCCCGCGAGCAGAAGGGAATTCACGTTGCCCCCGAAAAGAGAGCCTGCTCGCAGGCTATATTACGTCTGGATCCGCTACTGGTATCATTACCGTGAATTGGCGCATTCGGATATGTACCGACGATTCTAAAATGACCAACATACGCAGTTACTTAGGCACACATTAATTTTGGATGTTGTTTTGTGTAAAGGAGACAGTGTCAGTGTTTCTGGGCAAAAGTAGCCTACGATCGCAGATGTACGTATTTCCAGCTGTAGGCTCTTAAAAATGCTTAAAGCAGTGCTTGCTTTTTGCCCAAAAAGTGCTAAAATGATGCTAATTTTTTAAAAAAAAGTGCTCGTGTGTTACATAAATATTCAGATTTTTTCTTATCTAGAATATTACATTTTTCAGATTTTCAGTTACATTTTTCAACAACAAAATGTAACGATCAATGTTTGATGTCAGAGTACGCCATTCATGATCTGATTCATGAAGGACCCATGAAGGATCTTCGGACTTTTTCACCTACCCCTCCCCACCTCCTCCCAACCTCCGCTTAAGAGAGTACATATTCGCCAACTGCAGTTTAGGGAAAGACTAGAGGAGGGTCTAAATGAGGTGATGGCTTAAACGGTAAACAGTTAAAATTTTGGCTTTTTACGGCTAATGGTTGTTTGATAAAGTTAATAATTAATTTTTTCTTGTTGTATCGATGAGTTGTGCTCCTTCCCGACTTTTATCCTGGCCTTATCTTTCTATGGGCTTTTCCTCTACAGCGTGATATATACTAATTATAATAAACAACTCATACATGAATAAACTGAAAAAGTAATGATTAAGATTAATTGTTCAACATGACCCGAGCGTGGGACAAAGAAAAAATATGAGTCCCCGACTGGAATCGAACCCATGGCCTCCCAGATACCGGTTGGGCGCTCTAACCAACTGAGCTACGAGAGACTCGTTGTGAGCTGGGCCATTTTACTAGGTTGATAAGTGACACGCGTCCTACATACTGCTAGGATCAGCAATGTCGAAATTATCAAGTTTGTAGTAAATAATAAAGATGGTAAATTTTTAGGCTCGGTGATAAATAACGAAGAAATTGTTCAACATGACACGAGCGTGGGAATTCCTGTCGGGGACTCAGATTTTTTCTTTGAACTGAAAAAGGTTAAAAATTAGTCAGAACTACAGTCAGAGCTGTCAATACGTCTGTCAACTTTTTTAGCCTGAGCTTGTAATTTTTTTAATACAAAGCAAACATTTTTGACACACTTAAAGGACTTCTGATAAAACTACACTTTTATCAAAATTTCTTTCTTTAATAATTATTAGATAATTTTGATTTTTATATACATCAATAATGAAATTCAAATTTAATGGTCTAATAATCAAATTTCCACTCTTGCCATGAAATACAATTCTGCTATTGCCACAACAAAAGCCAGCAGGATACCAAGAATCACACGCTGAAAAAAAATAATAAATAAACACAGTATGGTTAAAAGTACTTTTGAATGATAAAAAACAGAAAACAACATTGTGTTTCATCATAGTTAATAGAGGGAAATGGTTAGGAAGCCCGGCAAACATCAAAGGAGCAAACAAAGAGGCCTTGATTTATGTTGGAAGGTCCACGACCCTGCACATCTTTTGTTTTGCGCTCATACACTATGCATGAATTACATAATCCCAATGTTTCTATTGGTTAGCTACCTGAACACACGTAGCCACCTGTTGTATTTTGTCATTTTTTGTGCAGGGTCAGCCCCCAAAATAGCGAACAAAAACATACAACAAAGAACTTTGCCAGGCTTCCTAACCATTTACCTCTATAAACTATGGTTTCATTGAACAATCAGGGAATTGGATACAGTTTATTCATGAATCCCAAATAATAGCCATTTTCTTGTTTTTGTTTTTTTATATTGGACTCACAGAAGGGGGAGTGGGGTACTCCTAATGGAGTCTACAGGCCCTGGGCACCACCCAAAAGGGGTACCTTTTTTAAGACTGGAGGTACTTTATTGTTACTTATTGTTACCCTGAAGGTAGGTACCTTATAGTGACTTATTTTCGCAGGACTTAATTTTCATGATTTTTCAGCAAATCAAGAAATTAAAGACCCATGAAAATTTATTTTGTAATGTATTTTAGTGTATTTTTAATGCTTTTAATGTATTTTTTGACCAAATCATGAAAATTAAGTTTGCCAAATATGCTGTTCCATTTTTGCGAAAGTAAGTCCCCGCAAAAATAAGTAACAAAAAGGTTTATCACAAGCTGAAGTATAGGAAAGGGTAAGGAAAACGTTATTTAGGTATTTAAAATGGCCTTTCAGAAAATCTCGAACAGATGCACCTAATGATTGATTCATCTGAATATTTTAAGGGGTTACTCAAGTTAAAAGTTTAGAAAAGGGATGCAATTTACTTCTACTGTACGAATGAGAAAAAGGTACCATTTTCCATGGAGTATATGAAAGGTTACCTTTTCTGTCAAAAATGGGTAAGGCTTTGGGCAACAACTTTGTCGAGTCCCTACCCCAGGATTAGATTGTTCAAAATTTGTTAATTAAGTTAGCAATACATCAAGCTAGTAAACTGCAGTTGAATCCTGATAACTCAAACCTTCAAGGGAAATAGAAAAAATGGTCTGAGATATCGGCCATATCGGTAGCCTGCAAGGCAGGCGTATTAAGTGAGCATATTTGAATGCATTTTGATCAGGCGCCATCTTGGATTCTTACTCGGGAGAAGCTTGGGGATAGGAGAAGTGGTCCTAGGGTAGTAGAAGGGAGGCTGAAAACCAAATCTCTCTCTGCCATCATCCAACATGGCGGTCAATCTACTCAATTGTGAACTAATACTACGTGCGCCCACGGAAAATGCCTGCACTGCAGGCTACCATATCGGGAGTTCAGGTTATCACGGGTTAAATTAATAAGAAAACAACCTGGAGGGGAATTGAAAAGGTTCGAGTTAGCGAGAGGGTCAAGTTATTGAGGGGTCAAGTCATCAAGATTCAACTGTACATTCAAGCAACCTCTCTTTTCCCTATGTTTGTCAAACAAAAGCAAAAAATTGCACAAGAAAAAATAGACATGCAATCGACAGGAAATAAATTTACACTTATTATAAGGATTAAATAATTTACATTTATTATAAGGAAAATGATCTATACTTGGGGTGTCGAATGGTAAATGCGAGACTTTGCGAGACGGCGAGACTAATATCTTTTCTGCGAGCCTGAGACCATTTTTGGCCTTGCAAAAGAAATCGAGACTGCGAGAAGGCGTCAAAGAAAAATTCGAGACAACGAGACCCCTGAAATTTGGCTAAAATTTTGCGAGACACACAGTTTTTGAAGGACCATTCACCACCCCTTATACTTCTGGGTGATTTTAAAATAAGACCTTTGCAATAGCTTAAGGTCATTGCCCTGTATTGTATTGCGCATCCTTACTGCGCAGAATTTTTTGCGCGCGCATAAACAAAATGACGGCCTTTTTTCTATGCGGCTTAGTCCGCGAGAGAAGTATATTGTCGCTTTCTTGTAAACGAGTCTGGTGACCTATCATTTTTTTCTCATATTTTGGGTGTAGCGATCAAATTCTTTCTGTAAAATAAAAACAGATTAATTCTTGTGTTTGAAAAATAAATTAGTCTATTGCTAAAAACGTGTACTTTACTAGTACTCGCAGAGGAATTTTAAAGGAATTATATGGAATATACAAGGTCTTCCTGCTTCTAAACGAATTCCGGTGACCCCCCTTTTTATTTCAAAAATTTAAGTTTCCTTATAGTGATAAACCAGTAGGCGAAGTTTGGTTAAACACTATTCTCTATTCTCTATTTCAGGGCAATGACCTTAACTTTAAATCCACTGACTATTTTTATATTGATCAGTGTACGATGCCACAGTACACTTTAAAAAATAAGTAATTTTAAATACGCCAAGGGGTATAACAATTACCTTCTTTTTAGAATGGCAGTGCAATTAATTCCTTTACTAACTATATAAAGACAGTTTCATTGTGCACCCATGGGTGAACACTGTCTTATGGAAAGTTTGACTGGAGTGTATCTTCCACTGCATAAAATGTTACTTTACGGAATAATGGTAATAATACCAAAGCACATAGAACATACCATAGCTATAGAAGGAATAGCATACTGAGACGCAATGTAACCAAATGCAAATGTCCCCACTATTGACAGAAGGAAATTGATGACAGAAGCCAACTGCTTACTACCAGATCGTACTGAAAATCAAAAACATATGGCAGTGATTAAATCTTGACTTCTCCTTACCTTTTTACAAAGGATTCTAAAAGGTGGCTTGGGAGAATAAATGGTGTAATGACATCCCCCCCCCCCACCCCCACGGTAACTGAAAACACCTCAAACTCGAGTTTAACGGGGGAATATATTCTCCAGAAAAATATCAGAGAATATGTAACAAGAATGTTGATCTTTCAAAAGAAGCTACAGGTATAAGAAAAAAGGGTTATGCTGGTCTTAGAGTTTTGAGCACACATTTCATTCTCAGACTGTTCTAAGTTGTTGTTGAATATACAAAAAAATCATTGAGAGACAAAAACATTGGGCCCCTTGCTGTAATAGGCCTGTACAGCAGGGATGAAAATATGGTTTATTTTTATTTCAGTGATGTCTGTCAAGCCTGAAGTGCAGTAAATTACAAATACCTTCCTGTCCAAATTGCATTCCATCACTTTGATGCCACTACAAGGAAAAACAGAGTTAATGGCAACAACTTAGAGCAAAGTTGTTTCATACAACGTCAATAACAGGACAGAAATCAGGTCAGCAGAAGTTAGGGGAGGGGGGAGTGGGGAGGGCAATTCCAAAGAAGAAAATATATACCTTATTGTTACTTATTTTCGCGGGTACTTAATTTCGCGAAAATGGAACAGGAATATTTCGCGAGAATTAATTTTCGCTATTTGGCCAAAAATACGTAATTAGCATAAAAAATACAATAGAAATCGTTTAGAATTAATTTTCGCGGGTCTTTAATTTCGCGATTTTTTGAAAATCGCAAAATTTAAGTCCCGCGAAAATAAGTAACAATAAGGTACAAGGTACCTTTCTATCCACATTTGAAACCATTTTATCATATTCTGATCTTTCTTGTTCTGCTTTCAGCTTTTTCAGTCGAGCAATAAGTTCTGGACTCTGTTAAAAATGCAAATTACATTTAAAAATAAGTGCATTTTTAAAATACAAAAGATATGTTATTGAATCAAATATTGAACTAACATCACTTGCCTTTTCTGGTTGTTTTAAAGGCTCAACAAATACTTCACTTCCTATGAGCAGCTCATGTAAATGCATCTTAGAACTAGAATCTGAAAAGATTGATAGGAAAGGGATTACCATCTAAAGAGAGAAGAGAACTGCAAAACAGTTGTATTTTTTGGGAACGTGCTCGGTCTTCAAATGAGAAGTCTGGAGCCAATTTCAAAACTGTGAGTGAGACTGGGGGGAGAACTTGTAAACACTTAAGTCATTATCATCCCCATAGCCCTATTGTTTCCCTTGGGCGGAGGAACAGTTTCTACCACATCTTATCTGAAACAGACTCCACGTGCTCGCCCGGTTGATTCGCGTTCGCTGCTTGAACATCCAATTGTGTTATGACTTCCTGAATTCCCGACGGAGAGGCTAAAAATCCCGCATCCCGTGCCCAAATTTTAGTTTATCCCACTTCCCGGAGAGCAGTTAAATCCTGAATCCCGTCAAGATATTTTGCGTTTTCCCGAATTCCGCACTGTATTTTGGTCAAATCCCGGATCCTGAAAATACCCTTCCAGACCCTATTAAGTTTTTATCTTTATATTTTAAAACTTTTTTAGAATTTTATCTTTGATTGCCCTGCTGTTTTATATGTTGTGAGTCCTTAACTCCCTTCCCGTCCCAGCACACACATAAACATGCATACAAACTCTGTAGAGCTAGCGTGGTGACCTTATTTCTTAATTTCTGAAAATACCTTATTACATGAAATTTTCGCGACATGTTAATTTCGCGAATTTCGCGATTCCAAAAAAATCGCGAAATTGAAGTGACGCGAACAATAAGTGTCGCGAACATAACATGACGCGAAAATTAAGTGACACACATATGTCAATGATCAACAAAGAATAAGTTTAACCCCTTGCCTACCAGAGCCAAACACACTAAGCGACCAGCAGCCATATTGAATTTTTAATGACATTCTAAATTTGGCTAAGCAATGGCATCTTTTCGGATAAAATATTAATGTACACCTATATTAGCATTTAAAATGAATTCCTCTGCCTTTTCCGAATTCTCATACTGTACAGTTGCCTTGTTCAGCTCCCAAGAAATTGCCTTGACCATGTGCATTTGGAGGTACGTTCAATATCTTTGATCGATTGAAACTTCTTCTTCGCCACCTTCTTCTTCTTTTTGTTCAAACTCTTCAGAATCACTTGGCTCAAAGTCGTTGTGACTTAAATCGCTAACATCACAGTCACAATTGCCAAATTTTTGAGCAATAGCTTCATCTGTGTACATTATGACTTCACGCACACAAGCCGCCATTTTGGAAATTGTCAGAAAAAAAGCAATTTTATTGGGTCAGCGGTCTTTCAAAAGTAGTGCCAGACCTTTCTCAACAACCAGGGATGATTTATTCAAGGCATCGCGAACAACCAGGCTTTCAGTGGTGTCCTTTGGTTGAGGACGTATATATACGTCCTCGGGGTATCCGGACAACTCGCCCCCCGGACAACTAGCCCCAGACAACTGGCCCCCAATCTGGACGACTAGCCCCCACTTTCTGGACGACTAGCCCCCTACCTTATTCTGTGTTTAAAAGATGAAACTTGTAACACCTCTTCTTGTACTCTACCTTAGTTGCTTATACTCTTCTTCGACAAACTGAAATGCATTTAGCTTCGATCGTAAATATGGTCGCCATATTGAATACGAAACACTGGAACCCAGGCTATCGCGAGCCTGAAAGCTGAAGTTTTCTCTCGCTGAACTTTCTAGATACTAAAGCGATTGACTTTAAAATAAACTTGACCGCTTTCATGATCGACTTAAAATGTTGAACGGAGCTTCATTCAACTCTCTCACGCGAAAGAACGAAACAATCTTGCGTTCGCAAACTTGATCGCTTTCATGATCGACTTAAAATGTTGAACGGAGCTTCATTCAACGTCTTCAACTCTCTCACGCGAAAGAACGAAGCAATCTTGCGTTCGCAAACTTGATCGCTTTCGTGATCGACTTAAAATCATGAAGAGCTTTATTCAAATCTCTCATGCAAAAGAACGAAGCAATCTTGCGTTCGCAAACTTGATCGCTTTCTGATCGACTTAAAATGATGAACAGCTTTATTCAAATCTCTCATGCGAAAGAACGAAACAATCTTCAGCCTGAAAGCTGAAGTTTTCCCTCTGAGTTATATCCTCGGGTTAAAAAGTCTTAGCTCGTTTGAAAGCTTAATCAAACATTGTTTTCATTCCAGATTCTAAAGTTATTCAAATCACTCAAAACTCTAAAAAGGTTCAATTAAAACGCGCGTGCTTTTACAATGGAACACAGAAAACAAAGTAGACCGACAAAATCTCACCTTCGCAAGCCAAGAAAGCAAGACAAAAAAACTAAAAAATCTCACCTTCGCAAGCAAGCCCACCGCTTAATTAGTGATACATGTAATAAGGTTCAAGAGCTTGGACTACAAGAAGCGTACAAAAACGACCGTGGGACAAACGAGTATCTGCGAAAGCTGATGGCGTTGCCCTACCTGCCCGCTGATAAGATCCCCAGGAGATTCCAACGCCTGAAACGAGAAGCGAGCGGCCGTGCTGTCAAAAAAATGGTGAAGTACGTGGACGAAAACTGGGTCAGCAGCGAGTTCTTCCCACCAACCTCCTGGAGCGTATTCAAACAGGCGGTCAGGACCAACAACGACCTTGAGGGGTGGCATAACGGACTAAACCGACGAGCGAAAGGCAAAGCCCAGCTTCCCCTCTACACACTGATCAAGCTTCTTCATGAGGAGGCTTTGCTGGTCAACCTTCAGATCAGACTGGTGTCTGACAAGCTGCTCAAGAGACACCAGCGTACGACTTACAAGAAAATGCAGAAACGGCTGTTCGCGCTATGGAAAGAGTACGACGACGACGAGAAGAACGCAAGAGAATTACTGGAGGCCTGTGCTCACCTTGTTAAGCCAATAAATAGAGAAAATTAATAATAAAACACAAACACCAAAGGCTCTACTGCAGCCAACAAAAACGGCTCCTTTAGGAGCCACCAACAATACAAAAGTCAATGACCAATGATTACTTTCCCCAAGCGCGAGTATCCAACAATTTTCTCCCTGTTTCATAAAATAGTTTTCATTTGCTTAGAAAGAATTTTTTATCCCTGTTTATTCCACGCAAGAATTGTCTTTTCCCATGGAAAATTTTATAACACATGCCAGCATGCTAAATTTCCCGTCGCGGCTTGTGTGCGCCAGCGATACTTCTTCATAAAGAAACCGCAAAATGGCGTAAGATTGATGCGAATGTCGATGCGAAGTTTATGTAAATTGGGCAGTATTTTGTCACCGCAATTCGAATTTCCTTAGCAATTAGGACAAATAGCAGTTAAAATTCTTATCTCTTCATAGGTTTAGGCAAAACTAAACGTAAAGTTCCCACTGAACATAATAAATCTGTCGCCAACACGAAGCAACTTGATAATCGCTACATATTTCGTGCTCGTGCCCTGCTATCGTAGAATGTTTGGAGATCAAAAGCAAATCGTAATTCGGTAAGCATAAGTAAATTTTATCTTAAGTAGAACTGGGGGCTAGTCGTCCAGAAAGTGGGGGCTAGTCGTCCAGATTGGGGGCTAGTTGTCTGGGGCTAGTTGTCCGGGGGGCAAGTTGTCTGACATTCGTCCTCGGTCGTTGCATGACAACAAATAGGACGTACAGTAGAACCCCGCTAACTCGAACAAACTTCCATTTCCCTTGGATTTGACCCCACTTTTCAGTCATTTTTACTCGGTTAACTCGAACTCGGATAACTCGAAAACCCCGTTAACTCGAACTAAATTTCGTTTCCCTTGAACAAAATTTGGGTCAAATTTACCCCCATAACTCGAATTCTGGTTCTTGCAAGACGTCACGGTTGCCCATTGATTAGAGCAACGAAGAGATCACGTATTTGACAGCCATTTTCACTCTTATCATTAGAATGTATGGCCGTGTTAGAGTTTCTGGCAAGATAAGTTCAATTTGCACTGTACTGTATACTGTAGTACTGAAAAATCAGTAAACTATCAATTATTAACTTGGCAAATTAAGTATTCAATCGACCCCGATAACTCGAAACCCGCTAACTCCAACTGTTTTTCGTTTCCCTTCAGAGTTCGAGTTACCGGGGTTCTACTGTATATATACGTCCTTGGTAGGCAAGGGGTTAATACCACTAAAGGAAAGCTCAAGAACAATTACTCATGCACGTACAAGCATGACCTCCTTGTAAACATTTTGAGAACTGCTCTGTTGATGCTATTGCCGAGATTTAGTCTCGCCCTTGATGGCATGAGTTTTTGTTAATTTTGATGTAATTGTTCCTTTGAAGATTTCGTTTTATTTAATTCAAAGGCATGTTAAATAATATTGCCAAGGAAATGTAAATTGTGTCTTACTCAAAAACGCGAAATTAAATTGATTCAAAATACAAAATTTTCGCAAAATCGCGAAATTTTAGTGTCGCGAAATATGCGCACATCAAAATCGCGAAATAAACGTGTCGCGAAAATTTCATGTAATAAGGTATATGTAAATTAAATACGTTTACAGTACCTGTAGCCTGCTTCTCTCGAAGACATTCCCAAAGTTGCTTTACTAACTTGAACGGAATTGGCACTTTATTCTCCGCTTCCGCTGAACTTTGCTTTCTTAGGGACACTTCTGTATACTTTGATAATCTTTCTGCAAGATTCTGTGGAATGTGGTCGCATTTTATAGCTTCTGTGATGGTATTTTGGATGACATCTGTAAGCACCACATCGACCGCCATCTTGGTTTTTGTTAAGAACCGCTATCTGACAGTCAGCTCATATGACGCAAACCGGAAGCGTCCGCCAAAAATTCTCAGAAACTTCACTTCCGTGTTTTAGCTCGTTTTGCGAACTTGTAAACTTTGTTCGCTGCTGAAATGGAGTCCATTTCGACCAGTTGCCTGATTAATCTTGCCTTTGATTTATCAGGTGATTGGAAAAAGCTTGCTCGAGTGCTCGGTCTTGCTGATGTAGTTGAAAGAATCGGCGAAGACTACAAAAGAAATGTGTTCGAACAAGCGTACAGAATGCTGCGGACTTGGATGCAGAGAAACGGGTCCCTGGCAACCTATCAAGTTTTGGGTGAAGCCTTGAGAAAACCGGTATTATCACGTAATGACTTAGCACAGAAGTACTGTGAAGGAGAAAATCGCGGCTCTTCGAATACAGGTAGGAGATTCAAAAATTAAATTTGACAATCTTCGACAATCATAGTTCACCGGTCAATAAATAAACATTGTGGGAGTTTAAAGCACAACTTTTGAAGGGACTAAAGGCATAAAATTGTAGTCTTTTTAAAATTTCTGACCAGTCAGTACATAGTGCTCTAGTCATCCAGATTTTACCCGGCAATGCAGGCGTCGTGTTTGCGCATTTTGATCGCGTGATCGGGCGAGCGCCATCTTGAATCTGAATTCACGAGAGGCTTGTGGATAGACATCCTCGGAAGACCCCAGAGCTTCCCTTCCCCCCCCCCCCCCCCCATAGCCGCTTGTCCTTCTTAGCCAATTGAGCCTGGGACACGAGAAATAAGGCTCAGCCGGCTAAAAGCGACTCTGGTGACGAGAATGCAAGGGGCAGATAGTCGGGACGACAAGATTTTCGGGTCTCCGAGGATGGGGGAGGGAGAGAAAAAGCGTCCTTGGAAGCAACCCGGTTCCCAAGCTCTATCTCTCCCCGCCCCCAGGCAAAGGAAGAGGCGGCGAGAGCGAGTCTCCACCTTCTCTTTCGCACTCCGAGGCCAACGCTCGCCCACCAAAAACGCCCGCACTGCAGCTATCCAATTATCGTCACGACTGCTACTAAACAACTGATGAAACAACTTTTGGAGTGCCCTCGATTGCTCACTGGTAATAAATTGCAGAAACTTTATGATAACTTCAACGATGACTTTCCAAAAAGGCACCTGTTTCTTATCTATTAACTTTATTGGTCTCGACTGCATCAGGTAGAAAAGTAGGAAAGAGAACCGTCCGGAGCCAGCTCTGGGAAAGAGATTGGATTTCAACCATCACAAACCAAAAGCCAACCCAATTTGAGCCGGCATATAAACAACAGGAGGTCCGTGAATCAATTCAAGGCTGGACTTTCAAATCGGACTTGGCCGAAATCCATGTTATGTGCTGACAAAAGAACCCGCTTTTCTATGCGGACAAGATTGCAGAGATTGGCTGGCCAGCTTTTAGAACTCGATCCCAAATTAAGCCCCTCGCCTTTCTTAAATTTTTTTGCCAAAACATATCATCAAACTAAACCATCTATTAAACCTTTTGTTTTTCTTCTTTTAACATAGAAGTTAGCCTTCAAGGTCGTCTGAGAAGTGTACAAGTTTCCGGGAGTGACATGGTTTCCATTTCAAACGATCTTGGAAAGAATTGGTTGTGGGTTGGTCGACTGCTTGGTCTTGAGGACACCGCACTGGATGACATAAGAGAGGCCCACACACAAATGTACGAGTGCTCCTACCAAATGCTGGAGTTATGGGCATCAAAGAATTGTGGTCAGGCAACCTACGAGTGGCTTGCACGGGCGCTATTGCACAGGACAGTTGGCATGCGGGACGTAGCTGAGAAATACTGTCTTGAACATCGGGAATCAGAGAGTGGTATGTAAAAGTATAATAAAAACTAACAATAGAAAAGCGCAAGAGAATGGTTTCATAGAGAAATTATGTATGGTTTCCCCTCCCACCCTACCCCAAGAAAAGTAAGAAAAGTCGTGGATCAATCCTTTTTTAAAAACACCTTACAGAAGAGACGCGATACATTGCAGTATTTTCGTAAGTATCGAAGTAATAAAACGTATTTTTGCAGGAGTAATTTAAGTTGTAAAAATTGAAATTGTGTACTGTCTGTAACTGATTTAAACAGATTTAAACCAATTTTAAAGAATTTGAATCAGGCTTTTAATCGATGTTCTCAATTACCATGCAGCTTTTTTCAGTTTTTTTTTTGTTTTGTTTTTACAATCAGCTTCACATGTGCCCAGTGAAGAAGGCATTCAGCCATTAAACGAGAAAATGAAGAAATTGGATCTTGGTGGCCCACATGCAAACGAATCTGGAGCAACTGCCAGCTTAGTGCACGTACAGAGCAATACAAAGGCCGAGACTGTGAACAAAACTGAAACAGGTTTGTCCAGACTTCTTAAGAGGTCATCCTCTTATATATTCCTGTTGTTTGTTTGTTTGTTTTCGTTGAAAAAACGAACAGCTTTATTTCAGGTAAATATCGATTGAATTGGAAGAAGGAATAAAATATTCAGCCGTAAAGAGCCATTTTCATTGGACGAGAGTGTAAATGGAAATCACTATAAATTACTATATTAAGAAAGGAAGCCACATCAGTTAAAGCTGGTTTTCACTGATGCAGGTCCTCTATCCTGGTCGAATCGGAATTTGGAAATGTTTTTTTTTTCTGGAAGGAGGAAAACTGGAAAACCCAGAGAAAAACCCTCGGAGTAAGGAAGAGAACCAAAAACAAACTCAATCCACATATGACGCCGGGCCCGGAAATCGAACCCAGGCCACATTGGTGGGAGGCGAGAGCACCACTGCGCTATCCTTGCTACCCTAAATCCCTGTCAACTGTAGAATAGAGAACAGAAATGTTTCGTTATGCTAAGAGGAACATCCACTCCGTAGAAAAAAATAAACTTCCCCTTTTAACACGTTTTGGCGTGAGCAAAGCGAGATCTGATTGTGAAAATCCATTTTAAGAGCAAAACATCCAAAATAATTCTAGTTTTTTTTCCTTGGTGACAGGTACCAGACCTTCGCTTCCTCCAGTGCCAGATGACTGCATAGCAAAGAACTTTATCACTGTTTTGCCGTATAAAATTTGGAGAGAATTGATCATCAAGTTGGACCCTCTACGAGAATTACAAGGTGATTACAGAGATCTTGCCAGCGAGCTAGGATTTAACGTTGAGATGATATTGTATTTTCAGTCACTAAAAAATCCCACAGAGGCTGTGCTCACGGAAAGCGCAAGCAAGTCTTCTATTGAGGAACTTTGTAACAAGCTAGAGGCGATTGGAAGGTCTGATGCAAGGTTACTGATAGACAAATGGGTCAAATCTCGAAATTGCAAATGTGCAGCCTGCGTCAATTTTAAGAGAGTTACCCAGGTAGAATAAGAAGACATTCTTTAGCATCTTTCTTGGCATATAAAATCGTTTTAAACGACCCCATTCCCCGATGATGATGATAAAATAGTTTTCAAATATTTACTTAACTTATTTTACAACCTCACTGTATTTCGTTGCATTTGGCTGTAGAATGCAAATCTATGTATTAAAGTTCTTTTAATGCTTTTGAACTGCTTTTGTCACCACCTGTTGTAAAGACTCTATCTACCCACGGTAGCAGGGCTTTTGCGGCGGCTGCGTCTAAACTATGGAACCAGCTACCGTCAGAACTAAGGAGAATCACTTTCATCGATCATTTCAAGTGAGCTCTGAAGACTTATCTTTTTAAACAAGCTTTTTATTGGTGTACAGATATGTATATATTTAATTTTTTATCTACATTTTATTTAAATTTTTTAATCTTTTTTTAAATTTATATTTGTAACGCGCATTTGAAAATTTGTTGAATTTGCGCGCTTAAAATGCATATATTATTATGTGATCTTTGTCTCAAATCATTTTGCACATGTGCAATCAGTTTCTATAGGTACGGTCTCAAGTAAGTTGAACTGGGTTACATTCTTCGCAACCACAGTGGCGTGTTATCCAATCCTTTATAATCTTTACAACATCGGATCTTTCCACTTCTTTACTTAGAAGGTGGTTACAAAGCTCATCCAACGTGGGATCGAATTGATTTAACAAAGCTTCGGTTGGGTTTCTTTGGGCTCCCAAATATTGGATGTCATGCTGATTCATACCAAATTTGCCGGCCAATGAGCGGTGATCCCCCTTAAACAGTCTGGGTGGGTCCAGGCGTTTTTGTATTTCCTTAAATACGTTTTGAAAGCCATTGACACTGTTGATATGTTGATTCTTGATACATTTTATTGAGTGTGGAACACAAATGGAAATATAGTTTTATAAGCAGAACGTATAAACAGTTATAACGTAGTTTAGACTTACCCAAGACCGCTAAATGAAATGACTATAAAAGCAGTTGTGATGGAGACTTGACTTAAGACGCATCTGACGAGTGTCATACAAGTCTGAAGTAGCATTCCTTTCCTCTTATTTGCTTATTGTGCTCCGCCCTATTGAAATTATCCCAAAAGCGTCCGCGCGGATAGTCTGGTAGACTGTCCACAGCCATCTATTTCTTCGTATTTTCCTTCGATCCCTGAACGCGGGGTAAGAACGGCGAGAAAACTGGACTCCAGCGCAAAACGGAGGCTCACGTTGTTTTCTTTCGCGCCCTTTTTTTTTGCGTAAAAAAATAGACAGGCTGTGAACAGTCTAACACTCTGGGCCAAAATACGAACGTTTGATTTTGTCAACGGCTTATTAGCGACTGATCAATGGGGTTGCTCCAGAAACGCCTCTTTTTGACTAAAAACAAAAGCACTTTTTAAAAATTTGTTTATAGTGACTACTCTGGGGCAAGACCATCATTTTCAAGTTGAAAATAATCGATGGTTCAACCACTAAAATTTACGGATTTGCAATAGACCTCAGCTGAGCTGGTTGTGCGTTTTATATCTTTTCGTGGGAGATCGTGAGTTTAAATCCTGACCAGATCAGCATTAGCTGCAGCCTGTGTTGCTGCAAGTGGCCTCCCTGCAACTCTGATGTCTATGTAGGAAATGACTGTCCCGTCCATGATAACTGGTTGGGAACTTTTTCTTTTCTTTTTTTTTTTTTGATGTACTTTTCGCTTGCTACCTTTCAACTGGGTTCCGAAAAAAAAGTTTTAAAATGTGCCTCCTGACCGTTCGTTAACGCTTTTTCGAACTAAATTAATTTCGTGTAAATTTACTATAGGTGTTTGACAAAGAGGTACGAACCGACATCAGTAGAGTCCACGTTTTGAACTTGTAATTGGCTCTGCTGGCTGGCCATTTTACACTCACTTCTGAAAACAGAATAGCACAATTTAAATACTACTCATTAACTGCTAATGCATTAATAGACCATATTCGTATTCTCGGTATTGAACTGGAACTAGCTTGCAATGGAGGCTCATGCGGGGGAATACCATTAAAAACAGCTTTAGGTCATTTGCATTTGAAAAGATTACCCGCATTAGCCTCGTGAACTTCGGACCATCTTATTGCTGCTTTAGCCGGATCCACTCTCCTCATAGCCATACGCACTCTATATCTTTGAACTCTTACACCATGGCTACTTTCTAACATTGCTTGCATTTGTCGACAGCCTGTTCTTGGAAAATGTGATCGGATATTAATTATTTAAAAGCGGTCTAATTCGGTTCAGAAATGGACGAATAACTTTGGTCTAACCAAAATGCCGTTGTCACACTCACTCACACCAAGACAATCTGCAATTCTGCGTGTATTAAAATTTTCTCCAACGAGAAAGGAAAGTTGGTCAAACTTTATTTCGTATCGCGGTCGTCCAGCTGTGGAATTTTGAAGAGGAGCGTAGCTGATAGTATCTTCTAGTTCTAAGGTTTCTTTTATACGGTTTATACGAATCTCCGCCCCTTAAAAAGGACAATATCTAAAACAACGTAAGCAATCCACAGAGCAAAGGAGTCTGTTGCTGGCTTTACATCGACTATTTTTCGAACATTTTCAAAGATTGCCGTAGCGGCCCGAATTTTTTCCGAACATTAACCTATTTCCTAAGAGACTTTCAACTTTAATTTTTATAATTTATTTGGCAGCTCGCAGTTTTCAGTTCTCTCAATCCCCAAATCTACAATTTTCCAGCATGAATAGACGATTTAAGAGGAGATTGTCGAGGAAAATATTCGAAAGAAAACTCTCTCGCTCGTTTTCGTTCTCTTTTCTTGCGTGTTTAATTCAACTCAAGAAGTAAACACCGCGCCAGATTTTTTCGTTTTACAACAAAATGAAATGTCCCGTGGTTTTATACTTTAAAAGCAATTTAATAAAACAATTATTCTAGCCCTTGTTGGTTACGAGTGGTTATAGCAAACAATAAAACATGATTTTTCTCGGTTTTATACTGTGATAAAAGCCAATCCGAGCGCGCGCAGACTCCTATCTATATTATAATGTAAACTAAATAGTATATCAAGAACAGAAAACAAAGTTCAAGTTCATGATAGCATACAGACTTGAAGTTTATTGACATCACCATGCAAACTAGTCTCCCTCGTAGCCGTTTTTAGTGCCGTCACACAACGCTCCTCCCCACAAGGAGCGTTGCGTGACGACACTAAAAACGGCTGCGAGGAAGACTATATGCAATCGCGTATCCGCAAATTCAGGGATATGCTATTTATCTACATCATTTTACTTTTTAGTTAACTTAGCTTCCTTATGTTAAACTTATGGATAAATAACAAGTCTGCCATATACATAAATACATTATACTGACAGCCACAGAACTCTCTCAGCCGACATTGAGTTCGATTGAGTAGTCCTTTCTGATCTTCTTACCTGACAGCGTGAGAAGATCTAATAAAAGGTAAAAAAAAATGTTAATCTACTCTTTCCCTTCTCTCTCAATGAAATTCCAAGCAAGATTATATGAAAAACTGTGCAATAACATGTCTCTGTAGTTTGCTAGTATTCTTTTCTACGGATCCGCGTGTCTACGTTGTCAAAAAGCACCTTTTGAAAAGAGGAAAAAATTATGAACTTTTGTACACGACGATCAAACGAAAAAAACAACAAAGCTAGAACGCTGATCACTGCGAAGGAAAAAAGAAGAAGCAAAATGTAACTTACCACAAATCTCGAATGTTATAACCCCCGGGGGGGGGGGGTACTTCCATAAATTTCGGATAGGGGTGTGCCGCTAAGGTTCTTAAAACCTGACCCTATTTAAGGATAAAGAAAGCGAAAATTGATACCCTATTTAAGGCCCAAAACCGAAAAATGATACCCTATTCAAGGGGAGGAGAAGCATTCCGTGACGACTCAAATAACGGCTAACCGCTTACGGCAAGATACAAATCTTTATAAAATCGCTTTACTAATACCTGAACAGAAAATTCAGTTTTAAGATACCTTTTTTTCGTTTAGCTGGGCGTTTATTTTAGCTAATAAAATTTAGGTACCCTATCTAAGGATCACACCGGAAACACATTGTCAAAAGGAGCAAAAATGATACGCTATTTAAGGACTGAGAACCTCAAAAACCATACCCTATCGGGCGGCACATACCTATATAGGCCACATATGGGAGTACCCCCCCCCCCGGGGTTATAACTGGGGTTAACTGAAACTGACGCATGCGGTCACAATCTTAGCTCATCTAACATCTGCCTTACCTGACCACGATCAAAGAATGTTGTCATAATATTTGCTCGTTGTGGTTAAGAATTTGTTTATGAAAAGGCTAAAAATGTAATTTAAGTTGTAAAACCAAAACGTTTTCGACACTATGGTTATCATCAGTTCTCTTCTCGTGGCCGAACACGAAATTCGCCCGCGAGGTGAGTTAATAGTTAATGATGTTAGTAACTTGAGTTAATAATGATAATTAATATGAAAAATAAATTTATTTAAGTGTCAAAGTATTTAGCACTGCTTGGAGACATTTGACCGCAATTTGACAGACAATCTACTTGCCCCGATAAAAGACTCGATCAGTCCACTCCGCAGGCCAGCATTTGCTAGACGCTACTTCAAAAAGCTTTTCGTCAGTAAATTTGCGCTATGAAGCTATTTTCCGAAACAGCACAAAGATTTTCCGTCTGTTCCTATCGAAAGAGAGTCCGATAACAAAATAGGTCTTGAAGCGAATGAGAGAGTTTCGTGACTTTTATTTGCCACAACAATCAGCTAAGACAAAAATTAAAACGCAAATCGACTTGAAGACACGATATCGATTTTTTTCGGCGGAAAAAGGAGAGAAGTCATCAGTCAGTTACATACCCGTGAAGAATAAAGAATTCGGCAAACTTGTCGTTTGTGTTAACACCAGATAGGACCTGAAAAGATGATGTTCTCAGAGCATTCTGTTACATTACATTTTTTATGTTTATCGTGCGTAACACATTCAATAGATCATTTCCTAGATTTCTTCTATCAGTTCAGCTTATTAGCTTTATTTAGCCATCAACAACATCGATCGACTACAACTTAGTTACAAATTTAAAGCAGTCACAAGAGACTAAATCATAAGGTATCGGTTGGGTGGCCAGCCACTTGATATAATCTGATAAGAAATCTTTTCGTGCCAAAAAAACCGATAATAAACAAGATTAAAAGTCTAAAACTTAGATACAGTGCAACCCATATACAACAAAGTCGTATATAACGAGCCATTAAAAAAGGTCTTTTCTTTCAAAAGAAATCGATTAAACTTCAAGAATTATTCTTCACCCGAATTTTCCTTCATTGCATTCTTTGGTTCCATAATGGTCAAGCAGTTAATCTTCGCTGCACCTCACCGTTGCATATGCCCTGTATCGTATGGAACGTGTTTACATCATGATCTCTCGTGTTCGTGTGTGAACACAGTGTTTTTTCACCGCCAATGTTTTGCACAGTGTTAGAACACAGCCAAAGTAAAAATCTCCACACAAACCTCAATTAGACGTTACCGTATGCCTACAGGGGCGGATACAGGGGGGAGGGGGTGGATAGGGTGGATATCCACCCCCCATTTTTCAGTAAAAAAAATTCGAAATGTCACTTTATTTGAAATAGAAAATAAATAAAGAAAGAAAAATTAGCTCTCGCTTTCTCGTCTGCCGCCAAGCCACAAAGGGTTTAGGGTTAGGGTTAGGGCTAGGGTTAGGGTTAGGCCCTAATGGTCTGCCATCCACACCCCCCCCCCCCCCTTTTGAAATCCTGGATCCGCCCCTGGCCTATCGGGGTTGCATTATGTAGATATTTGGTAGAATGGTATTCTAAATACAGTAAAAATATGGACAGAAGTTCTTTTATAACTTTTGTCATAATTCATTTGCACATGAGCAGTCAGTTTCTTGCGAATTTCAAGTAAGAGAGCCAGAGGTGCATGTTTCACAATCACATTGTTCTTTTATCCATTCTGCTATTACTTTTACAACATCAGGTCGTTCCACTTCTTTACTGAGTAAGTGGGTGCGAAGCTGAGCCAAAGTAGGGTTGAATTTATTCAACAGAGTTTCGGTAGGGTTTGTTCGGCTACCCAAATAATTGATGTCATTCCGATCCATACCAAACTCATCGGCCAGTGAGCAGTAATCTCCTCCAAGTGGTCTTTTTGGGTCCAGTAGTGTTGTGATCTTGGTAAACACGCTTTGAAATCTACTGAGGCTGTTGATATTCTTATTCCAGATACATTCCGTTGAGGGTACTAAATAAAGAAAAATAGTTTTGTAAGCGTATAAGCAGACAAAATTAATACCAACGGTGAACACAATCGAGTGCATGACGTCAGGGTAATGCATAATCACTATGACGCTCTCACTGACTATGAAGCTTTGATTGACACACACAGAACTCGATTGGCTACACAGTCGCTGATTATTAACAATAAGACTAAGAGGAATTGACTCTGTAGATGACTTCCGCTCAGGTTGTCGAAACTTCAGCCTCCAAGACTCCAGCTAGCAAGTTCTTTTTTAGAACTACTTTCGCCCATGGACGATTACACTACAACTGATACTCCTGCATTCAAACCATTTACTAAATTTAACTAAGAGCCGGACAGATCTATAAGAGTTCTATGAGCAGAAGAGAGTTCTATGAGCAGAAAAAAAAATAAGTTTCCTCGAATGTTTCTTCTTTATCAGTTAGGTTTATTACTGTCTCGTCTACTAAGCCACCTTTTAAATGCGTTAATAAATGTCCCCATCATTCGTTGACACCTACCCTTTCTGATTTAATTAACAATTTTGCCATGTTTGAAAAGCCATAATTGTGGTCGACGAGCTATAGGGACTAAAGTATTGTAACGAGGTACTTGCCAAAATCTGTAGATGTGACGTTTCCGACTTGCAACGGGCCAGCCATTTTATACTCACTTCTGAAAACAAATATCAGATAAAAACATAATTTACGTACTAACTCATTCGACCACTAATGCATACAATGAGTATATAGTTTTAGTCTTTTGCTGGGTATTTTTTTGTAAACTGTAATGAATTAAATTATCTTATTAATTCACTTTGTTGGGGGGAGTTAGCCTGTTTTCGACTTAGCGGGCATGCTTAGCTTGTGACGAATACAAACTTAGACTTTGTTACAAAATGATCTCATTGCGTGAGCTCTTAGGTCGCTGGCTACAGTTTAAGCACGACGTAAGCATTTTGACGAAGAATGAGATCACTGACAACAAGAAGAATGCGGTGCTTTGGTAGCCCCCAGGAGGCCTACCGACAAGTCGTTTGCAGAGTTGGTAAAACTGGTCAAGAGTCGCCTAAACCCAAATTTATCGGGTCCGGAGCTTTAGCGACCAACGGGAGAACATGGACCTGAACAAGCTACGTAACCGACTGGTTGACAGTGCCGTAGCAAGGGGAGGGGCCGGGGGGGCCCGTGCCCCCCCCCCAGTTTTTTCCCAAAAAACCTGTATAAAATACAATTTTATCTCCCGAGAAATTTGAAACAATAACATTTGTACTTCTTTTCATTTTTTAACCAGCGGCGCAAGCCCCTGTTTGGGAAGTTTTCAAAAAAACGACCTGAAAATAGCATTTCCAAGCCTCTAGATTTCAAAATGTTCTGGCGGAGCATGCCCCCAGACCCCCCTAGCGGCTCGCGCCTCCGGCGCTCGCGTGCCCCACCACTTATTTTACCCTTGCTACGGCACTGGTTGAACTGGAGGTGAAAACAACGTTCGAAGACGCAGATTTCCCACGAAAAGTCATCTGGAATTCAAAGCTGAACGATAGAATAAGCCATGGCGAAAGAAACAGACGGTAGAAATCATGACTTGTGATCAAGCAACGAAATTCAAACGTTACACCAAAGGAACGCCAAATCAACCTAGTAACGAGGCACCTTAACCGCCACAAAAAAAAACAAAAAAAAACAAAAAAAAAAACAAAGCGTATTAAAGTTGAAGCGTGCTATAATTGGAGCCAAGTATACCAGTTATTCCACGTGGATGATGAACCTAGAAAAGGCACGTCTTCAGTTCAGTACAAACAAAGGAAAAACGTCTTTCATGTGGATTTTCCCTGATTTTATGTAAAAATCCCGGACTTTTTCCTGACCTTGTAAAAAGTTGTTTTTCCCTGCCTTTTCCTAACCGTGGAAACCCTACATGCGGTGTTACTGTAATTACCGTTCGCCAAACTACCTTATCATGCATATGTTATAGGAAATGAACGCTTCATGGAATTAACGCGAAAATTCGCGTTAATTTAGTCGCGTTAATTTTTGTTGACGTTAATTTCCGCGCCGTTAATTAAGTGGAGCGTCTATTTCCATGACTTAATTTCCATTATTTTGGCCCCAATTTTGCGATACGGTCCAGACGTTCTTAACTCCTAGGGACAAGCATTATTTCATCAGGGTGGAAGTCTGTCCGATATCACTAAAACGCTTGAAGCGGTCAGATTCCTTCGCTTAGCCCCTACGTTTGGGGAAAGTACTACGAACATTATTTCCATTTACGATTATACGCCTAGTGTTGAAGTAAACTTGTTCCTGTTGCCTTTACAAGTTTTTTTTGTTTACGTCGCGTTAATTTCCTTCATTTTAAAATGTTACCCCTACTAAACGCTACGGGAAACATTGTATCAGATATCTTGGACCACTTCTATGGTCAAAATTAAGCAAAGACCTGAAAAACTCGCCGACTGTGGCTGCATTCAAAACTAAAATTAGAAAACTCAATCTATCGGACTACGTGGAGAACAATAGTAACTGCTGCAAACTTGTAAATATTAGTTTTTAGTTTTTAGTTAAGTATTTTAAATAATTTTTAGCTTAGCATTATTAATAGTATTTTAGGTATTTTAATTGTGTCCCCAATTAGTCCATAAGGGCTAAACACACAGACACAGTAATAAAGTTTTTATCTTATTATCTTATCTTTATCTTATCTTATCTTTTTTTCAGTTATCTTATCTTATCTTACCCCTTCTTTCGCGTTAATTTCCGTTATTGGAAAGTCAAATTTTCCCGCACTTCGTCTTAATTTCAAATACCTTATTAATTAACACAAGCGTTATTTTCCTATTATAAGGTAGAAACTGTGCTTCCATCAATTCAACTCAAGGTGGTGGAATGTATAAGAACTTAATGTACTACAAAGATGAATGCAAAGTTGCGAGGAAAAACACGCGGTTTGACTGCAAGGTGGCCAACGAGACAAGTATAAAAATTGTTTCGTTCTTTAGCTTTTGTGTACGCGAGTATCCAAAACAAAGCTTTTGTTTTTGTTTCTGAAATTTCATCCGTGAACTTGATAATTGATAGAAGGATTAATTGCGAAATGTCGCTTATTCAAGTCTTATTCAGATCTATTTAGTGAGCTGTGTCATCTCTTTCTTGTAGGTATACAAGTGACCTAAGAATATGTCGATTTTACATGCGTTTCAACTAAATATATTAATAATTATGTCACAATTTTTTAAGAATAACTGAGGTGCATATGGATTGTAAACTTAGATCACAGTAGAATATGTGATTTGAATCCGTCACAAATGGTCACATAGTGCGATGGGAGCAAATTAACTGATAATTTAATCCCGGGTTTATTCTAATTTTCAGTGTTAAATAATATTCACTTATCTGATCACGTTTACCGTTACGTTTAATAGACAAAATTAACTTTGCTTTCGGGTTAACGAAACGGCATAACTAACGAATGACTAATTAAGCCTTGCACAAGTCGAGCGTAAAGTTACAGCGTAGTCACGCGAGGAACCGAAATGCTCATCAAACTCAGTTCAACGTTGTTTGTTTCAGATATTGTTTCAGATATAACATGCAGACATTTTTGTGAACCAATTTATTGCAATAAATGATATGGTCACGAGAGGAAAAAACCCTTTTAATAAGACAGTGGGTAATCAGTCCACTGGTCACAAAAAAAAATCGAGTCTACTATTTACCATCACCAAGAGGCCGAGACGAGTTCGGCACTTACATGCGCTATCATTCAGGTTTTCCTTAGTTAACTTCCTTCAAAACGTTCAAAAAGATAACGAGTTTGCGTTACATAACTACATACTGCGCCTGATTTAAAGTTTACTACAGTTGTACTCACGAATAGGGAAGTCTCTTCACTCCGTTGTAAAGCCTCAGTCAGCGATCTGCTGTACTGTTGAGCGCAATATACAGGTAATGGAACCTATTAAACAAGGAAGAATATGAGTATGATATGCTTAACTGCTTCCGTTTTTCCCTCGATTGAATACTTGATCAAAGCGTACAGGACTGCGGTTTTCTGTTGCATCCGATTTGCTATACATGACAGCTCCATGCGGTTATGTTGCGTTGTGAAGAAATCAAAGTGGCTTTATTGAGGAAGGAATTCGAAAAGACCTCTTGCAAACGATCATCGAGTCGAGTTAAAAACGCGGGGCTACGCAATGAAAAAGAAAGGCAAAAAGAAATGAAAAAAAAAAAATGTAATAAAACATCCAGACACAAATCTTGCTCACCTTGTGCCGACCGGTCGGTAAATCTTGTATAAACTTCAAAGACTGAGCTTCATGATTGCAATGACGTCATGGCCTAAATTTTGGCCAATCAGATATCGACTTTACATTGGGCAGGAAGTGGAGTAAAGGCGACGGCTGGGGGTTCATCAATTTAGACATAAAGGAAGGGGCTCTCCCCTAAAATCCGCCACCGTATTGCTCATTATTTTCTACACGCAAATACTCTTTTTAAAGGCGGTCCTGAAGGTAAAGCTTTATTGTTGCTGATGGCATGAATCTTATTCAAATCTTTGGTTACCCTTCCTTCTTTGGGTCAGTGTTTCGGTCATTTGATCTCTGTGGGCTTTGTGCTTTTTAAGATAGATATTATTTAAGATTATCAGAAGTTTAACCGCCTTCCCATGTTACCCTACCAGCCGAGATGAGATGGACAAGTTATGGCATCCCCGAGACGAGTTTTCATTCTTCATATCAACGGTTGAATGACTTCTTCCAAGAAAAGTTGGCTCGTCCGAGACCATATAAATGGGTGTATAGTATGTATGCACGCACATCTCATAAGACTCGAGATTACCAACCGCTGTTCGGGAGAGTGGTAGAAATCCAATCTTACGTGATGTCATTAGCATTTGGTGGTGGGAGGCTGAGGAGGAATAATGTAGTGCCCATTATTCCTGCTCTCTCGAGCTCTCGAATTAACAGTCATTCCCTTCTGATTCCAGTCAAGAAAAAAATACATTATTCCAGAGAAATGTCGCTAATTATTCCAAAGGAAACATCGCTTCTGTTGTTCCCGAAAACCAGGGCATTATTTCATAATTTCAGGCCGGGAGGGCATGATAGCTCGTGATCGTCGTCCCGTCCGACTTCCAAGGTCGCCCTCTACCTCTCATGGCCAGCCTTACCGTCTCTCTAACCTCGTTCGGGAGAAAGAGAGAGAGCCCAACCTCGTTCCCATGCAGTGTCTTGGCTGCCAAAATTCTCCAGTTGTTGGATTTCCGGGAAAAGAGTGCCGCGATGGCGGCTCAAAACAACGAAGAGAAGAATTTGAGAAAGTCGATTTACTCGATAGATGTTTCTAAAGGTCCGCACTCACTTCCAATGAGAAAAGGAACAGCATGTGCAGTCAAAACAGAAGGATCATCTCGGGCTGTTTTGGTGACTTCACAGAAGGTTGTTCAACATGGCGGTACTTCCACTCAAGGCAATCTCAGATCTAAACGATTCTGTCCTAAATACCCTGATCACGAAGAAAGGCATCTCGTAAAAGAAACCTTTCAGCCTCGTAACGCGGAACGGTTCTGCTTTATTCCGCTTCAAACAAACCCGAAGCATTTCCTGAAATTGGTTAGCGTAAGCAAGCTCCGTGAAGCAGAAGAGCGACTCGCCAACTCTAGATGCCTGTCGTACACGTTCTTTGGAAACTCCTTTACAACTATGACATGGAAATTCAATGACGAAGAGAAGAGTCATGTCTTAACGGAAGTTGATCCTAAGGGAGAACTTGTCGCCAGTGCTTACAGAGGATCTCCTGTGGTTTCCACTGAAGATGACGATCGCTGCGTGATAGGGGTTGTGGATTGTAATTCAGGTGGAGACCTTTGTTTGATGTTCTTCACAGAAAGATCATTGGCAGATATTGAAGGTATGAATGGCCAGTCATAAGGAAATGAATTCTAAAGCAATGTGAATCTGAATTGGGGGAAAAGTGACTGGGGAGGTACCTGTCAGAATCGTGCCTTTCATGGGGAGTGGGAGGGCACTTTTGAAAATTTTGCACTTGAATGTGATTGGCCCTTGAATATGACTGGTACGTAAAATACTACTTAGGGCCTGTTTACAGGGAAGCTGGGTGCCCCGGCTATTGGAGTTACCCAGCTGACAGGGCTACCCTGGCCGATCAAACTTTTCATATATTTCTTAAGGAAACACATTGAAGCATTTACATGCTAGATGGGAAACCTCCCTTTCTGGGGCACTCGATCTACTTGTCCAGGCACCCTTTTAGGGGAGATAGCTTTTTGCCATGTAAACGGTTATGCCCGGACTATCCAGGCTTACCAGGATTAGTCTCGCACGTGTTCTTAAATTAATCAAAGTCTCTTCGAGATATCGACGTTTTTGCATGAAGTATGAGTCGAAGGTTTATCCTGTGCATTGTTCTTCAAACTTATCATTACAGTTTCTTTGTAGTTTAATTTAACAATTTCCTATCTTCGCGGAGGAAATGCAGCCATATAATTTTGTCCAAAATGGCTCGTTCGCGCCGGGTATTTATACACATATTCCTTAACATTAAACAAATAAACAGTGCAAATTTCAGCGAGATCTGACAGTTCTATACTTTAAAACTGCAAGGACCTTTCGAGGCAGTCGATTACGGCAGCAAAATTAGCAAATGAAACAGCAAAATATGCGTTCGACGTTTTGTTTTTGCGACGCTATATTTGAATTGTTATAGGTAGACCGCCGTTCAATGTGTTCAAGGCCGTATCGTTACGATTGCTCCATGAAAAAGCACGAAAAAAAATACGGATATTTCCGACTACTGTCGGAGAAAACATTGCGCATATAATTGCGTCGTAAACAAATCGTTACACTCAAGCTGCGTTTTGTCTAGGCTCTGCGAGGGTCGGATATCAAGACCCAGGATTAAACAAAAGCCACATATACAGTGAATGCTTTCGAATTATATTTGAAGATGAAATACGAAAGAATTTTGCTGTCTTTGACTGAAATTCCACTCGAACTGCGTAGGTACGATGGCATGTTGTAAAGCCAATTCATGCAACATTGCTCTCAACGCGATGTAAGTGCTAGTGATTATTTATTCGTGTTTTAGTTACGCAATCCATTGTTTGTGCGACGCTTTTTATAGATCGCCTTTCAGACACACGTGCGTTGAGATAAGAAAGCTGACATGGCACTTTTAAAATTGTTATATAACGTTTGTAAATGTGACAAGTCACGTTTTTTCCACGAAATCGCAAGTGATCACCCACAGCGGAAAGTAATCCCTTGAGAAATTAAAACAGTCCCTTGAGAAATTAAAAAAGTCCCTTGAGAGTTTACAAATATGTGGTTCCAAATTTTGACCACTAACCCCTATTCTACCATTTTAGCTTGTAAACAAGCAAAAACATCGAAAAAATTAATTTGAAGTTGACATTTGGCATAAAATGCTATTTGACCAAAATTAGATCAACTTAGTTCTATGTGTAGGTTGGAAAATATTTGTTTGAGCAGCAGCTAATTAATTCGAAATTTTCATTGGAATGATTATCCTATTTCACGAAACAACAAATTTTTGTTTCAATTTTAGACTGTTGAATTACAATTGAATTCCCTCAAAAATGGATGCAATAAATCAATTTCTAAGAGCTTGCACATCAAAAGTGAAATAGGTTTGAAGACGGCTAGCCTTGATTATTCAGTAAATAGTCATATTTTTCTTTAATCCTTTGGATCTACATGGTTTTCCCACCCTTCAATGACACGTTAACTCAGGTTGAAGGGCTGTGAACTCTGCATGTAATGGCGGCTATGTTTCATCCCTTCTAGCCTGGTAACTCGGTTAGCCGGGGCACCCTTACTCCATGTAAACAGGCCCTTACACCATTTAATGTAGGGTTGTCATAAATGTAAGGGTACATGTAGTCCATTAAGGGACTTAAGTTCACTGACGGTCCATATAGTAGCCAATTAGGGTAGTCTGTGGTCATGGACTGGAGGTCAGCAAAATGTTCCAACTTCCAAAAAGAAATCATTGATAATATTCACTAAATCATGATCAATTAATTTGCCATGCTGAATTAATCCATACAAGTCATGTACATTATTGTAAAAAGTAATGTGCAGTTCCAGAAAATTTCCATACCCACTCCATAGAGTGTTATTGAATAGCCAAAATGTTTAAAGGACAGTATGGGGCTTTACGTTAATTGACCTTAAGGTCATTGCCCAGTATTGCATTGCGCATCCTTACTGCGCAGAATTTTATGTGTAATTAGCGCGCACGCATAAAGTAAATGGCGGCTTTTTTTCTATGTGGCTTAGTCCGTGAGAGCAGTAAATTGTCGCTTTCTCGTAAACGAGTCTGGTGACCTATCAATTTTTTCTCATATTTTGGGTGAGCGTTAAAATTCTTTCTGTAAAATGAAAACAGATCAATTCTTGTGTTTGAAAAATAAATTATCGCTAAAAATGTGTACTTTGCTAGTACTCGCAGAGGAATTTTAAAGGAATTATGTAAAATATACAAGGTCTTCCCGCTCCTAAACGAATCTGGTGACCCCCCCTTTTTTATTTCAAAATTTAAGTTCCCTTAAAGTAAAAATCCAGTAGGCGAAGTTTGGTTAAAAATCTACCTTAAGGTTACTATTTTTAGCGGCTACTAATTTAAGCGATTTTTTCAGAGCAAGATTTAGCGACTATTTATTTACCAATTTTCCGAAAAATTTAAAAAGTTATGATATTGTGTAAACTAGTTTTTAATGAACATATAGCTAAGATGAAAAAAAAAGGTTCAGTACAGGGGGGCTGGCAGCTATCTTTGATCTTACCGCTTTTCCGCTTTCGATGATCGCCCCAGTTAAGAAATCTGTCAATCATTCGAGAACCGTACGGAGCATGCGCACAATGCCTTGGCAAAAAAGGAAACAACATGGCGTCGCGTGTCGAGTTGACTGTAGAAAACGAATTCGCTGTTGGTTATTGCCGTTTACTTCCCGTTATAATTTTTTGTGGCAGTTCTGAGACAATCAAGACTAGTGTAATGAAGGATCAGCTCTGTTTTAGGTTAGTAGAGCAGTAAAAAATTTAAATGAGCAAGGAGCGAGTGACATGTTTCGGGACAAGTTTCTGTGTATACTGCATGGGCTGAGATTTTCCCAGTCGAGTGTTATCTCATCTTCACGCCTGCACAGCAAAAGAAATTATTTCGACCGCGATTCTCCTTCACTTAACAGAAAATTTAGTAACAGTGTCCTTTATTGGCGTCGAAGTGTTTCACGACTGCCCCTATCAAGTAGGGTTGACCTGCTAAGCTTTATTAAAGTTTACACCTTTTATACAGTACCTGTCTCAAGTTCTGTGTCTTTATCCAAGCTTACACATGTAGTTTGCGTATAAAACATAGAAGTTATTTTTAGAAATTCATCTTCTGATTGAACGTTTATAGTAGCATTTACTTCTAGAACCGAATATTGCATATAAAGTGCCGAGTTGCTTTCGGTTGAAAATCGAATTTTAAAGCATTTTCCATCATGTCCATGCGAATGGGCCCACAGGAGAACAAATTAACGTTTTCTAAGGTAATCTTAAAGAGATATTAAATTTCGATTTTCCTTTTTTTCCTTTGCCGGTACAAGATCAAGCTGAAGTCAACAAGGCAAAGAAATCCAACAAGAATAAATTTCTTCACTTTAATTTAAATGTAAAAAATAATAATAATTGCAGAGGGTATGGCTTCAATTACCTAAACTGTGCAATCTGAAGTGCCTTGCTGACACATACAGAAACCGTTAATTATGTTTTGGGTAAATACTTTGGTTGAACAGGGTCAGAGGGATCACAATTTAATTACAGCATTTAAAGGTGGTAAAGTAAATGCTTGTCTTATGTACTGGAAACACTTCAGCACTGGAAAAATGATAACTTTGCCCATCAACAATGGAATGTCTGTTGCAAACAAGTACGTTGACCTACCATACTTACCGGGTAATTTTGTCTCCCAGGGTTTATTTCACATCTCCAAATGAGCTACTCATGGGGATGCACCCCTTGCCGGTAATAAAAAAATTCTACAATATTATTATTGCAATACTGTTTTCCCCCACCCTAAAAATTCTCATCTATCATCTATCACTACTTTCAGGAGACAGTGTAGCCAAGTGGTTTTGGGTACTGGTGATGTAATTCTAAGATCCCAGGTCAAAATCCTCTACCCAGCAACAAGCTGAATTTGTTCTCGGTTGTCCTGAGATCAAATCCTTGGTCATGCTTTGTAGATAGAGAACTGGTTTGCCTCCTGCTAGTTGGAATTTGTAACTGTTATGTTCATTTAAAATTTTTGTTTCCCTTGAAGTTAAGGGCATGACCACTGTAAACAACTTTAATTTTACATATTTTTTTTACATTTACATCTGAAACTTTTTCCTGGTCAGCAGGAAGATTATTCAACTGGATGCGAGTAGAAATTGATTTTTTCTTTGGACAGGTAGGGCAGTTAAGAATCAACAGGTTAAGTAACTCTCAATAGGATTTTTAAAAGTGTCAGATCCCATGCAGTGTCTCAGTTATTTCTCTACCAGAGTACACACATGTACATTTGAGGAGCAGATCCTTTGCAAACTCCACCATGGTATAATTGTTTTATTTGTAAAAGCATTTCAAGATTATGCATTGCTAAAAACATTTTAAGCCCCCTCAGAACTCAAGTTTCAAGTTTCATCAGGAAATACAGCAAACCGTGGTCACTAAGTTTTAGGTGACTGATCATGACTGGAGCATTCTACAACCAACCAGCCTCCTGCAAGTTTCAATTCTCACCCCACAGGTGTGATAGGCAAAGTCTAAATGCAAGGTTACCCCACCAGCTTTCTCAGTGAGCGCCATTATCATGAAGACATGCTCAGTTCAAAAGTTTAAATAAAGAAAACTGTTGCAAACATTACTACTTAATCTTACAACACTAATTGAACATGAAAAACAACTGGTGCAAAACATAAAATAAAAAATACTGGTAGGCCAATTAAATTTTGATATATTTTATTTCGATAAACTGTATTTCAGTTCCATGTTACTCTAGATATTATATTCTTATATTCAAATTCTAACTAGGCTCTGAGGCTTAATTGGGAAATAAAACAAAACGAGTCATATCAAACCTTCTGCACTTTCTTAATAACAACTACGTCAACTACGGTTTGATCTAAGTCTTACAGAAAAAAAAACTGTCTGAAAATGGCTACCCTTACCGTCATGGCGTCTAGTCCAGAAATAAAGATCGTTCAGCTTATCCAGTGTATGAAACAATTACTAAAAATATTCTGCTGTGAGATTTCGTTGTCTTCACTGGGATGTAAAAACGCAGTGGTGGTCCCGTTTGCTGGTTTGCGGCGTAAATTTCACCTGTGATACTTCTTAAAAATCGAAATTTAGATAAAAAGTGCTTAAACGAACCCCTGGATGTTCGAACGTGGAAACAGTTCTCGAAACGTTTATGAACCTTCGCAAACGACCGTCCGCCATTGACTTCCGCCATCTTTGTTTTCAATTAAACCGGTACTTAGTCCCACTCGGCCATATTTCTTAACTGGGGCGATCATCGAAACTCGTCCCAGACCTCACTGCCAGCCCCCCCTGGTTCAGTAAAAGAACAAACTCACCGAAAAACCTTCCTTGGGAGGGGTATGTTTTTTTTTCTGGAACAACACAATATCCAATGCATGTAATTTTAATTAACAGAACTTACAGCTGGATATACAGATGAAGCAGCAAGGGATGTAACAGACTCACCATGGATTCCACCTGAGTCAGCTAGACCATCAGCCCCTCTGCCACATGAGGAACTATTGAACACTGCTCCTGGAAATAATTCTTTACAAGGTACATGCAGGGTTCGTACCCTTTTTTCACAAACAATTTTCCAGTACTTTCCCAGGACTTTTCAAGGAGTCAGATTGATTCACATTAATCCTTTCACTTCCAAGATCTCAATATTATTTCTCCTTACTGTCTACATTTCTTATAATGTTAGTTTTGAAAATTCAGTTATTAATTGGGTTTAACAGACTTCCAGAACTTTCCAGGACACATAGTCTTTTTCAAGGACTTTACAGTCCTGGAAAGTGCCACTGACAATAAAATTTCTGGACCTTCCAGATTTTCCATGAGCCATACGAACCCTGTACATAGCACAAAAACATTTTAATTTGCAGTTTAATAAGCTTTCAACCTAGAACAGCTAGTTTATGACCAGTTCATAGTAACCTGAAGTAATTTCATATATTCATTTCATATCTTCTCCATCCACGGGTATATTACGTACAAACGCACAAGTGACCAGCTCCCAGTTGGCTTGATAGCTCAGTTGGTTAGAGCGCTGCACTAGTATCGCAGAGGTCATGGGTTCGATTCCCGTTCAAGCCTCAGGGTTGGAAATTAGCGCTCGCCCACTCGCCCAGGCGAGTGTGAAAACAGTCGGGCGAGTACAAATCACAGATCACTCGCCCGTTTTGGCGAGTATGATTTTCAATAAATTATTCAAAATAAGGGTTACCTTTTACTTTCCACTTTAAAATAATCTACACTATCTACAAGCCGATAGCTTTCCAACATTTTGAAATCTCCAACAAGGCAGACAAGGCTGTGTTTGCGTTCGTAAACAGTCAAAAATGGCTTCCGTTTGGTGATTATTACATGATGGACGTGCTTGTAGAAAGTAATACCTCTGGTCATAAATAAACTGACTCATCCACCGAGCCGCGAAACAAGGCAAGATGGCTATTTTCCCGCCTCTGTTTCTGTACAGTTTCAACACAAACTACAGGAATTTAGGAATACGTATCAAATAAAACTGCATTTCAACTTTTGAAGTAAGTGTGCTCATGTTTTTATCGTGGAGTAAGGTCAATTTTTGTCGATTTTTCGTCGAAGAAATAAATTTCAGTCTGAATCGCGATCGACCACCACGGTAGCAAAGCGTGATAGAACATGATTAAAAATTTAAGTTGTACATTTTATAAGTGGGCGGAGGGGGGCTAAATTTTCTCTTTAGGATCCTGGGCGAGTGAAAACTGATCTGGGTGAGTGCAATTTGAAGGTCACTCGCCCAGATGGCGAGTGCTCCGAAATTTTAGTTTCCAACCCTGAGCCTGAATTTTTTTCAGGCTTACTGCTTAAGTTGAGTACATTACTGCGATGATCTTTCATTTGCTTAAAATGTATATCCGCGGTACAAATAGATGAATTACATATATTCATTTCATACATTACACCGTTTGTCATCATGAGTGTGGGGGAGAGCGTTTTATATTATATACTTTTCTTTTCAAAAACAGACCAAAGTAATTTTTTATAGTTTTTACAGTCATCAAAATAATGTGTAGTTTTAAACTAGAGAGTACAATATAATTGCATGAAATGATAAAACCATTAATTTAAAGGGCCGGACTGTGTCACGGCTGAGTGAAATATTTAATAGTTTTGCCAAATGCTCTCTATGAACCCTAATGTTTGCAAAGGAATTACTTCAGATCTTAATGCCAAAACCATAGCTTCGATGAAACCAAATTTGTCTCCTGGGCGTTAAAATTTAAAGTTTAAAGCAAAAGAGTTAACTTTGAAAACTGTTCAGCCCAACAATATTTCAAAAACTCATATGGCAATCCGTTTCAATCTTTGTCACTTTTGGCCATCCTTACGTTCTTTTGTGTTTACTGTGTTATTAAAATGTCCCTTTACTGTTTTAAGAGGTTATTTTTTTATTTCAATGAATTTGATGGTCATTTTAATTGCTCATGCCTAAATTTGGCTAAAATCCGTAACACAGTTTCGTTAACCATTAAAATAAGCTAGCTGTTATTTAAGACACAACAATTAAACTATTTTATAATTACGAGAAAAAGTTTTCAGAAAGTATCATAAAGTTGGAGAAATTTTCCTGAGTTACTGATAATGGGAAAATATTTTCTTCTTTTCTTGTAGTTTCCTTTCTGGATATTCACATTCGAAGCGAAGGTCACGATGATCGAGGAGTAATATCTGGGACAAGTGGTACTGCTTACATCAAGGTGAATGGACAGGATTACTCACCTCATGGCAGGGGGCATAATGTTGTCATTGTGGACGCTAAAACAGGTAGATAACAGTGTTCTGACCTGTTCTCATGCTAGTGCATGCAGAGAGATTTTTGAATTAAGTCATCAAAGCCATCTTTAGAATTGCAATTCACTGTTTTTTCTTGACAGATGGCCAAATCTCTGTTTTCAAATTCACACGATTTTTTCATTGATGTTGATATCTATTACCGTGGGTAATAGATCTCATACTCATCAATTATTCATGAAGTCAACAGCCTATAAATGATGATCATTTGGGTCAGGTCAATGAATCTGGATGCCTAGTGAAACACTGCATCAAAATCATAAGGGTTGTAATCTGAGATCAAACACTTGCATTTTTAAGACTCAAAAAACTACCTGCCATTTAGGTTCTTTAAAGTTAGAACAGATAGAGGGTTGGTCTGACTGTGATGCTTTGACATCTTTTGGGTACAGGCGATGTGCTTGGGTCAAAATGCTTTGACACTTATTACGCTTCTTCTGCTGGCATTGGTTTGAGAGACTATCTAAATGGAATAAGTGGAGAGTAAGTACCAGCTGTGAAAGAACTAGTTATGCTGTTGTTGTTGATTAGTGATTATGCTGATTACTAGTCAACATTAAAGTGCTACCATAATGAAATTTGTACCGCCTCCTTCGTGGCCGTTTTTGATTAGTATCAAGTAATTTACATGAGAAGAAAAATGCTGTTTACTGTTTTCCGATATCTCTTTTTTTTTTTAGATATTCAAGTTTTTAAAATTTGCAAATTAGCAAAGTAATGACGTCATAGACTCAACCAAATTCGGATCAAATATGGAAAAAGTGATTTCTCTGCCAATTTGTTTCAGAAGTTTTTGATTCTTTGCAGTAATATTTTGCTAGTTGTGTTTCACAACATGGACGTAACAAATATTTGGTTACCATGGCACCATACTAGGTTTCAGATCCCCCTAAAACTAACGGCTTTTCTGGCCAATTCTGGCATCATTTCTTGTATTTCCTAATATTTATGCTTTACATGCGTGATCTGGCAAGCATATGAATGGATAAGACAGATGTCTTGTTTGGTTTTCTTTTTTCCGAACTAAAAAAAATTAAAATTTAAAAAATAAATTGGTGGGGACTGGAAATGAGTGAGTTGCCATGGTAACATAATTTTATTATATATTATGTGGGTGTGTCACCTATAGAACTATTAAGCGTGCCAAGTTTCATTTCTCTCTGAAAAAAAGAAGAAAACTCACATTTTGTACTTGAAATAAAATTGGGTTGAGTAGATGATGTCATCATTCCCCTAATTTGCATATCCGGAACTAAAATTATAAATATTTGAAAATGGAAAACGCTACTTTGAATCTTTTGTTAACTTCTTTATGGAACACCAAAAAAGCAAGGAGTGAATATTTGATCATAGTAGCACGTTAAGTATTGAACTTTCTTCTTGCCACAGGACAGGATTGGCATAATTATTGTTGTTTAATTTACACCTGGGTGAACAAAATCTAGGGAAAAGGACAGAACAGAATTAAGCAACTTTGTCTTGCAAGTAACTGGCAAGGCATTTCATAGTTTGTTGATTGAGGAAATAATATTTCATATAAAGCAACATTTGCTTGGTTTTTAATAAAATGTTATATGAACTCTTTAGTAACAAACTTTCTCTACTTATAGTAAAATTGTTCTGGTCGCCATTCAAGACGATGGGGCGGATCATGTGTCATCAGCTTTCAATGCTCTCAAGAGACTAGGTGCGAGGGATCCTATTCTGAGAGATTTTCGTGGTTCATTTGCTCTTGTTGGTTATTCGCAACCAAACAAGCCCTCTTGGATTGCACAAGAACAGCAAAAAAGATATGAAGGACCCAGTGAAATCTTTCTGCGGATTCCACTCATGCACCACCATCAACCCTGTAAGAAAATCATTTCTTGTGGCTTTTATCAGTAGAAGCAGCAGTTGCAGTGCCAGTTAAAGGAGAAGTAGCAGCAGCAGTAGCACTGTGCTATTAGTAGCAGCTGCAGCACATAATTTATTATTAGTAACAAGCTAGGAATTAAGCATTTAGCAATCGGCAGTAGCAGTGTGTGTGTGACAACAGCAGTGGCAAAGAGATTTGCAGTTGTAGCAACAGTGGCAATTAAGTGGTGTTAGCAGTACATAAATAGCAGTAATCACAGTGTAGTTTCTGTGTCATTGGTAGTGGCAGTCCCGGTGGCAGACTTGAACTAGCAATAATAGAAGAAGTAATAGAGAAGGGGTGCAGTGGCAGAAGAAGTTGCAGTAGCGTTGTGTTAAAATTTGCAGTAGCAATAGCAACTGTGGTAGTGACCTTAGCAGTAGCAGTGGCAGTGGCAGTCACTGAGCGATCAATCAATCAATTAATCAATCAAATTGATTTACCCTTGGAGCTGATGGGGGCTGACTAGGCCCCTAACAAACATATGCTAATATGCCGAGAAAATCAATCACAAATATATGTTACAGGTCAAATTTAAATTGATAAAAAGAGACTGTCTAACTGCGCACGGCATTGCAAAAGGCCTGTAGTAGCAGAGAAATTGAAAAATCAATGGTTTATATGGAGTACCAGTGACACCTCCAAAGGCAGTAGCAGAAGCAGTCACAGTGGTAGCTGCAGTGGCTGGAGCAATAGCAGTCGTAGTAGCTATATTGCGCAGTGGCAATATAGCAGGAGCAGTTGCAGTATCAAATGTGCAAGGCAGCGAGGCGTGCGAGGCAAGGCAGCGAGGCATGCGAGGCAAGGCAGCGAGGCATGCAAGGCAGAAATCCCTACTCCAAATAAAAAGGTTGACCGCATTGCTACCTGAGCTAACTGTAGGCTAGCTAACGGGAGTGCTATAATTTTATTGGCTATCTGTAGTGCCATTTAAGGCTAAGCAAGTGCTATGCAGGCTAACCAGAATGGATCGCATGCCTCGCTGTTTGTGATGACCCTAGCAAATATAGCAGAACCTGCAGCTAATTTTCAGTGCCTATTTGTCCCTGCAGCCTCTTTACTGAATGTTGAACTCCGTAGTGAAGGCTGTGATGATCCAGGAAAGACTGCTGGGTGTGGAAAAGCTTCTATAAAAGTGAACAATCAAGATTACTCTCTTTACAAAAGAGGCTTTAATGTAGCAGTGTTTACTGAGCAAGGTAGGTGATCTTGTTAACTCCAGAAGTACACAATTCAATGCAATACAATTATACAATTTTTATTGTCACCTCCCCAAGGGGGCTTTTCAGAGACAATGAAAAAAAAAATGCAATAAATATAAAAAATTGTCTATAAAAATTATTGATAAAACTATTATTTTTTAGTAATGCTAAAAATTGTCTATAAAAAGTAATTGCTAAAACTAATCACATGTAGAGTTTAAGACATTAAAAACTAATTATTTAAAAGAGCTTTCATTTTGCATTTAAAAATATTATTTAAAGTGCCTATCACCCTTACCTAGTTATATTTTTTTTCGAAAGTAGAAGTAAAATGTAAGCAAAAACAAGCAGCAAAATGGGATTTGAAGTTTTTCCCGATTTTTAAAACGCGATCGAAATCGCGGTTTTCGAAGACAAAAACGCGCCTTTAGGAGACTGGCACTAGTTAGATTTGTGACGTCGACCCGGTATCTTGGCGATATCAAAACAACAAACAAATAGCGAGAAAGAGCAAATCAGAGCGTGTGCTTCGGGATTTTAGCTGCCGATCTTTTCCAAAATGTCTAAAAGTGACTCCAATTCTGAGAAGAGCTATGACTCCGATGATTCGGAAATCAATTTTATCCCTGGTTACGTGAATATTGAAGTGGAGGAAGCGACGTTAGGTGAAGAAGATGGCGCCACGCAAAAGGAACTCGACCCGGACACTTACAAGCCGTACGAAGACGAGCCCATAGCATCCGAAGAGTGGGTTTCAGAGTATAAGTTGAAACAAGAAACACAACTTGAATTCGAACGAAAGCTTCAAGACCGTTCTGACGGAAAACAAGTCGTAAATACGTGGTAAGTTAGATCTTAGTGTTCGCTGCGTTATGTAAGTTACTTTTCGTCGATCGTACATTCATATTTACTTACCGCTTGATCTTCTTCAAAGGTGCAAATGTGGCAGATGTAGTTCGGATTTGCTACAAAATCCGAATGAATTCCAGTGTTGCCTTGAGATAGAAGAGTGTGTTAGTTGCCTGTCAAGTGACATTGTACTGGAAGAAGTAGGCTCGAAGCCTAACTGTATGACTGAGCATCCTGGCTTCAGCCAAGTGTGTCTTCAGAGGTGGAGTTTGAGGTTGGCCGCAGATAAGTACAAGACAAAGGAAAAAACGAAGTACCGCCAGACTGGATCGGAAAACAGGTATAATATTTAATCTGCTGTCTCAATTTTTCGTTTGCTTTTGAAAAGATGTTACACCAAAGCGATTCAAAGAATGTTTCCGCACTGCAAGTGCAATTAATTTTGTCTGGTTCTTCACGTAGACATGCAACATTTTTGATTACTAGTTTTATCACTTGACAATGAGCGAACGATCTTTTCAAGCCACTGCTTTAATACGAGAGCACTGCACCAATATTTTATACCTGTGAACATTGTCTATTTCCCTTCTTGAATTGCGCAAAAAAAAATATTGTAAAATGGGAATTACGACAGCAATCTATTATTTTAAATTGAAAGCTGGAAAAAATAATATTCCACATACTCCTTGTTTTTCAACAGTATCAATGTCATGCAATTTTACCATCTCAAACATTTTATAGTATACAGAAACAAATCTGAGATTGAAAACACTTTTTGTAATACGCAGACAAGCGATTCTTTATTGTTGACACCGTCTGTTTTGTGCCAATATTACAGGTTTCTGCGTGGTATTGCGTATCGAGAATTCACTCGCCTTGTCCATGGACACTTGGGTGGAAGACGGATACCTTTGCCAGCATGCAGCTACCATGCCATAAGGAAAACATTTCCGGATGAATCAGCATATGCTGGATTTGTAACTGAAGATGCTGAATGATGAGTAGCTTTTGAACATAATGTCATGTGTTGTTCCAGAAAATATCCATGCCTCTTTCTGCTTTTTGCTTTTAATTCCCTACCTTTTCTGGAATAATTATTTCAAAAAAGTGTTGGCTTTTAGCTTTGACATTTTTTGCATCTAGCTTTTGCTAACTCGTTGAAATTGCGAATGGCCTAACATGGGGAGGGCATGGATATCAAGTCTGGAACCACACAATGAAAGTGGATCATTTTTTGAACCAGTGCCAGTGATTTGGTCTTGCACATATTTTTTGTTGTTGTTTTCCCTTTCTACTCTGTACCTGATGCATGGGAGGCCGGCATTAATGCGGAGAACACTTATAGACAGGCAAAGCAAATTCTACAGTTTACAATACAATACTTTTATTGCATCTAGTGACATCAACTAATCATGTAGCTGACACATCCCCAGTTGTCTCACTGCAGCCACAATGTATGGTTCCAGAAAATATCCATACCCCTCCCCCTAGAGAAGGGATTTTCCTTTCCCTATGATCCCCCTCCCCCTACCCCCCTCTGGGAAATCTAATTTAGCTTCATACAGTGCTTTAAAGTTTGGATTGCTTTTCTTTTGTTTGAACCCAACCTCTTCGCTTAGCTGCCTACACACCCTTCCATGGGGTGGGTATGGATATTTCTGAAAGTTAACATTCCATTGAGTGTGATTTAGACTTGTTTCGTTTGATTTTTTGGACACCAGGTCACATTTTTGTGTCCTTTCCTGGGCTGCTTGCATGCTGGACAGTTGCGAGACTTTCCTTTAGTGGTCTGTTGCTGCTGGATCTCAGTCTCTGCAACTATAACAAATAATGGTGGCGTCATTAGCCATAGCTCTCACTTGGGTAAAAATCCCTTATTTAAACACATGTGCAATATCTTTAGATTGTGTGACAGGCTCATGTGGACATGAAAAAATTAGATGCAAATAGGATATTAGACTTTTTTTTAACTGAAATACTATTAAAATAATTTTAAAATTTTCTCCTATGTACAATATTGTGTTGAATTCAAATTACCAGGTGTTGTTGGGGGCACGTCTTTTACTTTCTTTCCTTTTCGTTCTGTCCTCTTAGCTATAGCCTCATCCCTTGATTGCCTTTCCAACATTGTATTCATAGGTGAGGGATTCATATCACTCAGTTCCTGCATAGCAACCCTTAGGTGGTCTTTCTCCTGGGCAGCAAGATACGTCTGGTATATATCTTCTACATAATCTGCAAATGAGACATGCTATCTGTTAATAAAGTGATCAAGGAAGACAGCTGAGAAAACAGTAGCTTACAGAATTCTAGTGGTGCGGGTTCAGGGCCGCAAGTTGAGGCAGAAGCATCTTGGTTAATTTGAATAATTTTGTTATTGAAGTCCAAATTTTCTGCATTCCAAGTGTCATTTTTACCCTCACTGCTTTATTAGGTGGACCTATTGTGGCCCATGGTCACACACAACACCATCATTTTAACCTATAGTATAAGTAGGTGAATCTTACCATAGTTGGGCTGCACTTTCACATCACGCACAGTGGCCTCACCATTTTTAAATTTCGGCCATACTACTTTCACCTGTTCCGTCCCATCAGCATTCTTTTTACCTTCTCTTAGTAAGTTTAGATTGAAATATAAAGCAGCGATGATGTGCCTTTCAAAAGAAAAAAAAAATGGCTTGACAAGAATCTCTATGAAATGTACATTATATATGACAAAAGTTTATCAGGAAGGCAAAGTTTAAATTTGAATTTTTTCATGGTCTACCAAGTGCATGACATAATAAATTCCCTTTACTGACAAATCTAAAGGTAGACATAGTTTAGGTTCTTGATCAATGAACCACCATTACCAACCTGCAGTACATTCCTATATATGAGAAGGCTATCATCTTCGGCGCAAACTGGTTGAGAGTTGAGTGAAAACCCTCCAAACAGCTAGTTTGTGCCTCTGGAGAGCTCTGTTTGATACCACTGACCAAGAAAGCATTGTTTAGAGCAGAGCACATCTTTTCATACACTGGGGAATCTATGATAGTAAAAAGCAATACCTCATTAATAGTTTTTAAAAGCTTTCCCACTTCCCCCAGGACTCAAGAATTCATTAATTTAACACATCAAAACAGCTGTATGTAGGCATGAAATGATCTCCCAAACTTTCAAATAACAAAACAAGCATTTATGATATCATAAACGTGCATTAAAAAGTCTAAGTGAACATTGATAAATAAAATTTTAACAGATATATGCAGAATAAATTTCTAATCATTTGTCACCATTTGCAAGATCTAAAGCAACAGTTGGTAACCTATAACTGAATAATCAGATGTGCTCTATTATTGAGACATACATCAAAAGTTGAAGTCCAGTTACCTGAATTACTTTTTACAGTCTCACACGAACACAATTATCTAATTATTACCTTTGTCAAGCCAGGTCCTGTCTTTAATTTCACCGTGATTGCATTTGTTATAAAGTGGATCATCTAAATGGTCATGCTTGTTAATCACGTGACTCAAGAAAGATTTGAATTTTGCATATATAACATTGCCATTTCCAGATAAAGTGGATGTAGCACTCCAGAAGTAGTGGTTCTCACAGGGTCGGATCCAGTTGACTAAAGCGGCACAGCCACGTTCCTTGCTAATGCTGGTTAAAACTTTGTGGATCTCTAAAATAAAAATAAAATATATATATTGATTAATGACATGAAAATTGTTTTAACTGTTTTTCTTTTTTGCAGTGATTGTTGTTATGAAATGTATTTTTGCTTACAGAGTTTTACCTCCAAGTCAACTTCACATTATTTTCCAGGCGACAACAACTGATGACACAAGCATTTGCTTCAAGAAAAAAAGGCATTTAAAAGTATACTTTGGGAATTTTATAATGATCAACTTGACAATATGACTCTTACTTTTCTTGATGTGCCAGAGGTCAAAGTAGTGCTTGATATTTTTTAGCTGTTCTCGCATGTATTTACGGATAGATGCATGTCTATCCGTTATCAGGGTGCTGATCATCAGACCACATCCTAGAAGATATCCCATGCAGTTCTTGAACCCAAGGAGCTCCATTGCTGGGCTATTTCCGGCTACATTCCTCTACAAATATAGAAGGATGCATTCATGTACAAGTTTTATCTACTTGATACAATAAAATCACTGACATTACTTTTTTTGCCTATTGTTGTTATTTGGTTGCCTGAATTATGGTGTAGGGGAAAATAAAAATTAAGCTTTTTTTTAAAAAAAATGTTAAATTGAAGAAAAATTCAGAATATAACATTATTATAAAACAGATTTAAAACTAACATGCAACCTGGGCATGCAATATTGTTTTCTCACCAGGAAAATATAACAAGCTTTACCAGCTAAAAAATATTGTGTCCGAAAGTCAAAGGGTCATTACAATTTATCCATGTTTACCTGCTCAAGGGAGAAGTGAATGATGAGGGGTAAAGTGCAACAAAATATGGTGTATGCACCAAATTTAGCACAATGCCCCATACTGTCGTGGCGTCCATCTCCGGCTATGACCAGTGGCTGACCCAACTCCTTTAACTTGTTGATAAGTTTCTCCTGGTATGACTTCCAGTACAAGTGCACGGCTGGAAACAGTTTTTCCTGGATTTGGATAATAATAATTCCTGGTTTGATTATAAAACTAGTTGTCGATCTGCATCACAATACTATCACTCACATTATCCTCTTTCACTAAAATAATTAAATAAATGGAAAATCCCCTCCTTGGCCATTTCATCTAGGAGGCCTGACAGTGGGGGCAATACTGTGGTTACTTCTTGAAAGTAGACATTGACAGAGATGATAAATTTGCATTGGGATTGCATCCTATTATCTTTATATGAATAACTTACACGTTGGTGCTTGAAGAATGTCTTCAGGGAAAAACAAGCTACTCCCATGTGCTGAAACAGCTGCAATACTTTTGAAGCCGAGCTGCCAGATAGTAGGATTGCCATGCATAAAAGGAAATTTCCAGCAGGTATCTTAGTACCAGGCATGTTTGGCTGGCTTTTCCAAACTGTGTCCTTTCTGCCGCAGCTCGTGTTTGTACAGGTGGAGGTAACCACAGCCATTGTGCCAACTTGCCTTGTTTCTACGAGTGGATTATCTGACTTGCAAGAATAGCAAAACTTGAAGAGGAGAAGAAGCTGAGACAGGAATACTATAAATTTGGGTTGCTTGCGCAGATTGGTGTCATTGATATTCACTCTGCAAGGGGATGGAAAAGTGACAAAACAGACATTTTTAAAACAGAATATTTCGAAAATTTACTCATGATCCCTTACCTCAATGTGTTTTTTTTTTATTCTATTAAAGGGGGGAGGTGGTGATTTCATTCTCCCAACTACATTGTATTTAATGTGTGAAAGCTGAATATAATACACTTGGGTAAACAGTTAGAATTGTATACTTATTTTTGAAAACCATCGTTGAAAGGAAAACAAAAATAGAAAACAAATAAATGCACCTGTCGCCTGCAGAATCCAGGTCTTCTTCATGCTCCGAGGCAGTGTCCATGTCAGTTTCTGGTTCATAGTATCCATCAGAAGAAAAGTCAGGTTCTTCTTCTGTTGTTTCATCCGGTAAACTTTCAGTGTCCTCATGTTCGTTTTCTTCATCATTATGTTGTTCATTGTCATCAACAATTTTCTCAGGTGGGACATCTATTCCTGATTAATAAAAAATTGTAAAAGGAATACTATTGTAGCTATTTTCCACATAAGCTTAAACTTTTAATCAGCATTGATGAAAAATAATAATACATGACAAAAAAAAAAATACCTGGTCTGTTTTCCTCCAATTGTTTCTTAAGTTTCTTTATTTCCAGTCTGCAGTTGTTTAGTTTGGTTTTTGCAGTAATAAGCTGGTTTTTCAGCACCCGGTTTCGTTTGTCCAACTTCTTGCATTCAACACATTCTGGCATGGAAGCTGTAACTGTTGATTGTTCTTGATTCTATATGTATAAAAAATACACACTAATATTATTATACAAGCGTACGCTAAGTAAGAAAACAGACTGTGAAACACAAGTTTGAAACGAAATATCCACAAACTCTTACATGTATAAAATGATATACTCAACCTTGATTGCATGCCCTAGTAGTCGGCATAAATCCTAGAAAGTACTCATAGGCGAATTTCTCGGCGTCCGATTGTAATACACGGGCGCAAAGTGGCAGATTGGCCTTAAAACACTGCATAGTTACTTACCGAATAATGAAACTCAGTCACACTATTTGCGTCGCATTGTTCGACTGCTATGAAGCTGTTGTCAACAAGCACTTCTGGACTTTCTAGGACTTCTGGCTCTTCCGGTTGTACTGCCGGTAATTCGCCGCTACACGTGGAAGTTGCCGACTGATCATGAGTTGTTGTAAAACTCTCCATGCGCCTTTTTGCATTCTTGAGCGTCTAAAGAAATTAAAGAGTTGCTTAATTTTTTTAGGAAATTTCAGTGGCTGTACAAATGAATCGAGAAGTTAAAAACAATTGACAGAAACATTGCTTACCGCTCGCTCAAGACGACGTTTGGCACTCTCACTCACAACTGGCTTTTTTACCACTGCTTCGGCATGAACAGTTGGGTATGCAGTTGGACCTAAATCGTCCCGTTTTAGCCTTGGCATGATCGGTTTGTTTGACAAACTGTCTGCGAAGGTGAAGCGACGCATATAGGCATCTTCGGTGAAGTGCTTTGAGCAAATGGAAGAGTTGGGAGTCGGGTTCCATTTGGCTCGCTTTTCCTTCACAAAATCGACCCATTTCTTTCTTCTTTTTTTAGCTTCAGCTCTTTCATCGCCTAAGAACGGTATAGCATGTAGAACTATACCGTTTTTAACATCTGGAACTGAGGAGCAACCACCTACCACACATCTACCCGGCATATTTTCCCTTGTTTTACTACAGTAAATCGAGTGATGAATCGTGAATGAGATACCGGGTCGACGTCACAAGCAAGTTAGTACCCAGTCTCCCAATTGCTCCCTTCTTTGTCAAATATGGCGGAAAATAGGCTTAAAATGAGGATTTTTCACGGCTGATAAAAAAATGAAGAAACACAGAATACGATTTATTTTTTCGTAAAATGCTTAAAACATACATAGACTTTCGAAAAATAATATAACCGGATAAGGGTGATAGGCACTTTAAGCGATTCCAAAGTATCCCTAATATATTTATTTGACAAAGTTCAAGTAGACAGAGCATGAAAATGAAGAATAGGTACAATCATCTTTGGTAAAAAAAAGAAAGCTAAAAAAAGAGAACAAAGAAATGGAAATATTCTGCCAGTGACATCCATCATAATCAATTATATTTTTATCCAATTCTTGGCTCTTCTTATCTGAATGGAAACTTTTAAATCATTTTTCCTCCGTGTTACTTGGCAGGAATTTTCTTGGAAGCTAGAGCATTTGACACTCATGGTGTTAAGAAAGCTGGAACAAGTCTAGCAAACTACCTCAACCATATATCTGGCAAGTAAGTACAGTGCAACTAATTTTAGTGACACTGGTCACCTTATAATGATTGAGCTGTCAGTTGTTTGAAACTTTTGCAATGCAGCAGTCAGCTCTGTGATGATGATGATGATGATGATGATGATGATGATGATGATGATGATGATGATGATGATGATGATGATGATGCCTCTAACAACCTGATCACTTGTGATGTTTAATTTTTTGTCTTGTATTTGATGTTTCAAACTGCCTACAGTAGAAATGAAATTTAAACTTTTTTTCATTTTTTGCCAATCAGAAAGCAAACAAACAATACACATGGTTTGGTTTTTACTCTCCAGACTGTCTAATTTTTTGAATGAAAGAAGTTGTTATTTATCCGACTTTTAGCTGTGTACATTGCACCTGCTGGTCCTCTAAATGTTGTACTTTATCTCTATTTAGTAAAATTGTCCTGGTCGCAGTTCAAGACTCAGCAGAAACATACGGCTTGGCTGCAATTAGTGCTCTCAAGAGACTGGGAGCTAGAGAACCAATCAAACTGGAATTTCGCAGTTCACTTGCCCTGGCAGGCTTTGCAGGCTCAACAGTGCCTTCATGGGTGAGCCTAGCACAAAACAAACGCTACCAGGGAGCGAGTGTATTGATGGTTACAATTGGAGGAGGTACTCATCTTCTAGTTACTTATTATTTTTTCAAAAAAGTTCCATTCTTACTGTTTGAAGGTTGTTGTACATTATTAATTTTAATAGTTTTATGGGCACCAAGGAATCATTCCCGTCCTCAGACCCGCTTTTCCCTCACAGCCAGCTGAGTTGGCTCTGGGAACCCATTGTTTGATTAACAAAGGAACTTTAAATTTAGCAAATCAAATCACCCGTTTTAAAGTCCCTTTGTTGTAAGTGATTTTATTACGGTTGATTTGATTGGCTAGATGTAAACTCTCCTTGTTAAAAAACTAGCCAATCAAATCATGTGTTTCCAGAGCCACTTGTTCCTCATACCCCAGGCTCTCCGGAGAACAAAGCTAACTGTTTTTTTCGGGACCAGACATTTATGTGTATAATATACCATGGACCACAAAGATGCATATGGTATAGATTACGTAGTTGCACGCATCAGCGAAAACAGCCAGGCAGCTCAAATATTGCTATCCTTTGGGTGTAGCTAACGAGGCAAGTAGCACCGAGTTGGCTATCTACCGTCTCACATCCAATGTGCGCTCATGGAATAATTAACATTTAATACCATTTTAATATATTAGTTGAACAGTACTGATCAGTATACACCTTCGGGACCATGGAGGAAACATGGTACCAGTAATTCCGAGATAATAAAGCTAAACCTTTGCACAATGCAACAAACCTTTGCTAACTGCAACAAGACTAACATAATAAAAGGACCGTATTTGCTTGTTAAGGCAAAAATTGAGAACTTCTACAAACTGTAATACTGTAAGTAGAAAAATAACCTCTTTAGTTTTCATACGTGTAAGCAGCTAGAGAAATAATCGGTTAAAGCGTCACTGTTTGTGGTTAGTAAGCTTTGTATACACGTATCCTTAGGGTGCTGACTAACTTTGCTTTAGGTCGATACGAAGTTTGGAAGTATTTTTACTAAATTATGAAACATGGTAAAAACATTTCTCAAGTGTCCGTTAGTGATTTCAAAGTGTCCGTTGTCTGTCTTAGAAAGGTGTCCATCTTATAGGGAGTTTGGTTACAGTAAAATGACTGAAAAACGGCATGGACCATCACCAGGTGTCCGTCTTATGGAGGTGTCCGTCTTATGGAGGTGTCCATCTTATAGAGGTGTCCCTTAAGAGAGAGTTGACTGTAACCCTTATAAGACTATAACAGTTTTTCATCAAACAGTTCATTAAATCCATTACTAACCGCACATGTAGTTATTGTTTTGCTCGTTTTTTTTTTTTAATGTTTTCTAGTGACCAGCCCCAAACCTCCACTATGTTTTCTAATTTCTGTTATTTTGTATAAAAATATTACAGACAACATAACTACTACACCACCATGTGTTACAGATCTTTCAGGACCACTATCACTTATGGGAATACAAGGTAAAATTACTTTAAAAGGACTATTAAACAATATTAATTGAAGAAAAATATTTTATAATTTCTAAAGCTTGCCTACGAATTGCTACATTTTACTATTTTTTAGTTCATTGCACTATTGCGCTAAAAATAAATTTACCGAGTTGTTTATTTCAGCAGCAATTGGGCCACAAAAGAGATCTACTGAGTTGCTTAGAGGCAATTGTGCCATACTGTAAATGTATCGAATTGCTCTTTATCTCGGCGGCTATTGTGCCATTCCATCATATGTGATTTTGACACATGCAAAGCGAATTGTGTAGGTCAACAATCGGGTAAAGCGGGCGGATTTGAGGCACACACAATTGACTCGAACGCACTCCTCTATAATCTATGATTTTACTAGTTTATTTTATTGTATTGTAAGTCTCTTGCGCTCAATGTGATTAAAGGGCTGTTAGTCAATCAAATCAGTCAATCATTCTTTTGCAGTTAAAAGACAATTTTGCCTTCACTACACAATCAAACACACGACACCGCTATAAGGCATGGGCGCATAGGTCAGCCAAGACCAAGATGAGCATTTATTGACACATCAATAAAATACAGGAGTCATAATTAGAAGATATAACTGTTAGCTTACATGCAACACAGCCGGACACGTAAACCATAAAAAGCCCGCTATGGGAAACATAGGGACCGTGTACCCCCAACCAATGCTATGGCGCCACCTTTTATTTGGGGTTTTAAGGTTTACAACAATTTTGCAAAAGAAGCAAAATAACAAATAAATAAACAGATGAAATAATCTAAACAACGTAGTGTGAAGCCGAGGAAGGCTGACCGTAGAATGTCACAACTTTCTCAATGGACACTTTTCAAACCGCCTAACCGTGAGGCCTCACGCACTACTCTCGCCCCAGTTTTCTGATACGTGGCGGCAAAATATTAATTTATGTTAATCAGGACCAACACAAATTACATTTTCTTAGAACTGTACTGAACAACTCAGCAAGGAAGCCATAATTATATTGAATTCAACACGGGTCTTTGCCATTCCAAAAGTCATTAAATGAGTACAAATACATGCATATATATATATGCACCTGTAAGATACTGAAATGCTGTATTATTTTGTAATTTTGATAGAAAATGATGTTTCTAACATCTTACATCTTTCTCAAAGGAGACTTTTTCCCACAACAGAACCCTGGGTCACACTGATACAAATATCGACTTTGGGCAATGATAAAGTTAATTGAAGGGCCTGGTCTATTATCTTCCAATATCGAATTTTAGACGTTTTTATGTTTGTGAGATTTGCCAAGTTTTTGCCATGTGAGCCACAAACTGTGCAAAATTACTTTTATTTTTTACCATCCATAATTATAACATATAATAATATCATTCCCCTCCGCAACAGCTATTATCATTATGAACGGTAATTGATCAGAATAAGATACTTTATGCATTAACAACACTGAATTGACGATTTTTATTTTTTTTATCCAACTTAATTACTGTGGAATGACCCTTGGTTGACCTTGGTTAATACAAATTTTGTTTTCTTTTGTAGAAACTGATCCGTCTGGAGTAAAGGACATTTCTATAGAAAGGAGCCAATTTGAACAAAGCAAATGCCTCTGGGATCAAGAGGTGCATAGTCTGAAATCATTTCAGGGATTGTTAACCAGTGTTCTCAAGATAAATCTGGACCCCAAGAGAGAGCTTGGCGGGGATTATCGTTCGTTAGCAGGGGCATTGGGAAAAGACATGAAATACATTTGGTATTTGGAGACCAAACCAAGTCCTGTTGAGGAGTTGCTGAAACACTGCAATAATGTTACACTGGATTACCTTAACAAATTGTTATCAAGAAAGGAGGTGGACCGGTTAGATGTTGTTAAGGAAATAACTGCTTGGGTTAAGAAGCAGTGCTGCAACTGTTCAAAGTGTGGCTCCCTTTGCTAGTAACAAACCGTTACATGCATGTATTTTTTAAAAACTCGAAGTGATTGTTATCATTATAGTTAGTTAGGCAGATCACTTTGGTGACAAATCAAAAATTCAAGCTTTTTGTGAGGATACCTAAACTTCAAACCAGGATCCGAGCCAGAATGTAAGCCAGGATCTGAGCCAGGATTCGAGCCAGGATTCGGTAAGTCTAACTAGCGCTCCGGTTTAATAGCCTAAAAAGTGTTCGGTTAGCCTGACTAGCACTCTGGTTTTCCTAACTAGCACTCCGGTTAGCCTGAATAGCACTCTGGTTAGCCTGAATAGCACTCCGGTTAGCCTGAATAGCACTCCGGTTAGCCTGAATAGCACTCTGGTTAGCCTGAATAGCACTCCGGTTAGCCTGAATAGCACTCTGGTTAGCCTGAATAGCACTCTGGTTAGCCTGAATAGCACTCCGGTTAGCCTGAATAGCACTCTGGTTAGCCTGAATAGCACTCTGGTTAGCCTGAATAGCACTCCGGTTATCCTAGCTCGTAACCTGGCTCGAATTCTGGCTTTATTATTAGTTTATCTCGCTTTTTGTTCGCTGTCACTGAGACTGAAAGATAAATGCTGCGCACTCGATTTATAAGAATCATCAAAGCTGGCATTTTATTTCAGAAAGTACGATGCATATTGAATTCTATGATGTGTCTCACAGGCTTTGTGTAGTGGGTCGAGTTTTGCTGATGTCACGGTTCACTTCCATTTAAAAATTACATAGATGTGAACAAACACATTATTGTCATAACCCAGGGTAGGGCGTACAAAATGTAGTCAAGTGTTAAAGAAAAAGTGTGAAAGCTTGCTTTAAAAAATAGCTATAAAAATGCATTCAAAAGTGCAACATTTACAGACATTCGAGGTATTACTGGGTTGCAACCCTTGCCACAGGGCCATACAAACCTCGTAAATTTGATGTTTTCCAAAAGGAAATAATTTTCTTGTGCAATTTTCAACATGCTCCTCTCAAATTTGTCACAGCTACCGAGTGTCAGTGGCACAGATGTTATGACAATTTATTGCAAATTTATGCTTACCAAACAGAGAGATCAGGGACCCCCGGTACCGAAGTGAGAAAAGCAGCACTCTGGAAAATAGTGAAAATGTAATCCGTTTTTTGCACAGATATGATCAGATGTTTTCAAGAGTAATGTGAAAGTAGAGTTTTTTCAAGGAAGTTAAAAAAACGTTTACTTCAAAAATCAGAGCATCACTACTCTGGAAATTAGTGAAAATGTAATTCTTATCGAATAAATTATCTTTTTTTGCACCTTTGGTGGCTAAACAACATAAAGCTATATACAATATATTATGTAGATTATGAATATGTGTAGGTTTTGTTTTAGACAAGGAATTCTTATTTAATTTTTTTGTTTTTAACTTCTCTGTCGTTTTTTTTTTTTTTTACAAAAAAACATTGAAAATGTCATATTAGTGAAGATTAAACAAAAGTATCAAAAATCTGATTGTTCAATTTTGAACCCCCTCCCTGCCTCCATACCTGCCTGCCTCCCTCCGTACTTCCTGCCTCCGTCTATCCCTACCTACATGCCTCCTTCCCTACCCTCCCTGCCTGCCTCCCCCACTCCCGGTACTGTGGTGCTTAGTCGAAGATGCAATGCCAAAACTTTCAGTACAAAAGAAAAAAAGCTGCGCTGACGATACGTATATACGATTTTGCATAACATAAAAACTCTGCCACCAATGCTTACATACATCGGGATGTTACTGATAATTTTTTATCAGTAACAGTTAATTGCCTCATTTGACACTGTTACGCCGCAAAATGTAATACTAACGCAAAATGTAATAACAATCGCCACAAAATGTAATACTAACGCAAAATGTAATAAAATTGACGCAAAATATAATAAAGTTGTTAACGCAAAATGTAATAACTTTTTAACGCAAAATGTAATAAATTTTCTAACGCATATGTAATAACGCAAAATGTAATAGCCCTTAAATAACATGTCTGTTTCATGAATTGAGCGAATTGTACTATATAATCTACCTCGTGTAAGTTAACAACGGCCAAATAGGAACTGTCCTGGCCAAAGACCACCTATATCTTTCTGGCAGGTACTTATTGGAGTTAGTATAGGAATTTGGTACCTCTTCCAACCACCCAGTCCTTTTAGATCGAATTATGAGAAGTAGATGGAGCCTTTAATCATTTTTAAACAATAGTAACAGACACGCTTCAATTTGTTGGCCCGAGTTTTTGTCTTTATTGAACTGGTAGACTACGAGCAGTCCCTATTTTTTCGCAGAGTCCGTCGAGCTTGAAGCGAATTTTTTTCCAAGAGTCCGTCGAGCTTGAAGCGAAAAAAAATTACGCGCGGGGCGAGGCGAGAAGCCCAGACGCGTAATGTTTTTCGCTTCAAGCTCGACGGACTCTGCGAAAAAATAGGGACTGCTCGTAGTCTATTGAACTGGGAGAAACGTGTATAAAGTTCTGTTTCACAGGCACTCACGAAGGCAACCGAAATTCACAACAAAATAAGGTGTAGGGTCTGGGATAGAGGTCTAAGTTTACACCTTCAGTAGGGAGGTCTGAGTAGCGTGGCACTCTTCTGACAAAACTCAGAAAAATCCATTTTCATCACTTAATGAGTCAACGAAAACAGTGGTTTTCAAAACAAATCATAAGACATAGGAGCAGGCATATTTCGTGTTTGTACTTGTCTTAGAACCGATTGAAAATTCTAGTAGCCAACACTATGAGATGGGAATCTTATTCTCAAGGAAAACCTAAAGATACTATCATCACTCAAGCTGGAATTTGCTGCCTCAATTTCGCATGTTTAGAATCTGATTACCAGCAATTGGCCTCTACGGCACGAGGTTCCCAAGTCCGGTCCCTGAACTTTCTTTTCCGCGCGCCCTTTAAGGCCATATTACACAACGCAATTTTTCCTGCAAAATGCAACGCAATGATGGCAACTAAAAAACATTGCAAATTGCAGGTGTGACACGCGCGCAATTTTTGTTCGCAACTTGCAACGCTGAATAATTAAAATCTCGACACATCATCACATCAGAAAACACACAGGTAACTGAACTGTAACAGCAACTTTATTTTGTTACAAAAATCGTCTTGAGTGCCAATTCTGACAGCACAATAAATAGATCCATAATAAATTCTCATAATAAATTTCCTCTTAAACAAAGTGATGATCCAAACATTTCTTTTTTAAACTAATATCTTTGTTGTAGAACTGTAACAAATAAAATAAATATCTTCAAACGTTAACATGCTTCAATATCCATTTAAATTTTTACAATCATAATATGCATGTCCATTTCTTGAATTCAATTACAAAATGCATGTATGCACAGAATGCAACTTTTGTCGAAACTATCAAAAACGATATTTTGTATGGGAAACTTCAGTAGCAGCCATACAAATACTCTTAATTTTCTTGACTGTCCCAAAATCTTCACTTGAACGTCAGTGGCGTCAAAATTCGCAGTCCTACTAATTCTACTATGCTTTTTAAGTTCTGCTACTCTCGTAACTCCAACTTGCACGAGGGACCCGCAAGCAACTGATTCAACAGGCTCACTTTCTTATCTTTCCTAGTCAATGTCTTTCGATCAGAACGGTTGTTCTCAAGTTTTCTTAACAAGCTTATCAGTCCTCTTTTTAAGCTTCAGCTTGCCGCCGAAATCAGCTGATTCAACAGGCTTAATTTTTTAATCAAGGCGCTTTGGTCAGAACGGTTGTTCTTAACTTTCCTAATCGGCTGCAAACCCCCTGGGAGAGCAATAATGTTGCGAGACAAATAAAAAAGCCAAACTGATGGCGAACGGAACAGGAACAACTCCAAAACGAAATGGAACACAACAATACAGCTATGAAGTAGCTTGCCTCTATAAATATATTACAGTTTCAAAGTTCAAAGTTTCAAATGTCGAGGCAGTGTTTTAAATCAAACACACTTGCAGAAGTAAGCTTGTTGTAGTGTTTGCTGAGCTGTCAGTCTATCGACATCGTCTGTGTCCAGCAAGTCACCAAGAACAGCCAAAAGGTCTGCGTCCTGCCACAACGAAGAATCATCAGTTAAACACAAAGTACAAGTAGCTTTGGGGCCTGGTCAAACGGAGGCGCAGCAAGTAGCCGCAAGTTGAACTTGCGTACAGACTTACGTTGGGTGGCAAAACTTAATCGCAGGTTTACTCGCACGCGCACGCAAGTTGCCAAGAAAGGGAAAACATTTCAAGATGGTCAAAATGGCCAAAATTCAAAAGAACGACGTGCGATTAACCTTGCGTTGACTGTCCAAACAGAGAAAAACTTGTGCCGACTAAGGACTTGCGTGCAAATTAAATGCAAGTCATCCCAAGTCAAGTCAGGTGCACGCAAGTCCTGGCCAAACGTAATCGCAAGTGGCATAAATGGCACTTTGATGATATTCGACATTCCTTCTAGTTCACAGTAGCATTTTGTTCTCTTGGGGGGCTTTAAAATCATCATTCTTTTTGCACCTACATGCTACAAACGTTCATCACAACATTGGTTAAGTAGTGAGGAACGCGAAACTGACAATCACTAACAAAACTTCATCGGTCCTTTCGAGTAAAAATTGTAAGGGAAATATCTAAGGACATATTTTTTAAAAAATTCAGATGACCACTGTGCCACTGAGATAAAGTTGTTTCAAATTTTGCCGTGTTTGCTACAAACCACAATGACATCGAAAACAATTGAGGGCCCTATCAGGGACGCGGACACAATTAAGGATTGTGCAGGATCAAACTGTACTTGTTCAGTTGCGGATTTCAACATTGGCTTGTCAGTATTACAAGGCTGCAATGTAGTGGTAACATGAAAAATGGAGCCAATTTTTTAATATCAGAGGTGAGGTCACAAATTGTGGCTTGAAAAACAGTTGGAACATACATATACCTGCTAACATGTTTTAAATTTGCCCTTAGTTGTTAATTTTAACAAGTGAGAAAATGTGTTTCATATGCTCTTTCAATTTATACCTTTAAGCAGTACAAACCTTTGTCAGTTCCGAGAATGTCGTTGCAGAGTCCTTGTCGGGGAAGTTCATCTAAAATATGAACGTGGTATTAATTGCAGAACGTGTCATTGCTTTATCAGGAGTTTTCAAGGATTCAAACTAATAAATTTTCAAGCATTTGAACGCGAGCTATCTGTCAGTTCGCCCAACGGATATCCGCTGCAACAATCATTGTTTAAGCCTGGTTTTCACTGGCGACGCAGCACAAGCGCAAGGATAACAGCTCTTATTTCACCGTGTAACAGCTTCGACTCAGGAAGCACAAGCACATTGCATTTTGGTGCTTTCCTTGCCTTGCGGGGCCAGCACGGATCAATGTCCTTTTGCGTGATTGCGCTTGTGCTTGCGTCGCTAGTGAAACCAGGCTTTAAATTTAGCAGTCTTTCTCAGCACATGTAAGTGTCTGTAACTTTGCAGTTAGTCTGTCTTTCTCCGCTGTTTATATTTAGTCTAACATTTTTACCTCTGGCTGCCATTTCATGGCATTAGACTTAGGTTGTAAACATTGAGAATGCCATTTGAAATTTCAAGAACCTTTCAAGGCTCATTCAAAAATTCAATCTGATCTCTTCATGGAACTTTCAAGACGGAGTCTAACTTCAGTCCTAGACTTTTCTTGACTGGACGAGCAAACGAAATAAGGATTGGTAAAGGTCGGACATTTTGAAACGGATTAACAACAATGAACTCGAAAAAATAGACGGCTAAAATTTTCAAGATAAGCCTTAAGTTTATGACGTACACAGTTCCTCCATTGAAGTGACTCCTTCTAGATTAAGGGCTGTACAATTTAACTGAAAAGTTGAACTCACCTTTACAATTAACTCTCCAAAAAATTTCATTTCTTGAGCTTGGCTACACTGCTAAAAAAAAGCCAGAAACATCTCAACAAAGCAGCAAAGAACAATAAGCTGTAGTCACTTATACTTTGCTTTGGTTTTTAGTTTTTTTGGAACTGATGAAATAGAAAAAAAATCGTTCATATTCCGAAAACAAAATTTTGGGTTTCATATAATTTGCAAACTCTGCCAAAAAATTACCTATTTGACTAACACAACATGTGCACATTATTTTTGCACGGAATTACCAAGTTTACAGTTTGCAGGCCTGGAGACGAGACTCGGCATACTTACTTTGTCTACCTAGTAAGCTACAGTACGAGTAACTCCATGTCTATTAAGTAAAAAAAAGTCCATGCTTTCTCAGGTTGCCAAATAAGCGCACTTAGCCTCTTCATACTGTGTCATTTTACTATTATCCTTTTTTCGCCAGTTTCACTTTGAAGCCATTGGGGTAACATAAAAAAGAAAAACTTACAAAAGCTGTATTAGATCAGTATAGCACCTCACAACAACAACTAAAACTCACCGAGTTGGTAAAAGGGAAAAAATCAAGTATTCCTCTGTACTCTCCAGATCTTTGCTCCACAAATACACTCTGAAGGCGCACACACCCGTGGCAAATGTTTTTCAAATGAAGTGCATTCAAAGCATCAAGGATGTCTCTCAAAACCAGCGTGATGTCCTACAAGAAATATCCATCACCAAGTTCTTACGCATCTTTATTTAAGGGAACATGGGACATTTAAAGAAAATGCCTTATTGTAAGAAGTTGACAATGCATGTTATTAACGCGAATTTCAAAAATTCGCGTTAACTTCAGGCACCTTAATTTGTCACTGTTAATTTAAAACACACCTTTTGACCACATTATAATCTACCCCCCCCCCCCCCCGTCAGAGTCAGTTGACACATTGTCATTCAAATAAGGAGAAACCGCTCACTTGTTTCCATTTAACAATTATTCTGCGAATCGCGCGGAATATCGCCTGATACTTAGCCGACGAGGCCGTAGGCCGAGTTGGCTAAAATCAGACAATATTCCGCAAGATTGGCAGGATAATTGTTTTATTATTCAACAACTTGCCAACGAAACACATTTTGCAGAAAAAAAACTATAATTATGCAGCGCTTTACAACATTTCGGACAAATCTTCGCAACCTACATATATCGCAGGATATCTGTTAGCACAGTTAGCTATAAAATTATTTCGCAGAATGAAACAAATTCGCGTTATTCGACGTAAACGTATAACACACGGAAATTCGCGTTAATTAAATCATGTAAAATAATTTTCGAAAATTCGCGTTAACTACATTACGTGTACATTTTGTTCGCTCAATAAGGTAGATTCTCTGCTCACAGACATAACCTGACATTTTTTGTGTCTGTGATTGTACATAACTGATGGATAAAACTGTTCATTCCACAAGTTGGAATTTCTTTGGATTTTGCAACTTAAGTATTTATTTCGACTGAAATTTTCTGTAAGTGCTGCTGATGACGCCCCTCGGATTTCCTGAATGTCAAGTAAATAGTCATTCAGTCACGCAGAATGACGTTATCACTCAACCCAAAGCTGTTTTCTTTGTCCCAAAAATTTATGGTTGCTTTTATCACATCCCCCTCTTCAAAACGTAAGAACAAGCTAACTAATTCGAGTTTGGTTAACAAAGGTAGTACCAATCAGTCTTGCGACTGACAAACCTGTGGCTCTCGGATTCTGAATCAGATTGAAATTTACAAATGTTGGGTTTTGTAGAGGGAGAAATCTGAGTACTTGCAGAAAACCTCAAGAACCAGCAACGAACTCAACTTGCATATAAGCCTGCGCCACATCGATGTGAAGCTAGCGCTCTCGCCAGTGACCACTACGCCTTCCCTGCTCTCCAAGCTACCATAAGTAGTTTGTTTCGTAGGAAAAACCCAAAAAAAACAAAAAAATATATATTATTATTAATTACGACTGTGCGTTCATGCTTACCTCTGATGAACACTCACGAGATGCTAGCCATTCTTCGCCACTCATCAAAAGAGGCATTTGAACAAATGCTCTGTTTCCCTATTAGTGAAAAACATCGAGAATCAATTTTAAATACCCATATAAAGATAACATTAACACCTTACTTTCTTAATTACTGTACTATACATTAATCCATGGGTAGGTTATATCACACTTTTAGTCTATTAACGTTAGTGAATCCGTCATACAGGGATAACTTTTGGATTTTCCTTCAAGAGTGCAGACCTTTACAATAAGTTTTTATTGTTTTCAATGAGTCTAAACAAAAATACCTTAACAAAGAAAGCATCCAAGGGCATCAGAAAAGGGTTATTAACACTGCTGAAGTTAACAGCTTTTCCTTTCAGAGTATCAATGTCTCCCAACTGCCGGTCTACCTTAAGCTCCTGTAAATAACAATGACAATGTTCCCAGAGTAAACAGAGTTGTTGGCTCTTTATTTAATTTGTGGTATTAACAATGGCTTTATCATATTCATAATTCCGTCAGATCAATGAAACTAAAATCATTATGCACCTAACAGTATTAAGCTGCCTGGGGGGGGGGAGGGGGACTGGGCATAGGCAGGGAATTTGACAGCAATTGTCTGCCCTTGGTGGGGGCGTTTGACTGTTTTAGTGGACTTTCTAACATAATTTTATTGATGTTTAGTGACTTATTTGACCATCCAAATATGCCCTGCAGTTGGGCATTTGAACAGAAAATCTCAGCTAATTATAAGTACAAATGCCCCTCCTATGCTTCCCCCTCCTCCTGCAGCTTACCATTTATAGGTGCATTATTTATTTTTGACCAATACTTTACTAAAACGCAGGGCTAGTGCTTAAAACAGCAGCTTTTCAAATTTGCCAACTTTTACTAGAACAAAGTTATTGTAAATATTTCAGAAGACATATATGACATCATATTCAAGTTGTAGCTCGATCACTTACCAGCTATCACAGCCCAGCTGGCTACTGTGCGCTCTTTCCTTCTTGTTTCGTGTTTTCGCCTTCTCTTTCACCGGTGACCGCCAGCAACATCCCTGATATTGTCACCATGAATATGTACATATCTGTGTCATAAAACACCCCTTTCCCAGGCAGAATAAGATGTCAAGATCATGCCCATATAATTTTTGCTTCCCGTTTGAATAAACTTCACTTGCATGGAACTCCATCTAGTACACTTGTGACTGCAAATAAATATATAACGTTTCATTAAAAAATATTTAAATGTTGATGTTAATGTTGTACCTTTAATATGCATGGTCTTCCAGCAAATTCCGACTTGATAGCTGAACACTTGTCATGGCAAACAGTAGGTTCAGAATCGTGGTGTGGATAATGCTCCAACTCTCTTCCTGGTTTCACCAATCCATTAGATGCCTGCAGAATAATAAGAAATACTTTAATAGTCATTATGTCAAGCTAGAACTCCAAACAGGGGTCGTACACTTTTTCAGGCCTTCGGCTTTTCGGCTTTCCGGCCCTTCTTGTTCGGACTTTTTTCTCCTCCGATTTCTTCTTTGTGCCGTTTGTGCTTGCTGGCTCCCTTTTTTGGCGGTCTTCTCCCTCATCCTTTCTTCATCATTTCCTGTTTGGTGATCATCTGGGCCCGGCGCATTCCTCATTGTTCTCTGGACGAACCAGTCAATATCGCCTTTCGCTCCTATTCAGGTCACGTGTCACCCGTCCAAGGCTCAAACCGAGGGATTATAAATGCTTGCACTGTTTAACACAAGCTAGTACTGAGGGAGGCCTTAAGAGGGTACGATAAACCCAAAACCACACACAAAAATCTAACAAAAACCACAATACCACTTCGAATGTAACCAAAAAATTCCACAAACCTGCAAACCACTAGCCTAGTCTAGAAAACCGTATTAGGGCAGGTTAAAATAAGAAAAATTCCGCAAAACTGCACCAAAAATAATGGCAAACCACAATATTGCAAACCTTTACGCCCCCCTCAGTACTAGTAGGTGAGAAATTAAAACCCACTTACAACACTTACCAAGAATTCTGAAATTCCCAGTTCAGGATGAGCTATTGGAAGTTCAGGAAATTGTTCTGCTGCCATCTTGGCCAAATCGGCCTGTTACAAGAAAGTGGAATTATGATCATAAAGATAAATCAAGCAACAAGTCAACATACAGTTCAGCATGCCTAGCTTGTGAAATATCGACACAATAAGCAAAGCTTGCCATTTAAAATATTATTTAATATTATAATATTTTTTGCCCAAACATGTGCAGACTTACCAAATATTTACTTTCCTCTTCAAAACTTTGGTGGAGTTGCAAGTATATGTCACAAATGTCACTCTCCACCTACAAAATAACAACAATATTCTGTATAGTAATAGTTAACTGGTACAGTCATGCAGAAGGAGACAGTGAAGTCTGTAGAACACAATGTAGGGTGCACTTACAATGTAAATCAATACAAAATGGCAATTAGTGACAAAAGGTTTTGTAGTTAGGCAAAATGTTCGAGGTATTCTTTGGCATATTATTATAATAAGCACATAGAAACTACCTTTTGAAAATCCTCAGCACATAATAGTTCATCGCCCTGTAAACAAGAACAAGAGCACAAGAAAGTGTTTCATCACATTTCCAAACAAGGAGAAGCAAGTTGAAAATATGATGTACAGCTGTCTTCAGAGTATTAACTGACGGTTTGCAACATGGTTTACTATAAAAAATATCTAACAAAACATAGTCAAATGTTGATACGAATTTACGATCCTTCCTTTCTAATAATTATATGTTGGTTAAGTTTACAAACTAGGGTGAGGTCTTCTTTTGTACAGTGAACTCTCTCTAAGATGAACACCTTCAGAACTGCATGGCTCCAATGGTCCATCTCAGAGCGGTGTCCGCCCTCTTTGGAGTTACCAGAAAATTGCAGGGAGGCAGGCCGGGACAGGTGTCCATTAAGAAAGGGTTGACTGTACTACAGAATGGTTAACTAAAATTGTTGTAAGCCCTTACGCCTTTATTTCTATTTTCACATTTGTTCATTCCTGCCAAATACCCGACATATCTACAAACATAAACATATTGCAAACCCTGCCTCCAGAAAACGGCTTTGAGTTCATGACAGCGTGTAAAACTTGGAATAATATTGAGTGACTGACAGTCAGGTCACTGTATGCCTTTAACTAACCTCTTCCAAATCCTTCTTGTCTGCCAGCCTGTGACGTAGTCTGGAGCGTAGACTTTTGATCGCCCTTCTAACCTCTCCCATTTTTTTCACATCAGGCTTAGCCTCAAGCCATGGACTCATATCAGCCTGTTAATTGTATCAGTTGAAAACAACAGCATAATTAAGCAATGAATCAGAAGTGACTAAAAGAGATATTACAAAATGTAGTGCATAAAACACAAAATAGAAAGTGAATGGCTGAGTAAACAGTCAATCAGTACCACACCACAAATAAAAACAATAGTATCTCCTTTACACTGATTCATGACTATTGCTTCATTATCTTTCAATCACTAACACTCAGTGGTCTAAATGCCTTGTGGAACACTAGGCATGGTTTGATGAAAAATTGACTCAAGCTTTTAGAACAGGCCATTTCCAAGTTACCCTTTGCCTCTGTTTCAAAATGAGTCATGCAAATCAGTATTTTCATTTGAATTGTTTTGCTTGAGGAATCATTTTGAAACTAATGCCAAAGGTTACTCGAAAATGGCCTATTTTGTAGAGAAGCATGATTTCTAGACTCCAACTTTTCAATTTCTTCTTACATTTAACTTCAACAACAGAACATCAATAGTGTTGGACAATAGCCTGTCTGGTGATTTTTATGACAAGCCCCATGTTCTACTGTAGTCCGTCAGTTCTTAAAACATTTTCATGATAAATTGTACCATGCTAAAGTTTAAAAAACAATTTTTACCAGACAATAAATGGGAAAAAAATTATTGACAAGTTTTATTAGACTAAGATATTTAGAAGTACGTGGACCCCGTATGCACCGACTGCCTGTCCGTTCGGGGCGTCTCGGTCACGTCTGTCCGTGGCGCCCCCGGCCGCCCCCGCTCGTCCCTCTGGTCCCTCCCTCCCCGCCCCCCCCCGGGTCGCGGGCCCGCGACTCCCGTCCTGGCTGCGCCTCCCCTTCGGGCGCGTCGGGTCCGTGGGGGACAGGCGTCCGGCGGGGTCCGGTCCGTCGGGGGCGGGGGGGGGGCGCTTCCGTTCCGAGGTGTCCGTGCGGGCGCGGGGCACGTAACACTAACCTGCAGACTTCTGTATTTTGTCATCAAGTTATCTCTGATATGAACAATTCAATACAAAAAATTGTTAGACTACATTTATGGAAGTAAGCAAATGCCTTACATCTTAATCTAGTTTGTTTTGGAATTTTAGTTGGAGAGGCAGGGATTTTTAATGATTTGCTCAAGGATGCAAAGCATGCAAGTGGATCCCAATACAATTTTTATGTTACAATAAACTCAAGTACCTACTAAATATACAACAAAATGCAACTACGATCCCTGTAGTACTTTGGAAGCAAATTCTATGCATTACTGTGGATTATCAGTGCACTGATCAGAAGACCCACTGGAATGAATGAATGACAACAATCCCATCAGATTTACCTCAGTTCTTGAATATCTGCCAGTTCTCTGTTAAGTTCCATAGCAAGAGCTTTTAATGCACTATCGACAATCTTTTTTGCTTCCTTGTCCTCTGATACCTGACAAAAAATGAAGAATAAGAAAAAGCTATAAAATAGTGAAATTATAACTAACCTGTTTTTGTTTGGACTGAGGATATTTAATATTTATAAACTCAAGGTTAATAAATTCAGATTAAGCATTAAGCCTGTATAGTTGGCACTAGAAGACACAACAAATTATGTTTATTCATAAACAGCTTCTATTATGAAACAAATATTGACATTGACTTCAACATCACTGCTTGTTGCTACCCCATTTTATTGTCCTGTTTAGGACAAAGGATAACATCAACAATCATTTCTGCTTTGTTGTGATTGTGTCCCGTACGCGATGTTCGACGCATTGAAATGCAAACACCGATCCCACCAAATAAACTAATGCTTTTTTAATATAGATATGTAATTTTTATTGTACTTGTAGCGCTATTGGTTAGAAATGAAATCCTATATAAAAAGTATTATTATTATTAAGTTATTTTTATTGAAGCAAAAACAGTGTAAATACTCGAGGACAGGCTTACAGCCATACCATGTCTAGGACAGGTTCAGGCCCTGTTTAGGACAGACGAGTCAAAAACCATACCCTATCCAGCGGCACGTCCCTGTATAGGCCATGTAGGGGAGTGCCCCCCAGGGTTGCTACACAAAAAGGTTGTACCTTGGACTTGTCCATTTCTTCTTGAACTGCTGATAATAAAGCATTGATCATGGCATCAAAGTCACCAAATGTTGTATGTCTACTGACTGTTTCACTGCTGTCTTGTGATAATTTCATGGCCTGTTGAATGTAGTCAAATGCAATAGAGCCCAGTTACAAGCAAGAGCTACCGTAATGATTCGATTTAGCGCCCTTCTTCCAATAAGCGCCCTCTTCCGAATAAGTGCCCCCCTTTGAATGTGTTTTTGTCAATAAGTGCCCCTATTCCAATAGGCGCCCCCATTCTAATAAGCGCCCTCATTCTTATAAGTGCCCTCATTCTTATAAGCGTCCCTATTCTAATAATCGCCCCTATTGTGGATAACTGCCCACACTGTAGTCATGATCATTGACGTCCATTAGATAAACACATGAACATTCACCATACCGTACATGTATATATTTACTGCTAAAATGAACAATTCTTTTAAAAGTAACTGAACTTTCAACAATTTGTTACTGTTACAGTTTCTGTTATTGTTTAATAGTTATTTTAATATTTCCTAAAGTTTTGTTTTGAACTTTTGTGTGAACAGCGCCCTGTCCCGAAAAAGCGCCCTGTCTCGAATAAGTGCCCTCCCTTGAGGTACCAAAAGTAAATAAGCGCCCGGGTGCTAAATCGAATCATTACGGTAGATAAGCACTAATAAAATAAACTACACTACAAAGCCAGTTAAGCAGGTGGAAGTACAGATGGATGAACCAGACTTATAATATCATTCTCAAACTCATTAATAATCTATCAAGTTAAAACAAACAAAATCACAACCGTGTAGGAGGTTTTGATACCCAATCTTAATTAGCATAGATTTTAATGATTTTACTTCTCTGTTTACTCTGTAGTTTCTTGTTTCGATTGAGAAGATATATCAAACACTCGAGAGAGTGTTTCATCGGCAATCCAAACACCTTGAATTTCATCAAAACTACTCTGCTGTGAGTCGTATTTCATCTCTTTTCTTGGTGTTTTGAGATTCCGATGAAACACTGTCTCTCGTGTTTGATATACAGTATTACTTTACAAACAACAACTTTTAACTTGATCCTGAAGATGATTTCCGCTCAGGTTGTCAAAACGTCAGTCACCAACTGAACAACAGTTCTTTTCAGAACTACGCTCACATTGCAATCACATTATACAAACTAACAGGAATTCTGGTTTCAAACCATTTACAATGTTTTACGACTTTGCTTGTCAGGCTAGTAAACATGATCACTGGGCTAGTGCAATTTGCCAAGAGCTTGACCTGATAGTGAGGTAGCTTTAATTCATCTTCTTAACACCCTTTTCATTGTTTCTGTTGTTGGCAAAACAACCTTTGTCATTCATATTACTCAAAAAAGGTACCTGTACTTTGATATTATCCTTTAAACAATGTTTTTTGTATAAAAATTAACAATCTTACCAACTGGAAACTGGCAAGTGCTGTTGTAAAGTCATCTGTACATTGGTTGACCTTTTGCCTTATGTCTGTCACATCCTGGAGGCTTCTCTCCTGCAGTGGTATTGTCAAAAAGAATGAGCAAGTACTTAAACCAGACGTTCCACAATAAAAGGAGTCTGGCCTGGCCATTTTCACACCTTGTTGTCAGTAAATGACATCAAAGTAAACAACTGGCAAACAACCTGCCTATTTTTCACAACAGTTAGTGACAAAATGTGTTTCATTTTTGCTTAGAATATTCTGTTAAACATAAGCCAGTTAAAAATTTGTCACGCTCGCTCGTGTCATGTTGAATAATTTCTTCACTATTTAACACCGAGCTTGAAATCTACCATCTTTATTATTTACTACACATTTGATGATTTCGACATTGCTGATCCTAGCAGTATGTAGGACGCGTGTCACATATCAACCTAGTAAATGGCCCAGCTCAACAGTGAGTCTCTCGTAGCTCAGTTGGTTAGAGCGCCCAACCAGTATCTGGGAGGCCATGAGTTTGATTCTGTCGGGGACTCAGATTTTTTCCTTTGTCCCACACTCATGTCATGTTGAATAATTTCTTCACTATTTATCACCGAGCTTAAAAACTACCATCTTTATTATTTACTACGAATTAAAAAGTCGACACTGCCTAAAAATATCGTTTTTGGACGTTTCGGCCAGTACTGTTGCCTTCTTCAGCAAGATAAAAAAAATGCAAATGTTCAACAGCGTCCTGTTAAGATATGTAACAAATGTGTGATAAAAAACTAAATGCACTTTCTGAGTGCAACAACAGTCTCTAGAGCATTCTTAATGAGTCTATAAATTCTTAATGCTATTGTAAACGTTTGGTAACGCTATGTGTTCGTTTATAACATTCCTATCTCGCACAGAATGCCAAGCTTCAAGAATTAGTCTTTGTTTCCACGCCGTTGACCTGTCGCCAATTTCGACGCTCTCCAAATCTATTTGATGGTCATTAAGCATATGGTGTTTTGCCAACAAAGAGTTTTTATCCATATAAGCCAGTTATATACCGTATTTTTGTCAAAAGTATATCGTGGTTTCATGAGATTTTGAAGCATTTTAAGTGATGAAATCATTCTCTCATTCTGTAATAATGTGCACATTTTTAAAGTGAGATAATAAAAAAGGCCGCTACACTCTAAAGAGTAAAACACTCATACCCGCCATTCCTGGTAAGCTTCAACAGCTCCTTCAAGAACTGGGTCTGTGCTACAGTTGTCTAGAGCATCTGAAATTGTAAGTTTATTAATCAGTTTAAACTTTTACACAGTACAGACAACTTCACCTTTGTAAATAGAGACCTTCAAACCGTAGTACAAGTACGACTTTCCAATTTCAATCCCGTTGCACTCTAGATGAGACTGTCGGTACGAGATTTGTGTGAAATGCGATAATGGGAAACATAAGCATGAGGATTGAAAAGTTGTGCTCATACTCAATCTAGTACTTGTACTCCAATCTGAAGATCCCTATTAACTATTTGAAGGCAACGAGTCAGCAAAGATGACTAAGAAGTAGTCAGTACCTTTAAAGCACAGAATTATTTTAACAGTGCAACATCCTAAAGATGGAATACAAATTTCATTACTAAACTTGTGGTCATGTTGAAAGGGTTCTAAATACCGGTAAAGGAAATGACTGACTGAGGTTGTGTTCAAGCCTACAAAAGTGGCATATTAAGTGTCCTGGCTGATATATTGTACTTTCATAAGTATGACCAGGAGCTAGCTGCGAACTTACTTTATTACATGTATCTTGAAAATAAAGTAAAAACACCAAAAGTGGTGAAAGCAAAATTTAAATTTTATTCGGTGCAAATAAGCTTGCGGAAATTTTCAAATGCAAAATATCAACAAAGGAAAATAAGCGACTAAAGATTCAAACTTTCACCGGAATGGAACTTTTTTTACATGACATCCTGTCACAAAATCAAATTTCATGAACTGTAATCCACTTCCATCTCTGTAATCTTTGAATCATCATCATCATCATCATCATTATGATTATGATTTTTAATCCTGTACCTCTTCACCGAAGTACTTTAATTGTATGTTATTTTAGTGGCATTTGGCTATATAATTTAGAAATAACCAAGAGGACTTTTAATAACCAGTTGGGACACTGTCCTTTAACAAGAAGGTTTTATTTGGGGTCCTACTGCATTTACTTTGAACTATGTAAATACCTTCTTGTTCTTGGAGCTGGCCAAGTGCATGCTGAAAGAGATAGACATGATGCTCTGTAATTAGAAAAACTTAAATAACTGTGCCAGAGACTTCTTGTAGAAACACTTGACAACTATAGCCTGGTTTCCATGTGATCGCAGACGATCGCAGTATTGTAGGTTCTGCGATCTGCGATCATGTGGAAACACGCATCTGCGATCCTTTGCAATCGTCTGTGATCGATTTGCACACGATCGCAGAAAATAGAACCAAGTTCTATTCCCTGCGATCGTCTAGGATCGCTTGCGATGGCTTGTGATCGCCTGCGATCGTTGCGATCATATGGAAACACGAATTGCGATCCATATTGCGATTGAAATTACTTATCCCATAATATTGATAATCGATCCCATCATTCAACACCTCTGGGATCGTCTGCAATCGCTTGCGATCATCTGGAAACAGTTCACTCTGCGATTGTGCAATCACACGGTTCAGTAAATTTCTGCAATTGTGATCGTCTGTGATCCACTGCAATCATATGGACACCAGGCTTAAACTGTGAGCAAATGCCATTTTATTTCTTCGTCAGAGGACTCTAAATTACTGTTGACGAAGAGGACAAGAATTTTTCTACCACCTAAAAGAAAGTATGTTTCACACTGCTTCTAATACTTCAGATTTAAACAACCATCACTTGAAGTTTACATAGCAGCTGTAAGGAGGAGAATGGTGTAAAATACACAACAATATAATTAAACCAGTTTTTCTGCCTCAACTATTATACCAATAAGTTCTGGACAACCAAGATTATTTACTGAAAATTGATTGGAAACGATAAAATGAATGACATGCTGAATTAAATGCAGTTCATAGAAATAATACAATAACATTAATTAAATTGTTGAATGCCGTGATGAAAGTACCAGACTATGCCGGCCGGTATAATATTTAAAACCAAAACAAGATTACAAAAAAAGAAAAGAAAACAAATTAATTTGAAAGTTTATTCAACAGAATTTCCTTACCTGCAATGATTTTTCTCGCTCTTGAAGAGGTATCAAGTTAACTTCTTTGCAAAACAAATCAATAGTGTCAAATAACTCCTGCCTTGCTTCATCTCTCTTTGAAACAATGTCACCCGCTAATAACTCGTCCTAAAAAGCACGACAAAATAATTATATACATATGCTAATATACAATTTTATAGTTGGCTGTGCATAATGTGCTCATGAAATTTAACTTCTTCCCATGGGTAAGAAATCTGGAAAACTAAGGCTGGTCCTTACCAACTGCACAAGCACAAGAAGATTTAAAACAATCATTCCACAACATCGGCATAAGAAAAGAAAATCATAACAAGAAAATGCAACTTACCTTGTCTTTACAAAGACACAAACACTCCTGAGCACTCATGAGATTCCTCTCAGACTCTTGGACCTGAATTTAACAAGGCAAGCAACATTTGTAAATCTGGAGAAATGCCAATGCCACCGATATGCAACCAATATAGAGGGTTATAGAGTCAAACTAGGTGTTCTCTTGTAGATACAGTTATTTGTGAACAAACTTTCTAAACTGTTCATTGCTAAGGATCAAATTAATTAATAATACTACTGCTGTGGAATATGGTAAGTTTACCACCTACCCACCCACCCCCCCCCTCCCCCCGCCCCCAAGCTATATTCACTCAAATACTTTACTATACCTGGTGCAAGGATTTTAATGCCTCCAAATCAATCCTGTTACTTTCCCTCAGTTCAATAGCCTCTCTGATCACTACAGAAGCCTTCCCATTTCCAGGGGTAGTGTCTCTGTGAATACATGTAAGTAAAAGGCAGAATAAGAGAATACTGCTGTTTACTTTAAAGTTATTTGAACTCGACACATAACTTGCCATTTTACCGGTAATTGATAACTTACAACAATTAAAAACACTTTAATTTGCAACTGCATTATTGATGCTGATTAACTATTATTAGCATAGATATCATGAAATGCTGACAGTTTTCCATGTTGCACTATCAACCTTACCTCATTGTTTTAAGGCAACTAACTTTGCTTGCCAACTCTAAGAACTGCAAAAAGTCAAAATAAAGGTTAAGTCTGCATGGAGCAAAGTAGGCCATAATGCCAGAGCTTCTTCTGTTTCTGAATTATAAAGTGACAAGGAGTATTCCTACTTCCTCCTGGATGGGATGCTAATCCATTGCAAGGTTACACCCAGCATTATTTTGCCAGTACCCATATCATTTATGCACCTGGTTAAGAGAGCTCAAGGCACTATGGGCAGGGCTGTCATTAAGGGTCATGACCCATAACACCTGTTATGGCTGTGTTCCCTCGATGTTAAGGGTGAAGATGTTGATTTGTATCATGCTACACTTGTGTACAGAGCGAAATACTAAGAGTGGTAACTTTAATGAAATGGCTGCTTAAAAACACAATGACAGCCCTGATGAGAGCAAAGTGTGACCCATGCAGGCCAGGGCTCAAACCCAGGCAGTTTGATCTGGAGTGCAGCGTGCTAACCATTAGGCCCAGGGCTGTCACTAAGGGCCAGGTGCCAGGATTTCCCCCCACCTACTATGAGCATAGCCCCTGGCTACTCCAAAAAAAACACATGAAAACAGAATCAAAGGAACTTACTAGCAGTTAAATTCCCTGCCCACTAATTGCATATACTCGGCAGCTTGACATCTTAGTGACAGCCCTGTTGTCCAGCATGCCCAGCCCCCAACCATGTAAAACAACTGCAAGTACCATACAAAGGACTACATGTTACATTTCTCAGTCACCTGATGTACCTATTTATAACTATTTAACACAAGAAACCTTTTACAGTTGGGTGGCTAAAATGCTTTTATTAGTTAACCTATTGTATACTGCAATTTATATAATTTAACATTTTTATTGTGTTGGAACTAAGATACTTGCAGCCCAGATACCTTGCGATTGACAGCCTGCTCCATGTTTTCCTTGTATTTCACCTCTTGAGCCGAAAAATATTTCCTCAATTCATCAACAGCTTTTTCGTTTTCCTAATTCAAAAATGAAATGTAAAGTAACTAAGAAAATTTCAGAATCATAGGAGTAACAATAACCTGAAAAATATGTATTAATTAATTACAATAAAACCTTATGATACCATTTGACTAGAAAAAGATGTCTTTATACAAGTAACAAAATGAACTTAGGATTAGTGTCAACTTTGTTTGTATTTGGGAGAGACCAGGGAAGAGAGAACCAGTGTTTGCCCACTTTTGATCCAAGATGTCTGTTGAAATGGCATTTTTTCAGGCTGTTTCATTTGACCACCGGTTTAGGTTGTAGATTAAAAAGTAATCACATGATGAGGATTGTGTAGCTTCCACTCTTTTCAAACTCTTTGCCATAAAACATTTTGAATTGTATGATAAGGATAGGTAAAATGTAAAGACTGTGTTTGAGCCTAGTGGCCATCAGGTCAGAGCTTTTCTGGGTCTCAGTACCATAATGTGACCAGGAGTGTTTCAATACCCCCAAGATAGGATGCTTATCCATCTCAGGGTTACACCCAGCAGTTAATTTGCCAGTACCAATTTATACACCCAAATCTAAACAATTAAAGCCATTGAATGGGGAGATTTCAAACCTCTAAGCTTTGAAATAATTCAAGCACGCTTAAGGCTTGTCACTGTGAGAGTTAAGTGTCTTGCCCAAAACACAATGTAGTGAGCCCAGCCAGGGCTCGAACCCGTACAGCAGTGCACACTAACCATAAGGCAGTCATGCCTCCGCATTATTATGAAGGATAATTGTGAAAAAAATATTGTCATACTTGCAAACTTGTGACAGGAAGTTGCTGGAAAGAGTGCCCAGACAAATTCTTCCAAAGCCATTTCAATAAGATATCTGAGATCAATAGTAGGGGTAGGTGCCTGTCAGCAGAGTTTCAACTGAATGACAAAAACAAAATACTTACTTTATGCATCTTGATAACATTTTTCAAGTATTCATTCTCATTTCTCAGTTCTTCCATTTCTTTAGTCATAGCTTCACTTAGTGTGGACCTGTGGATAAAATCATCACTGAATAGGAGATAGAATCAAAGACAATAAATCAAACTGCAAAAATTATACATATTTATGCTAACTGGAAGTATTACCATACCTTGGAGATAATGGAGGTGGACCGTCCTACAACAGACAGTAAAAATATAAAGAACAATTGATAATTTCAACATGTTCAAGGAGAATTAGATGTTTGTGTTGGGTGTCTGGAAAACCCAACTAGATAAAATAGTTACAAATAGTGACGAATTGTAACAAACAAGAGAGATGCAGTTCCCAATACCTCTCATTGGGTTTCCATTAGAATGTTTTGGAAAAAATGGAATACCTTCATAGGAATTCCTCTTTTCCCGTTTCTCTCAGAATAACCAGAAATTTCTTTCCATTTGCTACATTCCCTGACTTGCTATTGCTGGTAGGAACAGCCTAACAACACACTATACATATGTACCTGCTCAGTAGCTGTAACAAGTCCCTGTTTGATTAACTCGAAAGCAATGTTTCCAATTCCCCCTTCAGAATCATCCCTAAGTTCCACAGGGCACGGGACTGCAAAGAGTAAACAATAATAATAATACAAATGTCCAAATTCATTTAAGGTCATTCCAAATAGAAATAGAACCTGCACTAAGATTTTCGTCAAACTTTGCCTATTGATTGTTTATGTTATAGGAACTTGAATTTTGAAATAAAAATGGGGGTGCTGCCATTTTTTATGCGCGCGCCCTAATCATGCGTGAAATTATGCGCAGTAGGGATGTGCAATGCAATACTGGGGAATGACCTTAAGAACAACAACACTGATGATAAAATCTTTACTCATTCTGCAAGTGCCTTCAGAAAAAGCACAACTTTTAAATTTACCGGTAATTGACATACAATCTAAAGATTTCTTCGTTTCTTTCAACTTGATAGTGAGCAGCTTGCCATCGGTGAGATTGTGCAGCATGTCGACACCCTGCAAGTAAAATAATAATAATATAATTTAATAACAAACGAATATTTTAACAGGATTAACCCATCAGTACTTGAGAGTACTGTTATCTTAGGGGTCCTGTAAGATTTTAAAAATTTCAAAAGGTAAAAACACAAAAAATAAAAAATAGGGCCCCATGGGTCCTGTGTTGCGCGGGTCGGCGGGCCCCGCTGTCCTGCGTCTCTCCTCCCCCCCCCCCCGCGCGCCGCGCCCGGGGCGCGCGGCGCCCGCGCCACCCTCGCGTCCCGGTCTCGGCCCTCGGGGGGGGGGGCTCAGTCGCTTCGGCGGGTCTCTCGCCGTGGGGGGGTCGCCCGCTGTCTGTTCCCGTGGTCGCCCCGCGTCCGTCGCGTGTTCGGCGGTGTGCCCCGCCACCGGCACCCCCCTCCTCTCCCGGCTGCGCCACATAAATAAATAAATAAATAAATAAAAGTTTAAAAAAGTTTAAAAATGTTAAAACTACAATGGTCAAAAAACATATGACAGCTTATGAATAAAAATTACAAATAAAAATGTTCTTTAACTTTTTGTTTAAATAGAAGCCTAGAATTCAGATTTCTCATGTCCGACGGTAAACTGTTAAAAACGGAGGCTCCTAAAAACGAAAAACTCCGACGGCCAAACTCGAGCTTCATTTTCGGCAGTTCGATAGAGGAAAATCTGTTCCTAGTATTGACACTGTGATTTCCTCTTTTAAAATAGTTCTTAAAAGGAGTACACGCATTTCCAAGTAGACAATCAAAAACACAGAGACTGACTTTTCTTTTCAAATACCGTAAAGTTCCGTGTATAAGCCGCACCCGTAGTCGCACCCCCGTGGCTTGACAGTCCAAATAGTTAGTTCTGGTAAACAAACAGGGCAAAAACACGGCGGCGGGGCAGTGTCCGCGTCCCTCCGTGGTCCTTCGTCTCTCGTTGTCCTCTCCACGCGGCAGCGTGGGGGTCTGGGCACATGGCACTCGGCGTTCTTCTCGCTCCCCACAGATCCCTCAGAGTAGCGTCGGGTCATCGCGGTCGGCCATTGCCTGTGGTCTTGCGTCTCTGGCCCCGCGCGCCGATTCGGTGACTGGCGGTTCACTCCGTGCGGGACGGCAGTGACACAAGTGGGTTGTCTGGTCTTGGAGTTTTTGGGCCCGGCTCCACAGAGTTGGGCGCCCCATTTGTGACTTGTGGGGGTGCGGCAGGCTACGGTAACTGTCAGCTGATGGAAAACAAAAGAAAAATCAATATATAACATGAAGCACAGAAAAAAAAAATGATGAGGGGCAGAATGGAAAACAAAAACGGTCAGAATGTGGTAGCTTGTAGTTATACATTTGCTGTAGTTTTAAAATGATTTTAGGTCAAAATGATTTTGAACTGGCAATTGATTTGATTGTTTTGTTTTTGTTTTTTGTTGTTTAAAAGGATTATCGTACATGTAAGTGTAATAAATTATTTTGTCAATTTAAAGAGATTAATTATACAAAATTGAAACAAAGGAAAATACAAATAAAATGGGTATGTAAGGTCTCACATGAATGGCTCGCTACCCTTCAAGAAAACAATAGAACAATCAACAGGAAAAATGCCCCAAGCCCCAAAAACAATAGCAACTGCCACGTTAGAGGACCAGCAAAATTACAAGCTTATATGAGCTGCTACACTACCGAATTAAATCTGTTTAAAATCATTTTGACCTGGAATTCACTTTACTCCCTGCTAAAATGTATTATTAGGGAATATAACAAATCTACTTTAAAATGTGTGGTTTTTATGTCAGAAACAAGGGTTGGTGGAGAAGCAGGGGTTCACTTAGGTACCTTGTCATAAACTTCACTGTTAGTTGCTGCAACACCATCAAGGCAAAACAGTTGAGCAAACGGCACCAAGGAGAGAATTTCATGTGAAAGGAACACAATAGTCCGTAGACTGATAACTTCAGTGTTGCCATAATCCACAAAATGAACTTGAACCTAAAAAGTAATATCAATAGATATACCGGTGTGTTAAAGATAACGCTGCACCGGACCTGAAGAAATATTAAGGAAGTGTTAAGTCAAAAGGTACAAAATGTTGACAATCTTGAAAGTAATTCAAGAAGTAATAGAACAACAATTATGAAGTACAATTTTTTTTTACAATCTGATTGCCTGTGTAGTGTTTTTGAAGGAAATGTAAACACAGCTAACATGCTTGCCTTTTGTTGGCTTATAAAAGGTTTAAGCCATTATAAAAAATGGCAAACTAAAGTTTACATGGCCTGACACACATGCAAACACTTGTCCGTCCCTTATGCACACTGTATGTAAGCCCTTGCCTCATAAACATTCATTTATCCACAATTTCTTTGAGATAACATCATGCTGAGTAATCACATCAATCCTTTTCTATCTCTTAAAATTCTGATACCACTACTTTTATCCATTTTTTTCCAGGATGAAATATACAACATACATGTAAACTACCTTTTAAACTTAACTGGCAAAATTTTATTTTTTCAACAGAGGAACTTTGCTTCAAGGGCCTCCTTTAATCTATAGAGGGTAGGAGACCAGATCAGAATTGCATACCTGGTTATCCTCCATGAGCTCTTTAACCCTGCAGCGATACCACTTTTTGTCCTCGGGATAAACTCCACCATACACCTGGAACAACAGCACAATAAAAATGGACCGACTTTCAATTTGTTACAAGTATAAATTTCCATCAAAGGTATAGAATGGTTGGTACAGGGGATGGTCACAACTAAGTGGCCTACATATGTCTGCGAGGCTTTACAAACAAATCAAGTATTCCATTTTTAGACTTCATGTAATTTTGTCAAAAGCAAAACAGTTTCCCTTGCTCTCGTTATATACTACATTTTATACCATGCCATAGAAAATACACCATCAGAACACAGGAAAGCCGTTGTATCGACGGTATTCACTCACCTTCCCATCGTCCGCTGCGATCTTATTCTCGACGAAAATACAAGTGACTCGTGGGATATTCCATAGTATACCACTCGAAAGCGTTGCATAACTAGTATGTATTTTTCACAGCTGAAGCAGACAACAAACAAAATATTCATAAGAATGTGTTTATTCAAAGTTTTTCATAGTAATTGATTAAAAATATTTGCTGGTGTATTAGTCAAGTAATTACTTGTTGTTGCTGTCTGCGACTCAGTGTACTTCCATTGTCTCGAGATACACTGTATGTACAGTATTGCAAAAAATTGTATTGTTGCAGCCTAACAATTAAGCCGGGTTTACACGAGCAATTTTTAAATGGCAGTTCTTATGTGACAACTTTTATTTGCTTGTGTAGATGAGAAAAAATGGACGATTTTTATGTGACAAATATATTTGTTGACAAGCTGGCAAGTTAGCTTTTATGTGACAAGCAAAAGTTGTCACATATGAAAATTTGCTCATGTTGAGGACTTGTCACATAAAATGAGGCAAAATAATATTGTGTCAGCATAATTGTTGTCCCCTAATTCCTCATGCGCACTGTGCATGCATATCTCTGTGCATACATGTATCTCTGCTGTCCAAGGTCATTACATGTACTGGTGCACTAAACTTTGGACTGCTGACAAATAATTGCAGGGATCCATATTCCCAGTCGTCCGGTCGTCCGAGACGACTAAAAAATCGTATGGACGACCAAAAGATTACATAAACTCGTCCGCTGGACGACTTAAGTTTGACTTAATGAAAAAAAAAAAACAATTATTAAGTTTTCTTATGAGTTACTTAAGTTCTGACCACTTGTCATCCATTCATAACTTTTCGAAAACAGAACATAATTTGCAACTTTCTGTCACGATAAAATCATAATTTTGGCCGCCATCTTGGCTGATGCGGTATTTTCCATCAATGAAATCATTGCAGGCTCAATTTTCAAGCTCTCAACCGCTGATATTTTGTACTGCAGCTGCATCCGCGAAAACACGAGGCGATCGCATCAGCTGATGTTTTGATCAAAATTTGCCGTTATCTTGGTCTGGCCCCGCCAGCAAAGGAAAAAAGCAATGTTAACACTTCAGAAAAACAAACCAAATATGAATAAGAAGAGCAAAAGCGTTCTTTTCTTCCGTGGTTGCAGTCGAAGAGGCCCTGGCTTTCATTTGTGCCCGCATCATACGCTTCCGCAACATCACAAGCCGCTTGGGGGCATGATGTTTTGTGAAATTTGTAAACCGGCAGCCAAGGTAGACAAGTAAAAAGTCTCATTAACAAATACTTGTGAATCAAACTTTATTAAAACAGATTCGTTGTCTTAAAGATTTCATGTATACACAGTGTTACATACATGTGATAATAACAAAAAAGTCAACTTTTCATTTAAGCTTACTTGTTGTACGGTCGCCATTCTTTCCTTTTGAACGGGCAAGTAAAATTTTGCCAGGGCAAGTATGTCATCTTGCATACTTGCCCGGCTGACGACTTGGAGAAAAAACGAATATGGATCCCTGTAATTGTTGTCATCTACTGCATTCATGATCAAAATGTAAACCCGACTTTACAGGGACTATGTCACAGGGATTTCACAGAGTTTTCGTCTAAACTGTTCTAAAATTAGTGGTAGGAAACTTGACTCTATATAAACATTACCTTTGAACATCTAAAGGAATATATAACCTTAATCTGCAGATAGAAATCAAACTATGGATATTTATATCGATATTTCGAAGACGCACAGAAACAATTTTAAAACGTTTGCCACACAATCCATTTTCATCCAAGCCATCCGCAGCCAAAGATGCTTGTTAACAGTTTCAGTGCTCTAATATAGCAATTTTTGATACACATGGACTATTATTTTTAGGTTTCCTGTGACACAAATATAAATTTTGGCGGTCCAAAAATCAGTTAAAATCCCTTTAACATAAATGTATTATAGTATTAATTTCTACCTTGTCAATGTGTGGAGTTGACTGTAACAAAGGCTTGTTTCTGCAGTAGATCTGCAGGTCCTTGTCCATTTTCTCAATGACTTGTGCTGTTTCTAGTTCTGCTGTCTAAATGCAAGATTTGTAACAAAGTCAGAGGTTTTTGTAATTTAACTCTATTAATCTCTAACAGTTGGAACACAAGCAACCTACAATGCACATATACAGTACCGCTCAGAAATAAGCGTCCCAAAACATACGCGAAAAAACCGTTGCGTTTTCAACTGAACCAATTCACGTTTGTGGCGTCAACATGTCAAGTTTGACAGCTCCGCCTGTGTGTTTCTGGACATGAAACAATGGTCTTGAAAACTTTATTGTCGACTTATTATATTTCTTCAATGAATGTCGACAGCAAAGGGCCGTTTGACATTTCTAGCAATTGCTGCGACAGCGATCTTCGATTGTTTACTTATTTTTTTTTTAATTTTTGGGGGGAATGTTTTACGTTAAACAACGTTAAATGGTTTACTTGTCAAACGCGACACTTTGTCTATACAAACTTGAATGTTTTACACGTGAGAAAACGCAGAAAAAAGTTAGCCGTTCACGGTCGCTCGAAAATGGCAGTATTTTTGTTCAAAACCGAACACACTTTTAACCCAACAACTTCTCTGCTAAAAGAAACCACTTAAGACGAGTTTTAATTTATTGGATCCAGGATATACTCCGACAAATAACAACAAATCGTGTTCCGTTTTGATGACATTTAAACTTCACGCGGCTTGCTTGATTTGTTCTCTGGTGACTTTGCGACGAACTACAGGCCTCTGGCGACTTTGCGACGAACTACAGCTCTGGCGATTTTGCAGTTCTTCTGGACGGCCTCTACCTCAGCAACAACTTTCAATTTGAAGGTTTAGTTGTTTGGAATCGAGTTGCTTTTGGCATGATGATCGATAACCGCTTACCGGTAATTCTTTTGAAGAACGCGTGATTGTTTGAGAACTCAGGTGAATGTTTCGTCACGCGTATGTACGGTTCTATTAATAAATTCATCTTTTATCAGTGATTTGTTGTTTTGCAATATTATTACATAGTTGTGACTTAAGGAAAATGTTGATTCGCTGCACGTGGATTCTTAGAACCAGAGATATATTTATTTTCGCTTCTCGACGGCGCTTGCCGAAGTCAAAAGCCGTCACCCGCAAAACTCGGATAATTTCATATCGATTTGTTGTCGAATAAAAGCACATCGTTTTCTTTCGTTTCAACTCTTGAGCGACCCTTTCGAGATTGAACTATTGGGAAGTTCACGTTTATGAGCCGCTGAATCTTGTTACGTGTAACGTAAACAAAACTCTCGTCTGTTTGTCTCAAAATGCCAAACGATAATCGTCCTAAAACTACGTACTTTAAGGCAAGACAAACACTACTCGATCGTCTGCCGCCTTTAAAAGTTGTTCTCGCAAAGATTTTTCTTTTGTTTTTCCCAACAATACAACACAAAGAAAGCTTAGAGGAATGAATAACAAAGAACTGCGTATGTGTTTATGCTTCGTTGCATAGGCGCGTATGCGTATGTGCGTATGTGTATGCGCGTATGTGCGTCTGCGTTTGTGCGTATAAGGTGCGTATGCGATGGACGCTTATTTCTGAGTGGTACTGTATATATAAAGTGCTGAAGATACTTTTAGCATACCTTAACATTGCCAACACATTAAAACATTTCTTTTCAATTTGTTTATTACATAATTTCTAGAACACAAAACTATTTTAATGCGTTGAAGAATATATGGTACAAACACTACCCACCGGATAAATCACTATCCGGTGGGTAGCGAAGTACCGTAAAGTTCTGTGTATAAGCCGCATCTTTTTCCTCTAAATTCAAGTCAAAAATCGGGGGTGCGGCTTATCTACGGAAACATCTCTGGTTGGAGTTCTCAAAGGCCTAATTAATATTCATAAAAAACTTCTCAAGACATCATTGAATAAACATATATAACAACCTGAAAACTTTGTTGTTGTTCACTACCTTTTAGTTCCTCTGCAAAGCTGTTTACAGTGAAGCGTGCCAGTCACTTCGAATCATGTCTTTCCGCCGCGTGTGAGAAGGCACCAAGATAAACGCAAATACTCACAAGGCAAATGGCCGACCGCTTCGGTTTTTTATTGACCTTCACAGCAAATACATCTGCTGGATTAACAAACTCTTATTCTGCATGAAGTTTTTATCCTGTTGCGAGTAGCAGTTTCCAAGAATCTTGAAATAAAAACGTGGTTTCTTCCGAAGAAAATGCCGCCATGTTTGTTTTTAATGCCCAGACTCCTCTCTACAATTCAGAGCTTGGCTACTAAGAATTCATCATTCGCGAACGATTCGAACAAATTACAAGTGTTTCAGGAGTGTTTAGAAGTGATAATCTCGAAAAAATGATATCAAGAGAGCATCCAAGTTTAAGATATTGTGAACTCAAACTAAAAAGGAGGTACGACAAGTGAAATTTAGCTTTCGTAAGACTTAATTTATATTAAACATTGCAACAACCACTGTGTCAGTGTTTCGAAACCGTGCTTGCTTGCCCTTGATTGTTTACCAATAGAACTTCACTTGAACTTCAAACTTTATGGTCTTTAAATTTTTTTTCCAAAATTTGAGCTTCCAAATCGGGGGTGCGGCTTATCTACGGGTGCGGCTTATACACGGAACTTTACGGTAAGTTTTGTATGACAGTTATCTAGTGAATAGCGATTAATCCGGTGGATAGCATCATCCACCTTTTGAACAACTGGGCCAAGGACTTTACATGTTATTCCAGTTAATCTGCCAATGCCTGCCTGGTAAAGGTATCTGCAAGTGTCACTTTAACTTTTACAGTGTGTTTGTAAAATTTGTATTTAAATAACTACATTTTATGTAGTAATGGAATTTGTAAACCTGACAAATCCTTACTTCCTACATATTAACCAAACAGACCGTAAAATTTGTTCTGCAAGGTAAGCCAACCAAATCTCAATAGCTGTTATTGGAGTTCTCAGCGGTTTGACATTCAAACGAGGCTTAAGGGTCATTCTGCATTGTGTTCACTGATGTATTGACCCTTTCGCCTCGTTCGCATACCTTTTTAACAAAAGAATATATTATCGCTGGCTCAACTGCAATAACAGCTATTACCTGTGCCCAGAACATTACAGGGCTCTCCACATGGGTCACAAATATTTTCTCCTGCAAAAAATAGAAGGAAAAAAATAGGCAGTTAAAAGGAAGCACTAAGGAAATTAATTTTTGAATGCACGTCTCCCTGAGTTTGTTAAACAAACATTCCTAACTCTAGGTACATCTTGTAGATTTATTGTCTACACAGGGTAAAAGCCAACTTGAATAAAAAAAATAGAACTCGTTGGAAAGCTCACTCAAAAAATTAATACAGAAACGATGTAAGGAATATAATTACACAAATCAGTCATTAGAATGAACTCCTACCTCGGGGGACTCTCCATTCTCTACATGTGGACTTGATGGTCGGGCATCAACACCATCTGCAAGTAGAAAGATTCACACGCACACGCATAAATCACACCTTAACCACAACTTCTACCATTAATACGTGTAAGTGAATAAAGGACTCAAATATATATGGTCAGCCCTCTGCTCACAGGCATGCACCTCTGGTTAATGTAAGCAGACATGTACACTTAGTGGTGGTCCCACATACAGGCACTTAATTTCAAATCTTCATTAAGAGAACCGACTGCAGAAGGCACGTGGTGCATTTCAGAGACTAGGGAAGGTATGGGCAGCCAGAGGAATAGGAAGGAGAACCAAGATACGCCAATTCAAGACTTCAGTTCGACCGGTACTGCTATATGGCTGTGAAACATGGAAGATCACTAAAGCTGATGAAAGAAAACTGAACAGTTTCCAATGCCTATGCCTGAGACGGATACTGAGAATTAGATGGCAGCAAAGAATTACAAACAAGAGAGTGGTTGAAAAGGCAGAGGTCAATGCCATAAGCTGCGAAGTACGACGAAGAAGGTGGAACTGGCTGGGACACATACTCAGGAGAGAAGGTGCGAATGACTGCTTCACAGCATTGGAAAGAGCGAGAGGGAGGCCAAGGACAACTTGAAGAAGGACAGTGGAAAAGGAAAGAAACAAGGCAGGGTGGGCAAGCTGGGAGGTAGCCAAAGCGGTGGCAAGGAACAGGGAGTGCTATGCGGCTACTGGCACAAAGAGACTTGATGATGATTAAGAGGACATTTCTCTTCAACGCACACTTTTTGGTCTGAAGGGTGTCCACTTACTGAAGGTTTAACTGTTGAAGATGTTTCATTATACACATTAGGAGGTTAACTACTGCAGTAATACATGTATGACATGCAGGGTGCTGTTAAATTTAGCTTCAAAAAGAACATAAACCTACCTTCAAAGGAACTCCTTCTTCTTGCCCTGAACTTCTCTGGTGTTGCATTGTTGTTATTGAGTTCGCCGGCCCAAGGGGATGAAGAACTGACAGGTGACTTGGGTGTCAATGGACTTTGCGTGAGATGACACACAAAGTATCATTAATTGACCTGTATACACTTATTATCATTTGGGTTTCTGTTCTTGCTTTACTCTTGCTTGTCCCCTGAGGGGAGAGGGGGTACTCTACAAAAATTACACAAGGGTGTGCAGGGATGTAGCTAAGAAAACACTAAGCCAGTTCATCAACAAGCCCAGCTGGCTTTTCTGGCCTTGGCAGCTCTAAAAGTTTACCCAAGTCTTTGTTTTCACGTCAAATTTTGGCCAGATTTAAGTTCTCTTTCAGCCAGTGAAATTAGCCGGCAGCTGGCCATTAGCGACATCCCTGGTTGTGTGGTGTGCTTTCTAAACCCTTACCCTATTTTACACCCTTGTCCTATTTCCTTACCCTGTATTAGACCTGACCTTAAAATTGATACACTATTTTAGAACAGATTCTACCCAAGAAATGCTTTGATTTGCATTAACACTTAAAAAGGGTTTCAAATTTCTGATACATAAGTTGCACTGCTCAAGAGATGAATAATAGCAATCAAAACAGTAGTTTCCTACAAGAATTATACAGAATTTCTGACCAGAGTTCACAAACCATCCTTTTCCAGACAAAAATGGTCAAAATCTACACTCTACTTCAGACCAAAACTGCTGAAAACAAAACCCTTCAGCACTTCATTACCTATATAGCTTATATAAGGGAGTACTCTTCTACAGGGTGCAAAGAAGTTGAATTTTCCAGCCTGCACAAACTGTAGTCAGAATGTACTAGCCTGATAGTCATTTTTTCTAGCCCCTTAAAACTCTCATAAGCATGATGCTTATTTAATACCGTAATGATTCGATTTAGCTCCCTGGGCGCTTATTTACTTTTGGCACCTTAAGGGAGGGCGCTTATTCGAGACAGGGCACTTATTTAATATTGTGTGGTTCCAGAAAATATCCATACCCCCACCACAGAGGAAATTGGAAATTCCAGATGGGTGGGGGGGTCAAGGGCCCAGGAAATTCCGAAGAGGAGGGGGGGTTGCCAGTGGAATTATGTTTCCAGACGGTCAAGTTTGATGCAGTGCAAACTAGTTTCAAAAATCGTTTCTTACCTACTCTACAAGTGTTTTACATAGCAAAAATAGCACTCTGGGTTCTTGATTCACAATCGCTTTACATTTAAAACGGGTTTTCTTTCTCCTGAAAGCACACTGAAAGCAAATAATTTCACTGAAATCCTCCATGTTCGTTCGTCCGCCATTACTTGTTACCAGTCCCCCGAAACTTGACACGTGGTTTGACCGAAAGGCACTGGTGTCAAGGGTTGCTTGTTTCACGTTCGATCGAAGGAAAATCGTCCTTGTTTGTGAAAAGTTTCATGTTTATTAGCGATGAAAATAGTGTAATGATGTCAGAAACTCGAGAATAACATGGTTTTGTTATTTCTGGCTATTTGTTTGTAATTTTCCTGTTAAATTTTGCTTTCTCAGCGAGCATTAGCGATTTTGCGATCACCTTTACGGTGAATGTTTATGGTTTATATCAACACTTCAAATCCGTGTTCTGATACATTTTATAGCGGTTTTCTAAAGCGATTGGAATGAAAAGGGATGGATGGTTATACAACAAGGTAATTTGACAAGTGACTACCAGATATTTTGTTTGTTTACTTTTGAGGAAATTTCTTATTTTGTCTTCAGCAGTACATGTAACGTATGTATCGTTCTAACATATCTTCCGATCGATCAGTTATACACTGTAACTGTTTACAAGAGAGGTGGCCTAAAATTTAGAGCATTGTACAATTTATCTTTTTTTCCAGAGGGGCTGGGGGGTACGCAATATACTTTTGGAAATTCCGGAGGGGTGGGGGGGGTTTATTTTTCTTAACAAAAACGGAAATTCCAGAGAGGTGGGGGGTCTTACGTGAAATACCCTCCGTGGTGAGGGTATGGATATTTTCTGGAACCACACATTTTGAGAAACGACAAAATGTTTAAAACAAAACGTTAATAAATATTAAAACAACTAACAATAACAGAAACTGTGACAGCAACAAATTGTTGCAAGTTCAGTTACTTTTTAAAGTGTTTTTATTTTAGCAGTAAATATATACATGCGCGGTATGGTAAGTGTTCATAATGTTTATCTATTCGACGTTGATGACTTCTTTAGGGTTAGTTATTCACAATAGGGGCGCTTATTAGAATGGGGGCGCTTATTCCGAAGGGGGCGCTTATTGAATCGAATCATTATGGTAAATAAATAAATATTTATATAGCGCCTATCCAGGCCTGCTCTAGACGCTTTTCTATCTGTCAGGCAAGTGAAGGATTTAGTCCACTAATTTGACCACAAAATCCACTAGCCCCAGGCTAGTGTCGCTAACTTTAGGTCTTATCCATTGTACAGTATCATTTAGTTATGCCTCCAAAGTAGCGCAGTTACTTCCGACTAGGTTTAAGGGTAACCCTCCAAAAACTATGAGTGCACAAAATTAAAGATGTCTCTCAGTAGATGAAAGGTAAATTATACACCTGAAAACGACTATCTAGCATGCAGGGCCTGAATATAGCTGACAAATACTGATTTAGCAATTTACAAGTTTGATAATTTCCACTAAGTATCATCCATTTTAAATAATAATTATACTAATATTGTCTTCAGATTTCTTACCGTGGCACTGGACTTGATGACCTCACATCTCCATTTGGGCTTGGCCAGGAATTCTGTAATGAGTTACATGTACATTTCTATTCAACATACCACTGACGGTCAGAGTTAGTGGTTTTGTAAGCAGTGCTGGAAATAATGTTTCTTACTTAAAAGAACATGTGTCCTTCCAAACTTTTATTTGAATGGACATATTTGAAAATTGGTCAGACATCAATTCCTATTTCAAATCAATCACGTTAAAAATTTCCCAAGACGTAGTCGCGTAAGTTCTCAGACATCATGTCCAAACATAATTTATTGCAAAATTGGCTGGACATTTTGGCATATTTGATCGGACAATGGCTGATGACTGACAGTAATTTTCAGCACTGGTAAGAAAAAGATTGCTTATTATAAAGGATAAAGGATAAAAGGAGGATAAAAGAAAGGATAAAATCTGAAGGGGGAGGCAGGGCGCATGATTCTCTGGCTCTTTTGTCAAGGAACATTTACACAATAACTGAGAGAATTCTCACATGCTCATTGGCTGATGAGAGTATAGGATATTGAAAATGAAGTAAATTATTTGTCACCCAATGTAAGGCAAATTTTGCAAGACTTGAGAAAATAGCGCCACTTTTCCAAAACTAAACCCTGGCAAGTTGCAAAATGTCAACTGAAATATTCAGTTGAGATGACATTTCAGGGCTTTAGACTAACTTTTTAACTCACTGGTTTACTACTAGCCAAAAGTAATTTTTCACTAGTCAGGTATATTGATTTTTATCAAGAACAGTTGACTTTTCCGAGTTTTTCACTAGCCAAATGGCTAGTAGGAATGCTAAACCTGGTAGCCAAAACCTAAATTTTAGTAGCCTTTGGCTACATGGCTACCATTAGTCTCGAGCCCTGAATTTCTCACACATTTGACCGCTTCAAGTGAGTTTTGAACATTTTCAAGCAAAATTTGATTTTATGATGCCATTTTGATGGTCTATAAGAGTTTAGGCCAAGGAAAAAATTGTATCGATCTGTTCAGTATATGGTTTCACTATTTAGTGTCTTTAACTGGTATTACTATCTGGAAATTGTTTATTACTGCAAATGCTGAACTGGATATATGCATAGTTGAGAGCATCGCTGAATGTTTAGAGGTTTTTTAATAATTTTTCACATCACGTTGCCGAGCTTGCAGGGTTTTTTACCTGAGAACTCTCTCTTACTAGAAATACTGCATGACACTTAGCTACAACTATGAGGGTGTCACAAGAGTTTTGGGCAGAGTTGAATTAAAACAACTCAAAACAGTTTCCTCTCGTTCAGATATTATCTAAACCTTATCAAGACCTCTATCAATTTTTTGTTTCTTGCTTGTTATAATAGTCAGGTAGCACTATCCTGTGGGAGGCTTAATTTTGAGTTTCGCTAAACTTTTTGAGTAGAAGCAGGAAACAGGGCTTAAAATGTTCGTCTTGTGGTCCTTTTGAAGAATTTTGCTGTTTCCAGCGTGAATTTTAATTCGTATGGCAATTTAAGGGGGTTCTGCTGAGAGCCTCAATTATTCAACATGGAAACGAGGCTGGATCACGGATCTTTACAAAACACACCGAAACATTGGCCAAATAGCACAGAAAATCACCATATGCATTTACAACTGAGATTATCATATGTTTGAATGAGTTTAAATTTAAATGGATGATCACGTGACAGGTCACGTGACTTTTTAATTCAAGTGCATTGAAATTCATTACCTGTAGTCTATGAAAAGTGTGACAGCACCTTCTGGCTCTAAAATACTACAGTTTGCAAAACAATATAATACAGTTATAAGATGCGTATAAGCGACGTTGCCTGTTTCATGTATACATTGTAGCTCAGAAAATATCAACAAGTGAGATATATGCAAATTAGTTATAGGATGACGTCACTTATAAGGCTGTATGTATCTCAACAAGTAGTTATCCAACAACATCCCAATTTTCAACCCCGTTACTCTTCCTCCCTCCTCCACAGCTACAGGGACCGTGTTTTTACTTAAGCATGTTTTTTTATTCTCATAAAATGTTGAAAAGAAAAATATTTATTGACATAAATTTGAGCAAGTTGTTTATTTTCCCTTTTTTGCCTAAAAATTAAAAAAAGGCCAACAGCAGGCCATGAATACCAGTCAGTGAAAATAAAAGCCATAAATAGCTTTTCTGTGTAGTAAATTTTATGGCACTGTGAGTTATTTACCTTCAGTTTCTCCGGGAAATCCCCCGCATGAAACTGGTTGGAACTTCCAGAACACAAAGATATGTGAGTACTTTAGTAAGAGAATACAGTTTTCAAAACGTTTTCAACTCGAAATGTAAAAAAAATTGAAAAAAGGACAGTTCAAAGCACATAACTAAGGGAGAACTCAAATGGAAGCAGTTGCATCAGTTCCCCTCCCTGTTCCCTCCCTGGCAGTGACACAGCCTCAACTAGCGACATAAACTGGAAAAAGTGCATTATTTGCCAAGAAAGCAAGCTGCCAAAGAAAAGGTTTCCACTGTCAAAAGCATCAGTTGAAGGTATTCAGCGAGTGATAGATTGTGTTGACGTGAGGGAAAAATGTAAAGACTCTAGTTTTAAGGATGCACTGGGACGATTAAAGGGACTGAAAGAAGTTGAGATCGAGGTAGTTTGGCATAGAGGCTGTTATAGCAGTTTTACAAACCAAGAGCATATACGGCGTCTTCAGAAACGTACACCAGATTACACCGAAGGACAATCAAACACATCTTCTGTGTCAAGGAGATCTTCTGTTTCATCTGTGGACTGGACAAAATGTATGTTTTGTCAGACCGATTCCCTTGGATTAAACCAAGTACAAACAAAGGAGACATCGCAAAAAATCATCAGTAAAGCCGTTTTTGACGAAGTAATGAGTTGCAGACTGGCAGGTGAAAACGATTTGATAGCGGCAGAAGGCAAATACCATCTGAAATGCTACAGTAAGTTTCTGAGAAGTGTTGAAAAGAACCCAGGTTGTAAACAAGGAGAGGGTAATGACGATCTTAAACAGGCATGTTTTGAAGAGGTCATGTCTTTTCTTGAAAAAGGGATTTCTCAAGGAAATATCTATTCGTTAAAGTCAGTGTGGAGATATTTCTGTTGCAAGTTGCAGTCCAGTTGTAATGTTGATCCAGGCATTTATAGAAGTAATAAGCTTAAGGAGAAGATCCAGATCTCTCTTGGAGATAAAGTGTCTTTCATTCAGCCTCTAAATCCTGCCGAACCGCTTTTAATTCTTTCATCGAATTTAGGTGAAGGAGCCTTGCACTCTATACTGCAGAATTCAAGAGACAATGAAGTAGAAGATGAACTAAACAATCTAAGCCCTGATGCTGCAGAAGACGTGGATCTTGACACAGAGCTGCTAAGTTGGCTTTTTCGAGTAGCTGTTAAGGTTCACCATGACATCAAAGCTACCCCTGGGCATAACTACGTTGGTGGCATTGACATGAAGAATGCGGAGAAAGTAGTTCCAGAAAGTCTTTACATGCTCATTCGCCTCTTGTGTGCTGGAGACGTGACTGATGACGGCACTGATGAAATGGATGTGGCCATCAAAACCAAGATACTCAGCATTTGCCAAGATATTATTTATCTCGTTTCAAAGGGACGCAAACTCACTCCCAAACATGTTGGTCTAGCACTGACTGTTCATCAAGCTACAAGGTCAAGAGAACTCGTTGAACTTCTCCATTCAGCAGGACACACTGTTAGCTATGACACTGTACTTCGAATAGACAATGGTATTGCCAACGATGTGTTAGAGCGGTATCATGATAATGATAAGGTCTTTGTTCCACGCAACTTCATTGATTGCACTGAGAGGTGTTATACACGCTATGCAGTAGACAATATAGATATCAACGAGGAGACACTGAGTGGCATGGGCACATTTCATGCCACGCAGTTTGCTGCATTGCGCAGAAAGAATGAAGAAGAACCAAAAGTGGACCTGAAAATTGTTCCAAACTCAAGCAGGAAACTCAATTTGGAAATCCCATCTGAGTTACACGAGCTTCAGCAAGTAGATATTAGGGCTGGGAAACCAGAACCAGTGATGAATGAGCCAGTGGTTGCCGAGTGGTACGAGCCTGACAAGACGTTGATTAAGGAAACGTTCAGGAAGAAACTGGCGTGGATTTTATCCCGTCTTGTAAAGCAACAATCTGAGGTTCAGCGTGTTCCAGGGTGGACAGGTTTCAACCATTTGTTGTCAAAGAATGACCCACAACCGACAATCATTGGCCCGCTTCCTATCCTCAATGCCGCAGCTCATGAATTTGACACTTTGTGGACGGTGATCCTCAAATGTCAGGCAATGACAAATAATAATAATAATAATAATAATAATGGCACTTCGGGCAGTATATCCACAGAGTGGCTCTTCGCCTGCCCGATCCTAACTAAATTTACAGATGTAAAAGTTTAAAAAATATCTAAGAATTTATATTTACATGAAAACGAGATAAAATTGTGTTAAAACGATATAAGAACTAATTATGTGAATTATAGTATATAAAACAAAACAAAAAAAAATACTTAAGACATGCTAAAAAGTTAAAAATTCAAATGTTCTAAAACTCTCTTAAAAATAATGTTTTTGGTGTCTTTACAAAACTTATTATAGTCTTGGCAGCATCTCACGTTGCTGGGCAATGTGTTAAAAAGGCTCGCAGTTTGGTCCTGTAAAGTATTATTAATTAGGGACCTCTCTAATTGAATGCTGTTACTGGATCTTAGGCATCGTTCGTGTTGGAATACATTAAGCTTCAAGTAACTTGGCCAATACGGGTTATGAAGAGCTTTGTGGGTTGCCTTGAGTAGGTTCATTTCGCGTTGTTCCTTTACGGGAAGCCATTTGAGTTTTGTAAGGATGTCATCGGATGACGCGAATCTACCAAGTACAAAGCTAGCTGTAGCCTTTTGCACTCTCTGGAGGCGTTTCATTAAATAATCTGGGAGTGAATGGTATACTATGTCATTGTACACATGGCCAATACAGCGTCATCACTGTAGACGAAGCCCTCTACAACAAAGCCAAGATGCTGCAGTGGACAAGAACTGAAGAGTGCAAGGATGTCGTCATCATGCTTGGAGGGTTTCACACTCAGATGACCTTCTCCAAAGTGATTGGGAAGTACATGGAATCTTCTGGACTTAGTGACATCTGGGTGGAAAGTGAAGTTTTCGAAGATTCAACCGCCCTGAATGTTTTGAAAGGCAAAGTGTGGAATCGTGTCATTAGAGCTCACAAGTTGAGTTATGAAGCCCTTTGGAGGGTTCTGTGGCCTCTCTTTTTGGCATGGTCCCAAGAAAATGGAAAGAATTTAGATGGTTCCTTAGAAGTTCTTGGAAGAAAGCTGGCCGAGGGCTTTTCTACCGGAACAAATGAAGAAAGGGACGCTGCTTATGCATCTCTCATGGAGGCACTTACCCGAATACCTGAAGTCATTGAGGAGTTTGAAGCAGCGCACGCAGACAGCGCAACTTTCTGCTACTGGCGAAAGTACATGTACATGGTCTCCATTCTGCTGAGGTTCACAAGAGCTCTTCGTGAGGGTGACTGGGCACTCTATCTTTCATCATTTGCTGAGATGCTTCCCTGGTTTGCTGCTTACGACCATGTTAACTACACCAGGTGGGGAGCGGTTTTTCTAGCTGACATGAGCCTCCTACCGCAGTCAGCACCGGAGGTCCATCAGGGGTTCCAAAACGGTGATTTTGTTACCAAGGAAGCACTAAGCAAATTTAATCAAATTCCTGATGACCAAGCCTTGGAGCATGTCAACAGAGCTGGGAAAGTAGCAGGAGGGCTGGTGGGGATAACACGAACTGACACAGCACGAGATCGTTGGTGCCTCACGTACAATGAGAGAGCCCAGTTATCTGAGGATACTAAAGTTATGTTTGGCATTTTTGGCGAAGAAGAAACTGACCACAAAGATTGTGGACGTGCTAGAATGCGGCGGGATGAAGAAGATGTACCGGTGATGTCGCTACCGAGGAAATCAAGCACGACCTTCTTCAGTCACAGAGCGTAGGAAATACTGCCATCAAGGACTTTGTTCATTACAGATTAATTACGAAGCAGACAAAGTTCCATGAGAAAATCAAGCAGCATAAGCTCAAAACATTTGAAGCACTTTATTCAGTTCCTGTGAGATTGGATAAAGACAAAACAATTTCTATCAAGGCGGACAGAGATCTGTTCAGGCGAATGATTGTTGCTCTAGAATCTGGACGCGACGTGGATGTAGACTCATTATTGCAACGGGAGCTGTCCCCAGTTCCACTATCGTTAGCTACCGTGGATGGCAAACTAAGATATGCTTCCAGCAAGTCTGATTTAAGTCACATTCTTAAAAAAAAACACAGTACAGAACCAAGCTCCCTTGAATCACAGTCAAACCTGCACAATCATTGATGGAATGGCAGCCATACAATCTATGGGGAATCGCTCTGGAGCAAAGACTTTCGGGGAGTGGTGTGACATGTTTTTAAAGTACACTGTTTCCCACTTTTCTGACAGATGTAGCAGGATTGACATTGTCTTCGATCGATACCTAGAGAACTCCATCAAAGGCGGAACACGTGCTAAGCGAAAAAGCGGAAAAGAGAAAGGAATAAAGAGGAATGTTGATTGCAGAGAACAGAAGATTGGCAACTGAGACAGGTTCATTATCATGGACGAGAACAAGGCAAGCCTAGTTAACTTTCTGTGTACGGAAACGTCTCAAAGCTATCACGGGCATTCAAGGAAGGAGCTGGTCTTAAGTGGAGGCTTCACTGACCCAAAGAAGGTGTGGTCTTCTACTGACAGACATCTGGCTGGATTGGCGTCAGACCATGAGGAAGCCGACACACGTATTCTACTTCATGCAAGAGATGCTACCATTCGAGGTTATCAGCAGATTAATGTCGTATGTCGGGACACTGATGTCCTCGTTCTCCTCGCCGCGCACCTACCGGAGCTTTCCCCTTCTGTGTGGATGTTCACTGGGACAGCGAAACGGAAGCTTTATGTTCCTCTACATCGAATCCGCTTAAGTGAAGAGAACAGGAGTTCCCTACTAGCTTTCCATGCTATCACTGGCTGTGATACGACTGGCCAATTTGCTGGTATTGGCAAGCAGTCGGCTTGGAGCATCTTTGTCACCTATTCTGAGCTGCTTCAACATCTTGGAAGAGAAGAGTGTCCAGATGATAAAGTGCTCTCTGATGCTGAAGCCTTTGTCTGCAAGCTGTACAACAGAGGGACAACTGAGGTTCTCATCAACAGTGAAAGAGCGGCACATTTTTGAAGAGCAAAGAAAAGCTTGGATAGTCTCCCTCCAACTCAAGATGCCTTGCACCTTCACATCAAGCGAGCTCACTATCAAACATATGTGTGGAAGAGAGCTCTAGAACCCTGCCCTGTGTTGCCCAACCCAGATGGAAGTGGATGGCACTACAATGAAGATGGCATCCTCAAGCCCAAGCTTGTCACCTTGGAACAGGTCTCAGAAGGATGTTTGCAGCTGGTGTATTGTGGATGCACTCGAGAGGGTAACTGCTGTGCTACAAGGCGATGCACGTGTTTTAGGCTGTCCCTGAATTGTTCCAGAGCCTGCAAATGTGGCGACTTGTGTAGAAACATTACTGTTTTAGATTGAACTTTAAAGTCTGCTTTTCAAAACCAGAAGTGCATATTTTCAGTATTGCCATATACAAATTTGTTTTTATCAAGAGTCTGTGATTTGTACGTAACATACGAAACACAAGAAAATACGTGAAAGGTCACGTGACACTTCAGATATTTTGGTGTATACTTGAAGACAGAATACAACTAAAGAATTGTATTATGAATGATTTTGTTTATGAGTTCATGATCATTTTTATACTTGATATTGTAATGTCTTGGCTTTTCCCTTTAATTTAAATGATTCCATTGCTATGGGTCACGTGACTAGAGTAATGCATCACGTGACCACCACATGCCGATTATGTCACATTATAAATATTTGATATTCTTATTTAGACATTTGTGGTGATTTTCTGTGCTATTTGGCCAAAGTTTTGGTGTCTTTTGTAAAGATGCTTGATCTGGCCTCGTTTCCATGTTGAATAATTGAGGCTCTCAGCAGAACCCCCTTAAATTGCCATACGAATTAAAATTCACACCGGAAACAGCAAAATTCTTGAAAAGGACCACAAGACGAATATTTTAAGCCCTGTTTCCTGCTTCTACTCAAAAAGTTTAGCGAAAGTGATTTTTTGGCGTTCTGCCACCTGACTAAAACGTCATACAAAAGATGCAAAAAGCCGCATCAACTTGGCCAAATTGTGACAGCGTTTCGCATTTATGTCACACATGTGAGAACTTGTGATAAAGCTAAAGCATACCACCTTGTAAGATTTAACATCACTATAAGATTAGTTTATTTTCTTTCCCCAAAACAAACTAGAACATGCGACGGGTTTTTGAATACCTTAAACTCGTGCGTTTTGGACAGCGCTATCATCGTCGCTAAACGCACATGCACATTTGCTTATCTCAAAAAAAATCTGTCAAATTTGACAGGCGAGGAAACTCTGCGGAAAGCTTTTACATTCCACGTTTGCCACGAAAATTAAACCAAGGATAATATAACAGTGAATAAAATTCTCTTCCCAGCGCAAAAGTCATCATTCCAATGACCAGGCAAGGCACATTTCCAACGAAGCTTTGCTGAACGCCCTAAAATAAAAATCAATACTTGTTTTGATCTCACCTCTCCGACATTTCTACTGAAAGGTCGCAACTTCGGCGTAAACCCTCGCGGCTTCTGTTCCACGTCCATCGCCTAAACCTGACCGAAACAAAAGAAAAGAAGTTACTAAATCCGTTGTCTACTAATTTTTCGAGCTAAAAGATATTCTTAGGATGGAAATTCGCTGAAACTGCAGCTCGAACGCACAAAACATCTTACCTCTCTCCCTGGTCGCGCAGTCGACGCAAAGTGAAAAGTTCACACCTTCCCGCGCGATTTCACGTGTGAAACCGCCCGCGTTACCACTGTACAGTGGAAACCTCCAAACAAGTATATAGTTTATGAACCTTACACAAAGTACATAACCAAAAATAATTTCCTAGGAGGGGTGGATTCGAAGAAAATCATCGCTTCAAACACTTTCTGCAATTAAAACCTTCTAACTAAAAGAATTGTTATTTAATGCTCTCTTTTCTTTGTTTCATTTTTTTTCGGAAGGACTTATAATACTGAAAATTTTCGATGATTTTAAGGGATGGGATAAAGTGGCTTAGCCGTCCCCTCCCCTCCCTAGAACGTTAGAACACAGTCCCAGTCACAGAAGACAAACATGGCGGAGGTGTGCATTGCTCGATTGAACGTTTTGATTTTTTTTTTTTCAGATTTGATTTTTGTTTCCTTCAAAACCCTTCATGTGTTTTTTTGTTCCTTTAGGGAATCCATCATTATTTTGAGGAGCTTGTAGCAAAGTAAGGAAAATACAAATGATAGATTTTGAAATAGTCAACTCCGTTGAAGCTCAAGTCAAATGCAAGTCTCGTGACTTGAATGAAGAACTTTTCAACTTATCTTCTTGAAATTGTTTCTCTATTTTTTTTGCAGACACGAAGGAATTCTTGCTATTTTGGTTACAGACAGAGATGGAGTTCCACTGGTGAAAGGTAAAGAAAGTTAAATTTTACATTGTGTCTAGATACCCGGCAGCCGGGAAGTGTTTTCAAAATACTACATACCCGGCAGTCTGAAATTATTCTAGAATTTCCACGGAAAAACCAATCCAATCCTCCTCAAAACTATAGATCTTTGCTTAGAAATGCCAAGCGATTTCAATTATAGTTTTGGTTTGTGTTTGAGGAAATTTTCGAGCTTGGGCATACTACAAAATCTTGATTCTTCGACACTTAGAAAAAATTCGTACTCTGACTCCGGTGTCAACTCTTATAGAATAATTTCTACAAAAACTGAAGTTGAAACCCTGCGAGAGTATTCGATATTTGCTGAGAAATGCGAAGCGATTCTAAATAATGTTTTGCTTTTGTTGTGGACGAATTCTCTTGGCTTCGGCGTACTATAAAATCCTCGACTCACGGGCACGGTTGTTCAAAAGACTAGATACCCGGCAGTCAAAAATTCATGAATAATCAAAATGATCATTGAAACCTAGCTCCCGAGAGTATTTCAGTATTTCAATTTTCGGTCGGAAATACCAAGCGAGTTTTTACAATGTCAGTTTGGTTTTGCACAAATTGTACGAACTTTATGTGACTCACGGGCACGATTTTTCAAAGACTACATACCCGGCAGTCAAAAATGCTTCCCGTTTTTCCATCAAAATTTCCATTTGAACCTGCTGAGATGTCGGTGTAGAAATACCAAGCGATTTTCCAACTTAAGGCCTCAACAATTGCCTCGGCAAAGTAGTACAAAATAGCTACAAAACGCTTGAGCGTTCGGTGACGAAAGTCCGCCACCGATGTAACTTCCGGTGTGACACTTTAGTGGCGTGACAAAGGTGGCACGTGGTGTTGGTTCCAGTCTGTGGGCTAAACGGCTTAGCGTTGGAAGCGACAAAGCTCTCGGTTAAATAGAAATACAAAGCGTTCCTCTATATATAGTCACTCAAGTAGATTTTTTCAAATTCAGGGGATTTGTCCCCTCAGTGAGGAGACCACTCTCAGATCAAAAGGTTCAAATGGAAATTTTGATGGAAAAACGGGAAGCATTTTTGACTACCGGGTATGTAGTCTTTGAAAAATCGTGCCCGTGAGTCACATAAAGTTCGTACAATTTGTGCAAAACCAAACTGACATTGTAAAAACTCGCTTGGTATTTCCGACCGAAAATTGAAATACTGAAATACTCTCGGGAGCTAGGTTTCAATGATCATTTTTGTGGATATTGAATGTATTGATTATTCATGAATTTTTGACTGCCGGGTATCTAGTCTTTTGAACAACCGTGCCCGTGAGTCGAGGATTTTATAGTACGCCGAAGCCAAGAGAATTCGTCCACAACAAAAGCAAAACATTATTTAGAATCGCTTCGCATTTCTCAGCAAATGTCGAATACTCTCGCAGGGTTTCAACTTCAGTTTTTGTAGAAATTATTCTATAAGAGTTGACACCGGAGTCAGAGTACGAATTTTTTCTAAGTGTCGAAGAATCAAGATTTTGTAGTATGCCCAAGCTCGAAAATTTCCTCAAACACAAAGCCAAAACTATAATTGAAATCGCTTGGCATTTCTAAGCAAAGATCTATAGTTTTGAGGAGGATTGGATTGGTTTTTCCGTGGAAATTCTAGAATAATTTCAGACTGCCGGGTATGTAGTATTTTGAAAACACTTCCCGGCTGCCGGGTATCTAGACACAATGTAAATTTTAAGACCAGAATTTGCCTCTGTCAGTAAAACTTTTGTCTAGCTCACACTGACTGGTTGTGCTACAGTTTATGTTGTATACATGTACCTTGGCCTTACACTGCTTGGGAGAGCTTCACAAAGTGGAATAGACTTGTGTGCACCTTATAACTTTCAGATGACGACAGTAATCCATTCAATTAAAAAACCAAACAATATAAAAATTAATGTGCAAAATAAATTTCCATCCCAAAATAAGCTTGTCCCTCCTTTCCCTGCCCTATTTACAGGCCCATATATAGTCCCTCCCCAAAAGTAAGCTTGCCTTAAAGGGACCTTGAGCAATTGGTTCTGCTGTTTTGCATTGTTGTTTCGTAGGGTGCTTTCCATTTTAGCCAAATATTTTTGCAATTTTGATCGAAAGTCAAATGGAAAGTTCATTTCGGTTCAGTCTGACCAGAATATTCGGGACCACCTCTGGAGGTGGTCCACTTTGACCGATCGGACTGGTCGGACCAAATTTACTGTTCCATTTTGACAAACTGTTCAGTTGTCTTACTTTTATTATGTCGCTTCTCACAGACACGGGGAACTGGAGAAAGAAATTTAAAATGGAAAGGACCGTTTGACTCGTTTGGCCTGGATAAAGCAGAAAATTTTGTTCCATTTTACAATGGTCAGTTCCTGTTGGTCTGACCGGTCACACTTTGAAAATGGAAAGCACACTAAATTTTTTAGTTGTAATTTTCAAGCCAAGAAAATTATGAACCAGAAACTAATGTGAAATGTTATTTTATCCAGTTAAATTCCAATGTTGTTTTATATATTTCAGTTGCTGATCCTAAATGTCCACAAAACGCCCTGAGGGCAAGTTTTCTCTCAACGTTTTCTACAACAGCAGAACAAGTAAGGAACAGACCTTAGAGTAGTAATGATTAGAGCAGTTTTCAATTGAGTGTAGTAAAACCAAAACCAAAGTAATTACTCTGGCCAATCACAAAGGACACAAACAATCCAGTGAACCAATCAAAACACGAAGCAAATACATGTAGCTGGTACGAAGCGCGGGAAAACGTGCGCGAACGAGTCACGATCCATTTGGTTTTGGTTTTAGTTTGATTGGCTGAGAAAGGGGCGCGAGATTTTTAAACCAATAACCGATCGTAGTAATGCAAAACCAAAGCAAACGCAATTAACTTTCGACACTCAAGTGAAAACCGCTCTATGTAGCCAGATTCATTTAAAAGAGACTGCATTAAAATAGTGAACACTCTTCAGATTATGTGGGATAGAATACATGTAGATCACATGTATGTGCATTCAAAAATTTCAAAGCATATTTCTCCCAAACAATATTATTGTGAAAATGAATGTCAATAAATTGGGGCGAGCATCATAGCCTAATGGTTAGTGCACTGCACTCTGGATCATTTGTGTCATCTGACTCTGGTTCCTCAGATCCCCAAGAATAGATCTTCGTAAATCATTTATATATATTTTTAAATTTGCAACTTCTTTCCTTTAGGCGAGCAAGCTAGGATTATCAAGAAACAAAAGCATTGTCTGTTTCTTTGCATCCTATCAGGTAAGTGTATGCAAAGCAATACAGTATCTCAAGAAAAACATCCATAAACAATGATCATGGCTTTTTAAATTATTGATAGCAATGTATTATAGACACTTATGCACCTATCAATGTTAAGCCCGAGGGGGGGGGGGGGTCGGGCATGGGGTGGGGATTTTGGCATTTTCTTTAAAAAAAAGCAAATTTCCCATCCCGGGACAAAATAATTGGTCAAAATCCCCACTCGGGGGCAAGGGAAGGTGTTCAAATGCCCTTTAAACCTTGTTGCAGCGGACATAAACACCCGTGGTACCCATACTCAACCTTGTACTCTTGCTCTGATCTAAAGGCCCTAATATGGCCCCACAAAGAACATGTAGCCGTGAATTCCATAAGTCCCTACTTTTACAGTTTTCAAAGAATGGATGTTGATTGTTTTGTTGACAGGTGGTCCATTTCAGTTTTCTTCCCCTCGTGGTCAGCATCATTGCAACAAGTCAAGCAAATACAGGTTAGTGTACAATAAGAACTCTTTTATCCAAGGAAGACAAAAATGATGGGTTGGCCCAGGCGGGGGGGGGGGGTACTCCGGCTTGTAAATGACGGGGATGATCGAAGGATTTTTTTGGGTTTGAAATTTTCAATTCCGGGATTTTTTTGGGTTGGAAAATTTGGCAAGTATTTTTTCGGTGACTTGATTTGAATAGGGGATTTTTTGGGGTATTAAAAACGAACTAAAGTGCCTTGGCGCGGCCTTGGAGTATTTATGGTATGATGAATAAAAAAACACGAGCGTTCAATTTTTTTATGATTTTCTTTGTGTTATATTATTGCCCCTTCTGGCAATTTAGGGGTAATTTGACAAGGGATTTTTTGGGGGGTTATTTTTGGTCCAGGGATTTTTTTTGATAATGTCAAAAGACTTAGGGATTTTTTTGGGTCCTGAGTTTTGCCTCCATTCGATCATCCCCGTCATTTACAAGCCAGAGTACCCCCCCCCCCCCTGGGGGTACATGAACACAGTGACAACTCCAATCAGATTATTCTTGTCATGTAAAAACAGGTTGGCCAACAGTGGAACACTCGTGAATTTCCAGCGTACCGTTAAGATTTCAAAAAAAAATCTGGGCTTATATTTGTTCAACATTCCTTTCTTGTGGACTTCTTTTTGGGGAGGGCTTTTAATTTACACAGGAGGTAGGGGTAAGTTATTTATGGATGGAAATTTGTATTTCAAAAAAAAGTCTTTGGTTTCTGGTTGGACAGGTACTGTGTCTAAAATTTCCAGGGGCATACAAAAGAACAGTCTTTGGGTTTATTGGGGTTCTACAATTGCGGTTTAAAATCAGAAAGTTACCAGTATATCTTTGTTGAAGAGCACTAAAACTTTTAAAAGCTGCCAATGGACTTATACTCGGAAGAGGGAGGGCAATCGTAGTCAAAGTTACTTGAATGTGATAATGTGGAAAGTTTAGCTTGAATGTCCAATAGTTACTAACAAAAGGTGACAAAGATAACTTGATTGATAAGGGATTGAACATATCGGTTCAAAACTTGATTTGTTCTTTTCTGGGCGAAACTTTATTTTTCAACGTTTTCTGTTTTATTCTCTCCTTTGCATAATTTATTTTCCGAGTTCAGTGGCAGTGCGCACATAGCCACTTTGATTCTTGTCCGCCTGTCCTCCAGATTTCATGCAGATGGAAAGGATCTGAAAGCCTTGCATAACTTATTTGCCCTTTTTTCTTGCAGGACTTCTTCTTGGATTGGAAAACGATTTTGCAGAAACAGTGAAAGCTGTAAAAGTTGTTGTTGATAGCGTTTAGGAGGAGAATAATTTTTAATATTATATCAATAATCAGTGAAAAATGCTATGTAAAATTAGAGTTTAGAAATAAAATTAATCACGTTTTTACAAGCTTGTTTACTGTAATCAAGGAGCCATGAGTAAAGATTATAGACAATACTGAAATACAACACTACCCTGATATAACGAACTCGCTAGATATAAGAACTGCGTAAGATTTCTTTGCGCTCGTCACGCAATCTTTTCACCCCACGTGGGGAGGAATGCGTGACGACCCCAAACAAAACCCAGAGGGCGTCATCATGTCCTTGCCGGGATAAAACGAAGTTTTCCATATTTTTATTTTTGTTCCCTATTTGATTGTCTGGATTTTAATACTTGCCAGATAAAGGGGTAATCCATAACTTACATCTTGTCCTATAGCCCCCTACTATTTAAAGAACGATCGACCTTTCCGGGTTCCGCTAGCAATAAGAGCTTCATGTACAATGTATTCCTTCTCTGTGTGGATCGTTTAGGTTGCAGTCTTAGATTGGTGTGATGAATTTGAATTTCAACATTTTGATCAAAATTCCAGGATATAGTAGATGGACTTAATCGAACGCTATCTCTGCTCTTTCCTCCGAAGAGGCTGTCAAAGCGAGCTAGGGGAGAGCACGCGTGGAGAGAGGGAAAGGGGGAAAGGTGTGAGAGTCCGCTTCCCTACTTTTGTCTTCCCGAAGTTCCTCGCTCGCCTGATTTGTTTTCACGTCTTCCCCAGTCTAAATTTAAATAAAAAAAAAAAAAAAAAAAAAAAAAAACCCTCCCCATTCCATGAATGCTTACCTTGTGCGCGAATACAAAAGAAGTGAATGTGAAAGAGAGTGGTGCAACTTTAATATACATGCAAACAACATGTTGGTTTGATTCATCTTGCCCTTCCCTCTCGTAGTGTGAGTTTCTCTACAAGTTGTTTGCGTTTTCCTGCAATATTCCCTCATTTACTGCGGTTAAGTGTGTTCCTCAGCCTTACTAGTCGCAGTGGCTAGCTCTTTTGCGCGCGGGAGTTGGTGACCAGAGGAGAAGGCTGAAATTGAGGTTCGTAAAGTCCCAGACATTTAAAGTTTTGTTCACAAATTAAACTGTCTCGTACGATTACGTTTCTCGAGAGTTTCTACAGAATACCCTGCAAAACATTTCCTTAATTTCTTGCTTCATTTTCTCGTCTCGTATTGAATATATGAAGGGGTCGATACAGCAGTTACAGAGAGTCAGAACCAGTCCTACACGGACAAGCGTAGGAGGAACCGAATTTGGCGCGAAAAGCTTCCAGACCGTCGCCAGCGTGTACAGCGACCAGCAGGCGCAGAATGAGCCAATCAGCAACAAGACTGTTTTCAGTGCCTTGTTGTCCTCTGGGGTGTCAGTGGTACTTGATTGCCTTGTGGCAGCACCTTCTTTCAATGGAACGCTTTCGCCCGGCCCGGTTTTACCAGTGGGAAGGCTGCGGTAAGCAGCGGCCCTTCTCGAAGCTCTCGCTATACGGTAAATCTTGTAATAGGCGCAAATCATAGCGGTGACAGGTACCGCGAAGGCAAAAATCGCCAAGCAAAGCGCGTACGTTTTATTCGCCAGCCCCTCGCCTCCCCAGTCGGGTTTGCAAGTGTGCGTGAACTCGTCGAACTTAGTACTTCCCCATTTGAATAGTGGACCGCTGGCCCAGAATACCGAGTGCACCCAAATGGCGACGATAATGAGTTTGTAGCGTCGTTTTGTGAATGTGAGGTGAGCTCTGTTTTCCACTGGTTTAGAGAGCGCATTGTACCGGTCCACACTGATGATTGTAAGAGTCATTATGGAACAGTTCACTGACAGGCTGATCAGGACGGCGTATAACTGACACAACGTGTCTCCCAGTGGCCACCGGTGCAGAATAAACGCCGTTATCACCAACGGTATACAAAACACTCCTAACAGAAAAAAAAAGCAAGAATAAAACTGGATACTGCTATAAATAATTTAACATTTGGATAAGCCACCAGCAGGCCTTAGTGCGAAAAAAAGCAAGAGGAAAAAACTAGAAAGTCATTCTCCCTGGTTTTGTTTGAAATCTATCTTATCCTGCGCTTCCGGCCTCCAATTTTCACGCTGCGATTTTTTTTTTCATCTCCCTTTTTTTTTTTTTTTTTTTTTTTTGGGGGGGGGGGGGGTATTTACGAGTACAAATAAGGTTGTTGCAGATATTCTCGATTGTCGAACTGAGAGAAACATGGACTGCTCGAAGTATTGAGAACATCAAATGACTAATGAGTATTTCTAGGTATATACGGAATTATTATTCTCTAAAAACGCAAATAGCAGTGGAAGTTAATAACAAATGGAAATCGCGAGTGAAGACTGATGAGAACGAGAAACAACTTTTCTTTCACATTGTTTCTTTACGTAATTCTTTCCTTGCGCCCTACTTCATCTTGTGCATGATAGGAGCTACAGGACGGTACCGCATCTTAATACAGGCAAACTGAGAGGGTATGTTTTCTTACCTAATATCAAATCGGAAACAGCAAGGCTGAGATAATAGAAGTACGTTGGTGCGTGGAGTTTCTCCTTCATGGACACATTAATAACAACCATGATGTTGGCGAGGACTGTTCCACAGCAAGAAAGCAACAATACTGTCACTTCAGCTATCATTTCTGGCAAACTTGCTTCACTCGACTGCTCCACATGCATCTTGAAATTGCAAAACTAAAATGAAAACTTTAAATGTTTAGCTTTTCTCGATCTAATAGGGGCCGTTTTCGATTAATCATAGTTGCACTAGTCAAAATATGGGCCATTTTAGCTCGGGTAGACGCTTGGTCGTTTACCAATGGACTCAGTGGTCAGCTAGTTACAACTTGGGCTATTTATTTGTTTTTCGCCGTCTGGCATTGATCAGAAACAACTATGTCCTCTCTCGTTCGTGTGTCAACCGATGTTGTCGAAATTTCCCACCCTCTAAATGACTAGATATATACACTCACATGTACAGATAATGCTCCGATCGAGGCTCGGAGCTTTATCTAAATCAGAGTTTATCTAATCTAAACATAGGCGCATATTTGCAAGAATCTGCGATATTAATTCCAACCAAAAAGATATGATTAATTTTCTTTTAGTTTACATATACATACGCCCCCCTACAAGCAGAGTGACTGACCGTCAGAGCTCGGCTACTAAACTTCGCTAAGAGAAGATCACAGCAAAAACATACCTGACAAAAGCTTATGGGATCAATCTCTTTTTCCCTTAAAATTCGTACCCCTGACTAAGACTTATGCACAGCCAACAAATATAAGCAATTAAAATGTGCAAAGAAAAGCAATTAAGCTAACCGTAATTGAAAATACTAATCAAGGTTTTCGGCAAAATCAAACAATGCCACCTGACCCAACTAAAATCTTCAATTAACTGCTCAAGGTGATTCTTTAAATAATCGGATCAGTTTTGGATTGGATACTCGTTGCCCTGACATACAAAGTCAACATTTTTTATATATTATCACAATGGTGATAATTTCGGTCCAGCAATAAAATAAGAGCACTTAACAAAAGGTGTTTTTGTTCGTCGGGCTGAAATTGAAAATGTCCTCACAGTGTGCAATTAATACGGGGACTTTAATTGATGTTTTATTATTAAGTTGTTGCTTTGGACTTTTGATTGGTTAAAGCCTGGTTTTCACTAGCGACGCAAGCCGAGCGCAAGCAAAAGTAGTTTGTGCCAAGTGAAAACGAACGACATAAGCATTGACACAAGTATATAAAATATTTATTTTTTAATAGTTTTTCTTCGTCTTTTCCTTCTTGTAGAAATTAGCTACACAGCTACTTTTGTAAATCCGAGGTGAAATAAAGGTGATGTGCTGTGATGTTGTTTACCAGTTATACGTTACAAGGCTCAAATGCTCAGACGCGGGGGAATCTGGAACGAGTAGGCACGGCCAGGCGTCGTAAATTTCTGGCTTAGTAGACACGGCCAGGCGTCGTAAATTTCTGGCTTGTGCTTATGCGGTGTTTCCCTTTTACACGGCATAACGCGAATGCAAACACCAGCGCAATCGCAAGAGAAAAAAATAATAATTCTTTTGCTTATGCCTGCGTTTTTGCTTATTATGATGCTTGGGTCTGTACTTGAGCTTCTGCTTGCGTCGCCTAGTGTAGACCAGGCCGCATAGCAGTCCCGCGACAATACGCAACTAGAAAACATTTTTAAAACAACCTTCGAACTAAAGTTAGTTAAATTTCAATTAACATATATATATATATATTTTAATATTAGAGGCGTTGAAAAAAAAATGAGTTATTTCGACTAACGAATCTGTTTGCTGCACGTCCGTCTGATTTTGGTCAGGTAAAAAAGGGCAGCGAAAAAGTGACCAAAATTTCAACTGATGCTAAAAAAACGTAAAATAACAATTTTAGTGACAAATAAATCATTTTTTTTTTTTGACATCACGGTTCCCGGCCCATCACAACAAACGGCCGAATATTGGAATATAAACAACAAACTGCGTGGCCCCAAATCAATTCACTATATTTCTATTTCACCAACTCCTGCAATCAGGCGTCTTTTTTCCTCCCGCCGCGAAAAAAGCCTGATCGCAGGTTATATCTCACCCTCCAACTGACCTGTGATAGTTCTGATGGTCAAATATTATATTGCAAATGTTCAACCGTTGGCTATCCGACATTGATTTTTTCTCTCGTCCTGACATAACACAAAAGAGGACAAGGCCTGTGTCAATAACACGAGTTGAACTTCGAATTCACTCGGGAAGATCGAACAGTTTGAGTAAAATCAATATGCGATGCCTCTTCCTCCGAGCGGGTTTCTAGATGTCGAACCCGCCAAATTTATACAAAGACTGGAGGTATAAAAACGAAGTATTTAGCCAAGCGTTTACCCTCAGTAACTCAAGACTGGGGATGCATTTTACATGTAATACGATATATTTCCTGTAACGGTTTATTGAAAAGAAAGCTTATTTTGCCTTTCCGTGAAGTAAGTATTTCGTGAATACCACCGACTTCAGCTACATGATACAGCTACTGATATGTAGGATCAAATAAAAATATTAAAATGCCGTACCTGTGAGTTTGAATTTGCAATGGAATTGTAGACCAGTAGACGGCAGAGTTCCGCGGACACCGCCAATCGAATGGAGGTTAAACTTCTTGAAAAAATAAAATCTTATTTTTTTCTTCTAAAAGCTCGGTCAATGATGGTTTAAAGTCGCAAGGAAATTTCGTTAGAATTAATTGAAGAATATACCGCCGTTTGAAAAAATCAGCAAGTCAAAACATTGACTGGGAAGTACATTGTTGACATTTTTACGATGTGTGTTGTTTGCCCCAACAACCGCTTTACACTTTATTTAAACCTGGAAGATTTGAATAGGCATGGACAAAAGTCAAACCGGATCAACTCGGACCGCTGATTTGAATAAGAATAGCAAGTTTTCCAGAACGAGCAAATAAACAATAGTGCTATTCTTATACAAATCAACCATCCGAGTTGATCCGGCCCAACTTTTGTCCCTGCCTGAATTTAATATTTCATTCAATCTGCTAAATTTAACAAGTCAATAAAAGAAATTTCTAGTGCAAGTAAAATTCGACTCTTGACAGTTTGTCATAAGCAGCAAACAAAGAAATGAAATGCACAATGAATGTTACAACTTACATCATGAAATGCTTTACAGAGTAAGGCTCTGTTTATATGGAGTAGAGTTGTCCCTGGTAGAAGAGTTTTCCTCTCCCCGCGCTATTTTATGATAAGGTTCCTCCTGTTGACCGAGCCAAAACTTGGTCCTGTCGGTTCAAAAGACTGGCGAGAGTTATTTTAAAATAGCTATTATGGCGCCCTTTTCCAAAATCGGGAACGCTGAAACATCGACGAAGACCATTTTGGACAAATTTACCTCCGACTTCGATGTTGTTTTGGCCGATTGCAGCAACAACCTTTAATGTACTCTTGCACTTACATGAAAACATTGGTATAAGAAAATGTTAAGAGTTCAGTGAGGAGAATTTGTATGTGGATATTTTCTTATAACTGAAATTCCAGTACCCACGTGTTCTTGTTGTTTTAGATCTCTCTCTTTTATTTTCAAGAAAACTATCATCTGCCTGAATTTCCATCCAGGTTTGCAAAAAATAACGCTTGAGACAAAAATTACAACTTTCTCTGGAGATGCGCTTCTTTCTGGATGTATAATCCAAGCATGATCTTTCCGCTTATTTTCTCCTCCAGAGCGGAGACAGCGCTTTGAAGACATTGATCGACATCGACTAGTGTCTAAACCATTTACAAACGTCTTCATCACGAGTCTTCAGTGTAAAAAAAGCCGGAAGGAAAATGAATTTGTCGATCTCGATTCAACAAATTATAACTGCGATGCAGGTAAAAAAGGATTCTTAATGTAAACTTTCAGTGTTTTTCGAAAATGAAAAATCTAAAAAAAATCATTTTCTAACTTTCCAGAGGAACGCGTCACGGCTGTTTTTAACGTTTTACGGACATCCGGTTTTTTAGTTTCCAAAGCAAACAGTATAAAATAAACTGTTGACAGTAAAGTTCACTCTATATACAAGCTGTGGAATACGTGTTAGTCTTTATCAGTCATTTATTTCAACTGGCTTTGGCGTGGTGAGTAAAACTTGCCTTGTATTGTATGCCTCTTATAGAGGGCGACATTGGGGTTTGCAGCATTGCGGTACTGGCCGATTTTGCATGCAGTATTTCGGTAATTTTTATTTTAAATTGCGGCATTGCGGTATTCTTCAAACCTGTGAAGTGATTTTTCTTAGCGTTTTGGCCGACGAAAGTCAGTATAAAAACTTATCCTTTAGTTTACTCGATCCCGACCATTTTCTGGTTTCTGATCATTTAAATGGTCAACTACTCCTGCGTTAAAAGGAGCCATATCACCATATTTTAAATCATTCTTTCTGATGTACAAGAAAACCTCAAAATAATATTTTTCTAAAGTGGAAAACACCATTTCTTCAATAAGTACCCCCTAGCCCCTTTTCTTGACGTATTTCCTTTTACGAGGTTCCAGTTTACTCATGAAAATTCTCGTATAGCCAAAGTTTATTCGTTCATTCCAACATGTTTTTAATTTTCCATTTTGCGTTAATGAGATGCCGAGTATAGATAATCATTGAGAAAATCAACTTGTTCGCTCATAATAAATTCATCGCTAATTAAGGCCTAGTTCAGACGTCGTACTTCTGCCGTTCCGAACTAAATTCAGGAGTTAAGTTCGACAAAAGCACGGCAGAAGCGTGGCGTCTGAACCAAACTTTTGAATTGAGTTCGGCAAAGCAATTTAGTTCTACACGCCATGCCGTGCTACACGACTCTGGCACGGCAGCGGTTCAAACGTCGTGCTTCTGCTTCACCAAACCAAATTCATAAATTATATTAATGTGTTTTGGCGGGATTACGTTCCCGCGAGGAGTTACTAGGAGACCCGAGAATAATTCTCCTTTACAGAGTATGCGCACAACCTCGTCCCCAGGGTCTTCTTCGTTTTCAGCCGCCATTTTGAAAACGGAGAAGATCCTGCGACAAGTATGCACATTGAATTTTATTCTCGCCAGACGGCAAAAAACATGGCGGCCAGCCAACGGAATACGAAATTTTCTCTGCTTAAAAACACGTCGAGGATGTTTCATTCAACGAAGGAGCAGGGCGAAGAAGAAGCTAGCGGGGCTGAATTTGAAATAAGCAAATTTTCGGAAACTAGTCGGGCAAAGAAACAAACATGCGCCGTACTTGCAAAAGGAAAAGTGCTGTTGCTTTTCTTTGCGTCTTTTTCTTGAGTCTTGCAATGATTTTAAAAGCAGGAGTTTTTGCTGCAATTTGGAAAACGGCGCCATTTTTGTTGGATAACCGCTGACTAATTGCTACGTAGCGTCAGTATGACTTGCACGACGTCTGAATCAGAGTCGTGCTTCTGCCGTGCTACAGTTGAACATAATTGCAATTTAGTTCGGCATGGCACAAGCACGACGTCTGAACTAGGCCTAAAGTTGTAGAACATAACGTTTTTTAACATTACGCGGCAGAAGATAGCCTGCGTAGCTGGCGGTATTGTTGGGTTTTAAAGCGCCTACCAGCAAGCGGCGAAGCCGCGACAGGCTAGGCAGAAGAGCTCAGAGCTAAGGCAAGGAGTATTCGAATCAACAAGTTTTTGGAAGTTGATTGTATAATAAAATTGAACGCTATAAAATTTGAACGACGTTTCGACCGTTCGACGGTCATTTTCAAGTTAGGTTTTTGAATAAAATTACATGTGTAGATATAGTAAAAGCGCTAAAATATGTACATACAAACAATAGACAATAAGAATAAAAGGGCTAAAAATGGCTAAAAAAAATAACTTTGTGCGAATGGCATGCATAGTTGTAAAAGATATAATTAAAAACGTAAAGCAAGCGAATAAGACGACGAGAATAAGAACATTAAAACACCTAAAAATATCTAAACAAATAATTTTGCGCGGAGCGAGTCACTCTGTTTGTTAAGTTTCGGTTTCAGAAGTCTAATAAAAAGCATTTCAAAAATCAAACAGTCAAGCTTGCTTTGGCACTTCCTTAAAATCTTAAAGTTCTTCTCGATGTTGTGTGGCTCCTTTCCATATCCCTGTGAATTCCAGAGATCTTTTGCGCGTGTTATACATTGCTCTTTAGAATGTTTTAGTTTACAAGAAGAAGTAAGCAATCCTAAACTAAAGATTCAAGAATAAATAATCACTACTGGAGAGAACGTTCAGAGCAAACCTGCAAGTGATCTATTTGAAATGAAGGTGTGTATTAAATGCTACCTTAAATTTAGACTCACAAAATAGACTCGCAAAAATTCCCGTGGGACTTCTACACGCGGAAAGACAGATTTAGCCTTAAAAAACGCATGGATTGCGGACGTAGATCTGCGATAATTTGAGCAGATTCGCGGATTTCGAAAATACGGGGAATCGCGGATTAGCCGCGAAATTTAACCCTGATTCCGGACTTTTCCTGTTTTGAAGTTCCGATCGTGGATACAAAACGAAGTTAGAATCACGGACCATTGGTCGGTCTTCGTTGCTATGTTAGTGTTTTATCCATTTTGTTTTCAGACGAGACTCATATATACATCCCTTTGACCTACTTTATACATTAGAAATGACGCAAAAAAAAAACAGACAAGCATCGATAAAGCAAACTTCTTGAAAAATAAGCATAAAAAACAACATCTACTGTCACTTGCAGTGAAATTAAACCACATAATTTTTTTAAAAAGTGCGGATCTGGATTTGAGCGAAAATAGTGGCGCGGATTTGGCTAAAAAAATAGCACGCATCGACCGATTTGCGTATACCCATATATATAATCATCCCTCTCCTCTGTTCATTTTTCAGTTACAACGAGAGTTACCTACTGAATGAGGCGTCATGAACAACATAAAAGAAATCGAAGAAATCATTCCCATTATTATAGCCTTAGCTGTTGCCACGTTCCTTCTTAACACCGGTCGCGCTATGAAAGCTATCGAGATATGCAAGGAAAGCTTGGTTTTCGTAAACAATAAAGCTTTAAGTATAAAACAGCACTTTGGCAAATCGATTTATATTTACGGAGAAATCTATAAAACAATGTTCAAATCGTACTGTCGTATCCACGATAACACAAACGCAATAGCGTATGGAAGAAAACTTCTCATCATTTGCTGCGAGTGTGGTGAAACAGTTTCCGAAGGGAACCTCAGCATAGACCTGGCACTTATATATCTGAGGCAAAAAAAGTATGTTGAGGCAAAAGAACTTTATGAGAGAGCAATCTCTATCATGAAAGAAATTGGGGACAAAAGAGGAGAAGTTATTGCAAAGGAAAACCTAGGAACTGTTTTTCGATATCTCGATGAATATGTTAAGGCTAAAGAATGTTATGAGAAAGCACTTGAGATCACATTGGAAATTGGGGACAGAACAGGAGAAGCAGCAGTCTACAGAAAACTAGGAAATTTGTTTAAATCTCTCGGTGACTATGTTAACGCTAAAGAATGCTACGAAAAAGCACTTGCGATCAATATGGAAATTGGTGACAAACAAGGAGAAGCAACATGTTGCGGAAACCTAGGAACTGTGTTTAAATTTCTCGGTGACTATGTCAAGGCTAAAGAATATCTCGAGAAAGCACTTGCGATCAATATGGAAATTAGTGACAGAGCAGGAGAAGCAACATGTTACGGTAATCTGGGAACCGTGTTTGAATCTCTCGGTGAGTTTGTCAAGGCTATAGAATATCTTGAGAAATCACTTGCGATCAACATAGAAATTGGTGACAGAGCAGGAGAAGCAGTATGTTACGGAAACTTGGGAGCTGTGTTTAAATCAATCAGCGAATATGTCAAGGCTAAAGAATATCTCGAGAAAGCACTTTTGTTCAATCTGGAAATTGGTGACAGACAAGGAGAAGCAACTTGTTACGGAAATCTAGGAACTGTGTTTAAATCTCTCGGTGACTATGTCAAGGCTAAAGAATATCTTGAGAAAGAACTTGCGATCAACCTGAAAATTAGTAACAGAGCAAAGGAAGCAACAAGCTACGGAAACTTAGGAACTGTCTTGAAATCTCTTGGTGACTATGTCAAGGCTAAAGAATATTTCGAGAAAGCACTAGCGATCACCATGGAAATTGGTGACAGAGCAGGAGAAGCAACAAGTTACGGAAACCTAGGAACTGTGTTTAAATCTCTCGGTGAATATGTCAAGGCTAAAGAATATCTCGAGAAAGCACTTGCGATAACAATGGAAATTGGTAACAGAGCAGAAGAAGCAAGAAATTGCTCAATCCTAGGAATGGTGTATCTAGGTCTTAGAAAATATAGACAGAGTAAAGAATATCTGAAGAAAGCACTTACGATTGCAATTAACATTGGCGACAGAGCCGTAGAAGGAATACTTTACGGAAACCTTGGAAATATCGAACTTTCTCTCGGGGATGAATTCAAGGCTAAAATGCTCTATGAAAAAGCACTTGCGATCGCAATTGAAATTGGTGACAGAAAAGGAGAAGCAGCCCTTTACTTACAACTAGGAAGTGTGTTTGACTTGCTCACTGAATACGCTAAAGCAGAAGAATATCTTGAGAAGGCACTTTCAATAAGCAAAGATATAAGACACGCTGAAATTGAGTTTGAATGTTACTGTTATCTTACATCGACGAAGTTATCGCAAGAAATGTTCCAGGAGGCTTATTACCACCTCTTAAGAGGTATTGAAAAGTGCGAAGAATTGCGAGGTTTTAATACAGACAACGATGAAATCAACATATCCTTTGCAGACAGGCATGTTTTTCCCTACGAGTTGCTCAGTGAATTGTTTTGTGCAGTTGGAAATCATAACAATGCTCTGTATGTTGTAGAGCTGGGACGGGCTAGAGCCCTAGCAGACTTGATGGCAAGTCAGTACTCTGCTGAAAAACACATATCAGCTAGCCCTCAATCATGGACTGGCATTGAAAATGTCCTGACGAAAGAAAGCAATTGCACTTGCCTGTACATTTCTTATCATGTTGAAACAGTGTTTTTGTGGATTCTCAAGGCAAGCGGAGTCATTTCGTTCCGAAAAACGGAAGTGGATAAAAACACTCTTTACAAAAAATTAGCAAAACCAGCTGAAAATTTGGATGAATTTTTTGCTATCATGGCGAAAAGTTTTCGAAGCTTTGGTATTTTGCCGGATGAGGTTTGCGAAGATCGATCTTTAAACGACATCGAGCCGGCTGAATCTGTTTCCTCTCAGAAAGAGAGCCACGCAGCTTTGCGACATGGAAAGGGTGGGGAAAATCCCGAACCGAGTTTAACTTCGTTCCACGAAATGCTCATCAATCCTGTGTCCGACTTACTTCAAGAGCCTGAAATCATCATTGTTCCAGATCGTAACTTGTACCGGGTTCCATTTTCAGCTTTACTTGATCAAAGTGGGAAGTATTTATCAGAAACTTTCAGGATCCGCATCATTCCTTCATTGACGACTCTTAAGCTTATTCAGGACAGTCCTGCAGACTATCACAGTCAGACTGGTGCTCTGATAGTGGGTGATCCTGATGTTGGTGATGTGATTTATAACGGACGTCTCAATAAAAACTTTGTGCCGTTGCCTGGTGCAAGAAAGGAAGCAGAGATGATTGGACGAATGCTGGGCGAACAACCGTTGTTAGGACAGCACGCAACGAAGCAGGCAGTTCTTCAAAGGATAGATTCAGTGAGTCTGATACATTTTGCTGCACATGGTAATGCTGAAAGAGGAGAAATTGCCCTTGCCCCTCCACGCTCTACTACTGGGATTCCACAAGAAGACGACTACCTTTTGAAAATGTCTGAGATTTCAAAAGTTCAACTGCGAGCTAAACTGGTAGTACTAAGTTGTTGTCACAGTGGCCGTGGACAAATTAGGGCCGAAGGAGTTGTTGGAATCGCTCGCGCGTTCTTAGGATCCGGTGCACGCTCAGTGTTGGCGGCACTGTGGGCCCTTCAAGACAGTGCAACAGAGCAGTTCATGCGTTGTTTCTACGAGCACCTTGTTCGTGGGGAAAGCGCCAGTGAATCTCTTCACAAGGCCATGAAGTGGATGAGAGGTAACGGCTTTACCAAGGTCTCAGAGTGGGCACCGTTTTTGCTGATTGGTGATAACGTGACATTTGATTTCACAAAAAAGTAAGTTCAAAATAGCGAAGAAAACATTTCATGATTCTGGTTAGTTGGTTGCCTGTATGAGAGCCATTTTTCATTTCATTACAATTAACGAGGACCAAAATCTTACGATGCCGCTTTCTTTTTAATATAACTCATTCCTGTGATCTGTCTCAAAATTAGAAGTGGTTGCTTTCAAGGTCTCCCTATATCTATTTAAAAAAAATTAACAAACAAAGGTAGCCTTTTTAAGGTTACGAGTTCTCTTTCTGGGCTATCTTACATTTAAATGTTTGGACAGTGCTGAAGTCCAATTAATGGGTTGGCAGATTGGAACTTGCACCGCTTTTACTTTCATTTATAAAAAGACTTAAGGCCCGGGGAGGTACCCAAAAACGTTTTGTACGGGAAGGCTCCGCCCCGAGCTCTTACCCCTTACCCTTTTATATACCATTTTGCCACAAATTGTACCCCTTTCGTATACCTTTTAATGAAAGAAGGTACCCCTTTCATATACCTGAAAGTCATGGTATAGACTTAAAACATGACGTTTTCTTGTCATTTTCAAGTAGCTAAATTGAAATAATACAGCCATAAATTGCATCTGTTCGAAATATTTTAATTTAAGGCCCTCTCAAAAACCTAAATGACAGATTTCCATACCTTTTCGTATACCTAATCTTGTGAAATCCCTACCCTTTTATATACCTGAAGCCTGAAAAAGGTACCCCTTTCGGGCGGAGCCTCCCCGTATAGGCCATTATAGGAAGTACCCCCTGGGACTTAAGGGAAATTTTTTACTTGATATTTAGGTAATTTTTTCGATCAATTTCCTTAAATTCTGGTTTGTCTCTTTTGGAGGAGTGGGAAAAAAGATTTTAATTTTAATTTGACATTTGATTTCAGAAAATACAGTCAAACCGGATGTTCTTTGATGGGAACTTTGCAATGTTGTGGCGCAATGTTCCAATATCCGGCGATTGACAGTTTGCTCGTCGCAACCTGCAACTTTCAATTCAAATTTGCCTGAGCAAGTTGCCAAGTTCCGGTTTTCTTTTTTCCCGTATGAAACATAATAATTCCACCTGTGTTTCAAAGAAGGATGAAATAATTGCCCTATGGTCGACTGCTTAGTTGAAATCGTCAAACTTGGAATTGTACTTAAAATTTCAAATTTGCACCGCAAGTTGAAGCGTAATTCCTAGCTTAGCAATGTAAATTAAGCCTGTCGCTTATTTCTCGCTTTCTGTTCATAAACAGTCGAATAAGGGGCAATTATTTTCCGTTTCTTTGAAACAAAGGTGGTATAACCTCGTTTTCTACGGCAAAATGAAAACCGGAACTTGGCAACTTGCTCGAGCAAATTTGAATTGAAAGTTGCAAGTTGAGACGAGCAAAACTGCGCCGAAACATTGCAAAGTTCCCATCAAAAGAACATCCGGTTCGACTGTAAAAACACTTAATACTAAATAATTATCACAAACAATTATTATTACACCTCGCAGCGTACGAGGATTTATTCCTCCGAATTCTAGTAAAAATGTGAAAAAAACTGAACGCATGAGTTGTGCACACTAAATATTATTTCTTTTCTTTCAGTTCCTAATTGTATCACAAGGGAGGTGAATAGGTTCGCGGATCGACGGATTTGGCGCAGGGGTGTGGTAAAGCGCCCTCGTTGCGTTGTAAAGACAATAGTAGGACAGAGAAGCCCAGTCATGAATCCTTTTCGAACCGGTCGACAGATCAGAGAGCAAGCAACTGAAGGAAGGCGATGACTGGTTCCAGATCGTCCCGATATCCCCGAGCCGAACCCCCCCCCCCTCGCCCCGCCCCGCCCCGAAGACGAAGTCTATTAAAGGAGCAAAGTCTTTTAAAGGAGCAGTGTCACGATATTTTAAGTAATTTAACTGATTACTTTCAAAGCAAAGAAAACCTCAGAATAATAGTTTTCTAACGCAGAAAAACAACAAAGGAGTAATGAAAACGCGAAAATAGTCAAGGATGGTTTTGACTGACGAGGATTAAAAAGGATTACCAACGAAAACTTAAAAAAAAATTGCCAGTTTTTTGAAGATGCGGTGTCCGTGACGTAGCTCCTTTAAGTAAGTAGTAGTAGCCGGCATGAGCATTGCTTCTCCCATGCATCAGAGGGATGGGATGCTAGCAGATCGCAGGTAATTACCCGCAGTATCAGGTCGCTAACAATTCACCAGAAGCCATTCATATTCCTGGGTGGAGGGAGGCTGGAACCGGAGCTCTTGATCCGGAATTTAATTAAACTCGTACCCAGAGTCCACGAGCTAGGTTGTCAGCGGTTAGTCTCTAGTTTCACGACCATCCCGATGACCAAGAACTTGGTACAAGTTAGGTAGGTATCCGACACAACAAACCATCAGGCCACCGCGCCATCTACTACTGACTCGTCACCAGTCGTTTCTCACGAGAAAACTACAAGGCGCAAAGAATCGTGGGAAGGAGGAAAGGTCAACCCCACTCCGTTCTCTCCCTCGACTCCCATCATTTCCCGTGCCAGCGTTTTTTTTTTCTCTCATAAGAGATGACTGGAGGTGAGGGAGGGCGTTCTACACATTATCCTTACAGCGGTCAGAAAAATCAGAACTTTTACCGCAAGGAACACAAAGCAGTACTACATCAAAAACAAAATCCAGAAATTGTTGACCGTCTGTTTATTTTCTTGCAAATACGAGTAAGCAAAACGTACTCCAGTACAAAGGACTCCTGTATGTGCAGTACAATTACTAATCCATATAATTCACAACCAAGTCACTACAGAGATGTTCCCTATGAAATTGTACAAAAATGTTTGTTTGTTGGTAGCTCTAGCCTGTTTCATATTAACTTATTACGCCTACCAACAAACACAGAATTAACTCCATTTTGGCCCAAGATTCGTGGACACAAAAGAGTATTGATATCGTCTTTGATAATTTCATGCTAACCATGGCAACCTATTCCTCAAAAACTGAAGAAGCATGTGAAACAAACACAAAAGCTTCCATATTTGTAACGTGTGATAGACTATTTTTAACCTGCCTCTGAGGCCAAGGGCAATCGAACAATACAAATCAAATCAAGGTCCTGGGATGAATAAATAATTATGTACACAATTATTTTCCTGTGCCTTGAAGCCAAGTTACGATTTTGCAAATATTGAGATTGGCCTTTACTACGTTGTACCCATGCAAATTGAACTATGGCATGTTACATCACAGATTTATTTGTTATAAGGAAATATCTTACAAAGAAAAAAAAACTAACTATCAAACTATATCGAATGAATCTTCTCAAAATTTACTTCTTATTTAAAGCCTTTGCCATATTTTGTATGCAATCAGTGCCTCACTTCAACTCAATTCTACAACCTAATCAAAAATATATTATAATTATATAAGTTTGATATATAGTGACTGAAATAAAATTTACTTTAGTCACTATCGAACTTGATGGAGTTTATCCCTGTGTTTATTTGGCCCCCACGATAGCTTCCTCGCTTCTTCTTGGTCTTCTCATGTCGGAATGACTTTCCTGCAAACCGAAAAAGAAAAGTAGAATGGCTCGACTATCCTACTAGAAATCATGAAAAAAAAAGCCAAAAGGAAAACCGTAGGGTCATGGGGTTCCACTTTTACTGCTTTCCCCTTTGTTTCAATAATGGCCTATTTTTTATGAAGATATTTAAAACTGCTGGAACCAATTGATCAGAGTTAGGGAAGTGGTCATAACAAGTGAACTCAACAAGGACCCACCTTGTGGTGGTAGGGGGGCTATGCAAGATACCACCAGTCTGGTTAGCCAAATTAACAAAATTTATTGGCCTCAAAATTTGAGTAACAACTTTCATATTAAGTGTGCATGAAGCTTGCATTGCTGGAGAAATGGCACAAGGATGTTTGAAACTTTTTCATAGTTTCTACTCCTGATAGAGTGGGGGCTATACAAACAAGACACCATCTTTTAAGGTGGGGGGGGGGTGGGGTGGTGGGGGTACATATTTTTTTCAGAGTGGTGGGTCCTGTCTGAGTTCAATAGTTTTGACCATTACCCTTGGTTTTCGGGCAAAATATATTGCAAGATCATCAAAGGTGGTCCACTATGCAATTTTGTCAGGTTACATTATCAGTTTGTCAACACCCATTTATACTCCCAGGTGGAGAGAAGTACTATGAGAGTCAACTTGAAAAATGAAACATAATAACCCAACCAAGCCCAAACTGGGACCTGAATCTGAGTCCAGCACACTTGCAATACTCGTTCCTAGAGCTAGAGCTGCATGTTCCTCTTAACTGGTTGGGTCTGGTGCCTGAGGAAATCTGGCTAGATTTTAACAGAGGGAAGACACATGATTTAATTGATTTTAATCTTGGGACTCATGATTTGATTGGCTTGATTAGGAACAAAGAGAATTTAAATCTAGCCAATCAAATCAACCGTGGTGAACTCCCTTACAAAAAAGGATTGTAAAACAGTTTATTTTGATTTCCTTGTTCCTCGTGCCCCAGGCTCAGCGGTTTAAGAGAGACAAGCAGCTTTGGGAATGGAAATGCTCACCTTTTGTAAACTTTAGGTCTTTGTTTGCTTTTTCACCCCAGTCTCCCCTTGAACCAAACTAAAAAAAAAAAGAAAAACAAAAAAAACGCATAATTATTTTTAAGTAACGATACATGCACTGGGTGTGTGCCCCAAGGTGAGCCTGCTCGCAGGCTATTGTATGTTAAACACTCAAGACAGTGATTCATCGCATTTTAAAACATAATACAAAACCGAGGTAAAACCAAAGTGAAAACTGCTCTATTTGAAAGTTTGGTTGTTGGCTTTGTAATTACCTTTTCATAAGTTGTACAACTGTCATTGGCTTTAAATGAAGTACTTTTAAATCACTGCTAAGAGATTCTCCTCACCTTGGCTTCAAAACTGTTATCCTTTAACCTTGGGTCCACTGTAACTTCTTCTTCCTTTACTCTTCTGAAAGGAGTTTTAATCTAAATGGACAAACATAATGATCAAGAATTGTCTTAATTTAGTATCTATTTATTTTATGTCCCCAAATAATAGTATGAGATTTATACACATAACGTAAAAACCCGCAGATAAGCCGCACCTTTTTTCCAAAATTTTTTCGCTCGAAAGCGGGGGTGTGGCTTATCTGCGGGAACATTTGGAAAAGGTGCCATAAATTTTCGTGAACTGATGCTATTTATGGAAATTATGTAAATTAATATAACATAAAATTTTAACAGTAATATTGATACTTTACAGGTGAGAAAATACCACGAGTATACACGAGTAAGATGGCCAATTGTTTCTTTCTCTTTTTGCACTTTGATGGAAAATTTGTCGAACTGATTACAAAACTCTCTTCATGCAACGTGTTTATCTCGAATAGATGGCTCCCAAATCTCTTTAATTTGTCGATATGATAGCCACGAAACCCGATTGCCTCCATCGCCCTCTTCTTCTCCCCTAGTCCCATATTTCGTGTTCGATCAAATGCCTGGTTACTAAGCTATGAACGTTCGGCAAACGCAAGTTCTTGTTGTTGTGACACAAAAATCTATGGAAAAACTGTGTTGAATAAAGAAATACCTGTCAACAAATGCCAGAGGAAGATCACCCATAATATGTCAAAGTTGGTTTTCATTATATTAAAGAGCTCAAATTGTGGGTAAGACTGTAGTATTTTCTGTTTCAATGTTCATTGAGTTTACGTTTGACTCGACTTTGGATTTTCTTAATTTACTTTCAAAAAACTTCTTTCAAACACGCTTATCCGTGGGTGTTTACGGTATATTACTTTTCTATTCTATTCCATGTCATTCCATTCCATTCTAATGTAATCTAATCTATTATGAGTTACACAGTTACAAGCATTCATAGTATGCAAAAATGTGCTTCCAAAAAGGTCAAAGCAACAAGCACATCTCGAAAAATTGCCAATTTTTTCAAGTTATGGTTTGTAAACTGTCTTGATCTCACTCAGTTCAAATCAGAACTGCCTCAGTGTTTTTCTGCCTTGCAAAACTATTATTTTGAGGCTTCCTTCAAATTTTGTGCCTTCAGACTTCCTACACTGTTCCTGCATGGCCAAATTGTGGAAAACTTGTCATTTGTTACTATGGCAATGCTTGCTATGCAGACTAAGAGTGCTGGAGTTATCATTAAAAAACTTACCTTACTTTCCCCATTTTGTTTACCAGCCTTTGAATTTAACACTGGGGTGGACGATGCTAAAAGGTAATAAAAATACACATTAGTAAAAAATATTATATTATGTGGATGATGTACAGTTATGTAGTTTAACACCTTTCACAATTTCAAAATATTTTTAGGTTCCAGCGTGCAAAGAAGTGAATGTCCAATAGCCCGGGGCTAGTAAATTTTGCATCCAGGCTAGTGGATTTTATCCTTTACTTGGCCGACGACAAGTGAAAGTTTTAGGGGAAATTTTCTGGGCTTGTTAAAATGAATTTCGGGCAAGTACATCCTACCTACCTTGCCCAAATAGGGCAAGCTGGAAAATTGAATTTCTTTGCACCCTGTTTACATCAGCATTTTTTGATTTCCTCATCAACATAAATTTACCAAAATATTTGATTTATGTGTACAAGTAGGCTGGCAAAATTACATGATGACAATAGTCAATAGCAATCTAGTTACTGCGGCAAAAAGAAAAGGAACATGTAAAAAATAAAACAAGATGTTCCCTATTGAAAAAAATAAATACCAAAATACATGTACCTAATGCTAAAAATACATGTAAAGAAGTTTTTGGAAGCTTCAATTTTCATTCAACAATGACTGTGTATTGTTGAGGTACATGTAACAACATTGCGGCAGTTACCAAAGGAGCTGCTTCGTATACATGACATATCTGGAAAAATCCGTTTTGTTGACAATATGCCACTAATAGTTAAAAATAACTTCATACTCAATCTTGTGGAATACAATGTATCTCCTAATTTTAGCCAATGCAACTGGTTTTTGGCATTGGCTCCTTTACATTAACTGCCACAGAATTGAAGCATTCATCTATCAATCTTAAAAGGAAAAACTGCAAAAAAATGTGACTATACCTTGTGGTTTGGCATCAATTTTTGCTTTCTTTGTGTCCTTTTTTGTTGAATTTGTGACTGGTAAAGTGGCTTCTAACTGCTCTGAACTTGACTTTCCATTAGATGATTCAGCCTCTTCTTCATCCGAACTTGATTCCGAAGAACTATCTTCCTTGGATTCCAAATTTTTGCTTTTTCCGTTAACACTCAGGTTTGTTTTTGTGTCTTTCTTAACTGGTTTCTCTTCTTCCGATTCTTCAGAATTTGACTCCGATGAACTGCTCTCCTTGGATTCCCATTTTTTGCTTTTTCCATTAACACTCACGTTTGCTTTTGTGTCTTTTGTAACTGGTTTCTCTTCTTCAGATTCTTCAGAATTTGACTCCGATGAACTGCTCTCCTTGGATTCCCATTTTTTGCTTTTTCCATTAACACTCACGTTTGCTTTTGTGTCTTTTGTAACTGGTTTCTCTTCTTCAGATTCTTCAGAACTCGACTCTGAACTGTCATCTTTGGATTCTACCTTTTTGTTCTTTTTTCTTGGTTTTCGTTTTTGTGTCGTTTTTTACGGGTTCATCATCTTCAGAACTCGAATCTGATGAACTGTCTTCTTTGGATTCTTCCATTTTTTTGCTTTTTTCTTCTTTTCCTTTCGTGTCTTTCTTAACTGGTTTCTCTTCTTCAGATTCCTCAGAACTCGAATTTAATGAACTGTCTTCTTTGGATTCTTCCTTTTTGCTTTTTTCTTCTTTACTTTTTGTGTCTTTCTTAACTGGTTTCTCTTCTTCAGATTCTTCAGAACTCGACTCTGATGAACTGTCGTCTTTGTTTTCTACCTTTTTGCTCTTTTTCTCGTCTTTCACTTTTGTGTCTTTTTTTACAGGTTCATCATCTTCAGAACTCGACTCTGATGAACTGTTTTCTTTGGATTCTTCCATTTTGCTTTTTTCTTCTTTTCCTTTTGTGTCTTTCTTAGCTGGTTTCTCTTCTTCGGATTCTTCAGAACTTGATGCTGATGAACTGTCATCTTTGGATTCCTTTTTGCTGCTTTTTACATCTTTCACTTTTGTTTTTGTTTCTTTCTTTACTGGTTTCTCTTCTTCAGACTCCTCAGAACTCGACTCTGATGAACTCTCATCTTTGGATTCCTTTTTGCTGCTTTTTACATATTTCACTTTTGTTTTCGTTTCTTTCTTTACTGGTTTCTCTTCTTCAGACTCCTCAGAACTCGACTCTGATGAACTCTCATCTTTGGATTCCATTTTTTTCATTTTTACATCTTTTACTTTTGTTTTTGTGTCTTTCTTAGCTGGTTTCTCTTCATCTTCTTCAGAACTCAACTCTGATGAACTGTCATCTTTGGATTCCATTTTTTCGCTTGTTACATCTTTCACGTTTGTTTTTGTCTTTTTCTTAACTGATTTCTTTTCTGCAGATTCTTCAGAACTCGATGCCTCTGAACTGGACGAGTCTAATAAAAAAAATAAAATAAACACAAAAGCAACTGTTACAAGCAGAACACCAAAAAACTTTTTTAAGAAATGTACAATGTACACTGGAGAGTAACAACCCATTTTATTCCCAGTTAAGCAACACCTTTATTAACAAAACAAATTATTGCAATGGTTCCAATTTATGTGGAAAAGAAATGTAAGAATTTAATTACAGCCAATGTTTGGAACGTTCACCCTTCGTCAGAGCAACATTTGTTCTGATGTCATGACCGGTTTACCCGACGAAGTGCTATTGTTGAAAATGTCAGCCTTTCAAAAATTTGCATGGTAGTTTATTTACCGTTATCAACTTCCAGTTGGTTATCAAATATTAAGTGTTTTACCAGTTAGACTTGAACCTTTTAACCAGTGTAAGTACAGCTGAACCACTTATCAAAAAATGAAGATCCATGATTATACATTCTATCTCACCTGAATCAGACGACTGCTTCTTCCTACGCTTTGTTTTTGGTTGTCGATTACTACTGAGTTCATGAAGCTTCCTTTTCCCAGGCTTCTGATTCACACTGAGGGAAGGTAAATGGAAGTTAATAAAAAGTCTGCATCAAGCCTAATGGCCCACATATACATAGCCTGCGAGCAGGCTCTCTATTCGGGGGCAACGTGAATATTGAACTCCTCGAGGGCCGAAGGCGCGAGTCGGCGAGCGAAGCGAGCCCGCGATCAAAATTGAGAGCCTGCACGCACGCCATTGAATTTCAAATCCGGCGCGTTCGTCCACGAACGCAGCATTCCGATTGGTCAAAAATGACAGGCGCAATTAATGTGAGAAAAACCAGCGTCCATATCAAAGCCAAATCAACTACGGCCGGCGTCCGTGAATAGGTACGCGAGTTCGTTCAGCAACGTTCATGAAGCATTTTGGAAACATTCGCTTGATTCTAACGATCTCCTTAACTTAAAACAAAAACAGGAAGATGCGGTAAATTGTCTTCTAGAAGGACGAGATGTTTTGCGGTTATGCAAACCGGTTACGGCAATTGCTTCATATTTCAACTCAAGAAAGTTTACGAGCGACTCTCAGACACTATCGTTTTAGTAATATACCCACTTTCCAGCATAATTGAAGACCAGGTGAAGGAGGGACAATCGATGGGTTGAACTGTGTTGCTTTGCGAGATTTAACCGGCGTTACGAGCGTCAGTTCGCAGCAAGAGAGGTTAATATTTGCATCGGCTGAGAAGACAGCGACAGTCGGACAAAACACGCAGGAGAATAAAGCAGCTTTACAAATGCCGTTCGCAGAGTGATGCTCACTAGTTAAGTTCGATTTTCTGATTTTTTCAGGGACACGAATCGCACACATGGCCGAACAAACTAGACAATTTTGCGAATTGTTTTTCAATTTGTTGGTACATCTGTCATCATTTGTCCGTGGCTGCCATCGCGATTTGACGCTTCAAATAAATTTTCCGTTTACATGCGAACCTATTTACCAGTTCCATATTTTACTAAAAATGTACACTTGCAGATACAGCAACATTCACTCGCTTTGTTTACAACTTTTTTTGAAATAAACGCGCGACCGTTCGATCGATCTATGAAGAGCCATCGATCGATATATTGACACCGGAAGCGTAGCGAGTTGTCAACAAGTTGTCACATTTCGAGGGGCCGGATTTGAAATTCAATGGCTTGCGTGCAGGCTCTCCCTCTGCGGGCTCGCTTCGCCCACGCACTCGCGCCTTCGGCACTCGCGGGATCTCGCCTTCGGCGCTCGAGAAGTTCAATATTCACGTTGCCCTCCGAATAGAGAGCCTGCTCGCAGGCTAACATATACAAGCCAGAGCTTATTCAAGTTTTTGTAGCATGAAGTGACAAGAAGTATTTCTACTCCCCCTGGATGGAATGCTAGTCCCTCGCAGGGTTATCCCCCAGCATTAGAGAGGTACTATAGGAGTTAAGTGCCTTGCTAAAGAATTTTGTATATGTTTACATATTTTCCCCATGTATGAATAATCAACAAGATATGGAATGTGCATTCATCTAAACTTTTATGAGCTGTCAATGTCTTGGTTCCACTAACAAGAAGTAGTTTTGATCAAAATCTGAGAACTTCAAAATTCCAATCTCCTCATATTGGCATCAGTATTCTATGCTTCTGTGCCATGAACCAAGAAGATAATAATGAGTATAAAAATCAATCTTTGTGTCAAAAGTATTAGTTACATACCGGTAACTTTGTTGTGGTCAGTTTGGGTAAATCAGGATGTGCTAAAATGAAATTTCTTTGTACAAAATGTACAGTAGCTTGTTTTCTACAAAAATCTTACCTCAAATATGCATTGTACCACTCAACAATGTCACTGTCAACTTGCAAGGAGAAATCCTGTTAAAAATAAAGGGATGGCATGCTTATTATTAACTACAGGATCTAATAAAACTGAACAACAATGTACATTTTTGAATGTTGCTGCAACTGAGTCTGCCTCTATTAACTCTGAACTGAGTGTTCAACAGTGTCAAAACAAGTATAATTTAGCTTCAGTGCGACCGATTTTTGAATCAAAGCGTGACAACTTTAGCAGCTCTTTGTTGATATATATTACTTTTGAAACCATGCTTCCTTTACACAACTATACAACAGTTTACAAAGCTGACCTTCTTTGCAAGCCTAAATGGGAATTTATTCAGAGCCGCATGTTCGTTCCGTAGAATTTTTTGGTCACGGAGAGATGCCAGAGTTATTTTGGTTGCATGATTTTGATTTGTAAAACGCTTTATGAGGCAATATTACAGTAATCTAAACTAAAAATTGTAGTTACTTTCACTTTGCGACACTCGCACATTGAGCTCGTACTGTACATGTAAAAGGAAGTTATTTACCCACCAAAGGAAAGAAATAAGTCTTTTACCCTAAGAACTTACCACTAGTGTTTCCTTTTTTAATGCCTTCGCTGTTTTAAATAACTTATTTTGCGTCAAAAATGAGTAAATATGTCCGTAGACCTCGCTAGGTACAGCCGCCATCTTGTACGCTCGGCTCGCACGTGGTCAGATGTTCTTTTGGTGGAGACCGCTGAAAGTAGGATTGCACGCTCTGATTACGCGCCAAATTCTCATCAGCTGATCAGAGATTTATAACACAAAATGCATGAATAGGATTCGTGAATCCAAATTTACGGCAAACTGGAAAGTACAGCCACGTCAGAAACTTCCAGGAATAACACTTTAAAAAAAAAATTGCGAAAGATATTCAGTTTAAAGTTTACGGATTGTGAATATTTCAGAAATACAATCTCTATAAAAACACTATGTTTCCCTTGGCACTTCCAAAACGGCTGATTTAACTGCGAATTTAGTCTAACTAGCCAAGTATACGTTTCCATCAGTTTCGTAAATTTAACGAATGATCGCGTTAAAAATTTTACAAGAAAACGTGACATCGAATTGTAATAATCAGCAGAAACACAGTGAAAAAAGAAACAGATTTTTCGATAATTTATATTGCAGCTATAATATTATTTCTTTTTGTTGTCTACGGTTTTTACATCAACAAATACAAAATAAAAGGAAACTTTGTTTGATCTCTAAACTGACCGCATGTTGTACAAATATTATTTGGATGACCGTTATAATTAAGAGCTTGATGACTCATGATGAACTCACAATAAAGTAAATATTTAATTGTTTTAAATTATTTATATCTTCTTTCTTTAGGAATAATCGAAAGTTCTTGAAAAAATGAACCGTTTGAATCCCCTAATACAATTAATTTTTCTAAGTTTCAAACATTTTTCTCGTCAGCTATAACATAAAAACATCTTCCTTGAAGAATACAGAAATCAAAGACGTGTTTTCGAGGAAGTTTCGAAATTCTCTACCCAGACAACATGCCAGTACCTTGTTGTTAAAAGTGGGTAATTATTGCATGTTTAGACCAATAATTAGCAGATTTTAAGTGATACATTATTGTTGTAACAACCTATAGATTGAGTGCGGTTTGTGGCAAATTTAGATATGATGCTATGAAATCTTCATTGTTTCCCTTAACTATTTCCTGAGGATAAACTAACTGATCTATTTCCTCAAGGAGATTTCTCAGGGTCAGTTGATCAAAGGGGTTAAGAAAACTAACATTGTTCAGCCTGAGCCTATGGCCTACGTCAGTGGCAATTCTGTTTGATTTCACGCAATACGGTTTTTAGATCTTCGTTTATTTCTATTCGCACAAATGTTTCTTACAAAGGATTTCTTTGGTCTTCTGTGGATTTTGTTGTCTTGTGTTCCGTGTCTCCAAGGTATAGTCGAGCTTTGCTTATTACGCTAGTTAAGTTTGTATTTTGTATCAATTTTGTAAATTTGTTTTTAAATAGACACTTTTCCAATGTATTTCAGCAATATTTATTACATTTATACTGTTCAGAAGCAAGAATTGCCATGCATGAACGCAATCAAATATTTTTATTTTTGCTCAACGTTTAATTTCAGGGCTCAAGGTCGACATAAAATTAAAAAAATATCAGAATTTGACTGAACAAAAAAGTGAATGATTGTGGATGAAACGGTAACTCCAGGACATTTCACACACTGATTTTACCCCTCGTCGATCGGTTTTGTATTTTTGATGCGCGCGTCAGGACACGATAAAAACGTTCTCTCTCGATCTTAATGATATTCAGTATTTTTGAATTCTTTCCAAGAACCGAAGAATAGTATTATTATGCTCTAATTACACTGAAACAGCCGCCGCATAAATTCAGACACAGCAGCAGTGGGCAATAGTACAATATGAAACCAAGCGTTACAACATATTATAAAACAAATAAAATAAAAATCAGAGTTGTCAGAGAAGCCTCGAATGGCCCTTGCATAACTTAACATGTACAAACCTAAAATAACTACTACTAGCCCCCTAGAGACACCTTACAAGCACGCCTTGAATACTTCTTAAAACATTCTCTTTTGCGATTAACACAGCGTTATAAATTATATCAAATAAATACTAGCAGGCAGCGTCGAATGAAATTATCAGGGCTCGCTGGCATTGATGCAGAAAACTCTACCACGTTTACATTCACGTTGCATAGCGATCGTAGCGTGGCTAGTGTGCGCCTATCGCCTGAGTTCGTATATAGTTTCTGAAAAACGATGCTATTGATATTGCTATCCATTGCTATCCAGATTTGATGTCTCCAAGTAAGTTAATTACGCGATTATCGTTTTTCTCTTTCAGCTCAGCCTAATGAAAGGCCATTGTTTGTGGAAAATCAGTTCATTGCAACGTTCAAAGAAGAGGAACCGATTGGTAAGCTGCTAATTTATTAACGTTTATATCCAAGATTTTCCAACATCTAAATGCTCGTATAGTAGTTATTTTTATTTTTTATCTTTATTCTCCATTTGATATAAAAACCTTGTAAAGAAGGCCTATCATGAAAGGAGAAAATAGAAAATCATCAACTATACATAGGGGATCTTGTTTTGATTCTCTACTAAATTCTCAATACTAAAAATGAAGTAACAAAAACAACGGTATTCCGTTCGTTTTCTTATTCCGCCTAGCGGGAAGCGAAAACCAGATCATAGAGTGACACTGAGGAAAATAAAATTGGTCGAGCGAGATCTAGGTTGCGGGACGCGCGAAAAAAGAGTAGGCCAAAATCCTGTCTTATTACTACCCCTGTAAAATGACCAGATTTTGGCTCCTGATTATAAACGATGTTCAACTATATAAGATAGTAGTAGTAGTAGAAGTCTTTATTAAGAAGCTAGTCACAGCAAACGTGTGGCTTTACAATAAAAAAAAAAACAATCTAAAATAAGCTAAACTAGTAAAATGAACCTATTATATGTATCAGTTACAAGGATTTTAAGAAATAAATTTAAAAAGACATCTATTTACAAAAGTGCGTTTGAAACGTTCTGTTTTTACTTTAGGGAGTATAAAGTCATGGCCCCTTTCTCTAAGAGCTCTGTTCCGTTTGGGTGGGAGCAAGTCATATAATACATGGCCAGTGTCACTTGTGATTCTGTTGAAAAGATCACTGTCCCTATTCTTAATAACATCAGATATAAAAATGATCTTATTTGTATAGCCAAAACGATAGGCTCGCCGAAAGAAAGTGTCAATCCGATCTAAATATTTGCCTTGATAGGCGGAGCCCCACACTTCTAATCCATACAGAAATAATGACATTATTAATGAGTCGAAGAGTTTACTAAGCTGATCTTTAGTGTACCCATAATATTTGCATACCCTAAGAATATATAGTCGGCTAGCAGCTCTAGAAAGTAAACTGTCAACATGAAGGTCCCAGTTCGTATAAGTTTTGAGAATTGAGTCTGTATCTCTTTAGGTGGATTATAAGATGCAATCCGGCTTCTTTGGATGGATTTTTAATTTAATTGGAGTTAATATAATTTCTCTATCCGCAGGTACCAGAGTGATTCAGGTGTCTGCTACAGACAATGAAGATGACGCGATAAGTTACGAGATAGGTTCTGATGCTGCAGGAAAGTTCAGCATTGATCAGACTACTGGCTGGATCACATCTAATGTGACTATAGATCGAGAGGTATTTTAGCATATGTTTCTAAGAGTTATAAATAAAGTGCTTTCACGACGGCGCGCTTTACGTCTCTGATAAGCGTAACTAGGCAGTGGTTAATTCTTATATGGGAGGGTACAGGAGCTAAAGGTTAGCCTCACCGACCCTCCACCCCATATTTAAAAAGCTTTGGGTTCGTGATCCAGTGGGCCTGATATTGTGTTCTTGGCTAAGATAAATTTCTAGGTTTCACAATAACTTTTTAACAACCTGACGAAAAGGTTGCTAAGTTGGGCGATATTGTACGAGACGATTGCAGCAGCTCTTATAAAGCTTTTATTTTTGTTGAACAGGCAGCCCACGTTCAAAGCATCACATTCACCGTGTATGCTTACGATGATGTTAATGGACCCAGCGCTAAGGTAGGCCAACAATAAAGAAAACAGACAAACAAACAAACAAACAAAAAAAAAAAAAAAAAAAAAAAAAAAAAAAAAAGCTGTGTAAACAAACAATGCAGGATAAGAAAAACGCAACACGCAAAGGAAAAAGCAAGAGAGAAATAAAAAGAAAACAATTAAACAAACGAAGGAAAATGGAGAAAATAAACGATAAATAAAATAAATTAATAAAAATAAACAAACAAAATAAATAACAAAAGAAACAAACCATTGATGAAGCAAACAAACAATAAAATAACCCATAAATGAACAAACGGCAGGTTAAAGCAAATGTGACATTTCCCCATGTCTGACCAGTATTGGATAAAAGATATTCACAACGCATTATAACGTACCATGTCCACTGCCTTTACATCAAGCTCTACATGCTATTTTTCAGGTATCCGCAACAGTGTTTATTACAATCGAGGATATAAACGATAACACGCCAACCTTTCAGAACACCCCTTACCAGACCAGGATTAGTGAGGTGAGAAGAAAGCTTACAGACTTGAAAAATGACAGATGTACCTTACCCCACTTTGTGTAACATTGATAGCAGATAGGTGCGCAAATTGAGATGATGTCCAACACTCATACACCCTCTGCGGGCGACCCCCATTCATCAGAACGCTTTAATAATATTAAACAGTTAACACAGTTTGCCGATCTGAATACAGTTGAGCCTTTCTGCAAATGCCACCATGGGAAATTAACTGTTCATTGCAGATGAGTGGCTTGCTAAAAGTTAATTGTGTGGATCAGCGCGGTCGGGATCTCTCGGGACCCTAACCTGAATTTTTGACGAGAAGGCGACCAGAGAGGGACGTCTGAAATCCAAAAAAACAAAACAAAGGCTATGTGTACCCCCTACGTCCGGGAAGATGTAGAGAGCTGGCCGTTAGGGCAGGTTAGATTTTTTATCATATATCTCATCGTCCATAAGCACACAGACATATCAAAACAGGCAAACAATCCAACACAAATAACAAACTACAATGATGGTTTTTCAATGCTTGCAGGATATCAGCACTGGCAGTACGATTTTCACTGTTACAGCGAGTGATGAAGATATGCCAGACCCTCCTGGAAAAGACTTGTTAACATACACAATTGAAGAAGGAAATGTGGTATGTGCGATACCGACAATTAATTAAGCGATTTTTAATAGCAGTATTACTAGTTCACAATTAAGAGTAGTAGTGCATGCACTCGGACAAAGCGGGTCCAAAAGACTGAGTTCTACATGCAGAAACACTCAGTCCACCCAGGTCTGAAGAGTGCTGCTATGCGATCACTGCAAAACCAAGTGAACATTCGTTCCTTGTCCTGGGTTGCCTCAATTAAGTCTTAAGGGGCATGAAAGGAACTTGCTTTACGTCCCTAGAAATGAATTCTGGTACTTTTTATGGTTTTCCTCGTCACTGTTATATGAGAGTACTCCCTCTCCACACCGTCAGACCAAGCCTGGGCGCGCCAATCTAGGACACGGAAACGGAAGAAAGAACTGGTCAGTCAGCATATTGTATACCTCTCTATTTTCTTCTTCTTTTCAGGGTGACAAGTTTTACATCGAATTATACGGTGGGAATGTAGTGGTTACAAAACGGTTGGACTATGAGTCGATCAATAAATACACCCTGAAAATTGTTGCAAAGGTTGGTGTGATAGAAAAAGCACTACTAGAAAGCACCTTTCAAAAGATTCTATTACAACAGCCATATAAAAGGGTATTATCCAAGGACTAATAACAGTATAATAAACAGCTTCACAGGGAAGTAATGCTTAATAGCTTTCATTTGAATGGTCGCACATTAGAATTTCATCCCTCAATAAACAGTACCACATGAAAGTGCTATTCAAAAGTTTTGAATTGATCGAATGGTCAGACACCAGGGTTTAATCCACAGACGTAAAAAGTTAAACCACCTTATACAGCATAAAGTATTGCATATTGTTTTTCACTTGAATGGTCACAGTATAGCGTCCTAGGATCAGGAGGGGTAATAAAGGAGAGATTTGATTGCCTTCAATTGCTTTCAAATGTCTCTGAATTAAACTATAATACTGCTTTAAGATTCTAACAGAGCTATTTCATGCTTTAGGATAATGGTCTGAACAATGGACTTAACTCAACCACAACACTGAATATTCTTATTGATGACGCTGATGACTTGCCGGCTGTATTCTCGCCTTCCTCATACACAGCAGAAGTGCAGGAAAATGCAGCCAAGGTAAATTATGTAGTACCTAAATGTTTAGCTGTCGAACCCCTTTAACGCGAAGTACCCGGTATTACGAGCGATATTTTTCATCCCGGTAACAGTTACTAACAGTAAAATGCATTGAAACATAACCCCGGTTAATGAGGCCTTCTGACATTTACAGCTGTTGGCTAGGCGACATCGGTTACCAGAAACATGCGACATTGCGACACGGCTACCCCCTTGGAAGGCCTCGTTAATGTCCCCCATTTTAAAACAACGAACACAATTTCCCAGTCCCTTGGCGCTTCGTTATATCGAGGTTTCAGTGCAATTCTAAATGATTGGGAGGGAGAGAAAGTTGGGTTGTTATGAAGGTTGTTCCAATTGTAAGGTGAACATCCTTATGCCAAGAAAGGACCAGCTGGATGTGGTGAACTCTTCAAAATATAAGAATGCCTTTCAACTTTTGTACAAGACGAACGCGCACGTAACCAAATGTGACGTCATCGCGAGTAAAAGATGCCGTGTTTTATACGGTATAGAGAAATACGGTTTTTGGCGAATGGATCACGGACTCAGGGCTTCAAAATAATTTAAATTTAATTTGCCCTTTGCTTATCGTAGTTGAGTGATGACTTGCTTGGGCCTTTGCCCATCTGGCAAGTGAGCATAAAAAGGCTGGAAAATCCACTTGTTTCTCACCTTGTCCCGTCCTGGACGGGACAACACCTTTTTCGAGCCCTGATAGACTGATAATAATATTATATTGACCTCTACTCAAGCATCGTCTCTCTAGAAGCCTCATAATAAGGTCATTTAATGTAGTGAATTTTATAAATTTATGTTCCCGAAAAAATCTTAAAAAAAAAAATTGGAGTGGCGCCACTCCAAAACTTTGAATGCTCATTCAACATTTCTACAAGAGGAACACGCGCGTAACCAAATGTGACGTCATAACGAGTGTCTGACTTCTGTATTTTTCTGTTCAGGGTACCTACGTCACCACTGTGACAGCAACTGATGGCGACAAGATGTTGAACGCTCCCGTTGAATACTTCATTGATTCAGGTAGTAAGCGCGGGATAAAACTGAATAAAAAGTAAAAAAAAAAAAAAAAAACATTCTATACATGGTAAAAACAGGAAATTTTCAGTGAGGATATATGCTTATAGTTTTTCCCATCAGTTTTACTGAGCTAGTTTTGACTTCGACTAATCTAAACTCTACAAAAGTAATGGAAGAAAAGCACCTTTACACACTGAGGGAAACTAATTAAGTTCGTAAATAGGCTTCCAAACAACCTTGCTCTGATTAAACGGGAACTTTGTAGTGATTTTAATATTTAGTTCTAACTAACTATTATGCTGTTTAGTTAATGATTTTTTTTTTGCGCACCAGTCTGCTTGACGATCTATCTAAAATTGTAAGGAGAAAATAAATGTTGCTCACTCTCGGGAATTATTATAACTATAATTTTTTTTATCTTAGATACAAACCCTGGCAGCGCTTTCATGATTCTTCCCAGCAATGGTGTGATAACAGTGAATGGATCCTTAGACAGGGAGGCCAAGGATTTGTATAATGTGAGAGTTGGGGTGAGTACATTTCCCGGGGGGGGGTACTCCATACTCTCTATAATGGCCTATACGGGGAGGCTACGCCCGAAGGGGTGCCTTTTTCAGGTTTCAGGTATATAAAAGGGTAGGGATTTCACGAGTTAAGGTATATGAAAGGGTATGGAAATCTGTCATTTGGCTATTTAAGGGCCTTTAAAAAAATTCGAAGACGCAGTTATGGCTGTATATTTTAATTTATAAGCGCTACAAAAAATGACAAGAAAACGTCCTATTTTAAGTCCACGCCATGTCTCTTAGGTATATGAAAGGGGTACCTTTTTTCAGTAAAGGTATACGGAAGGGGTACAATTTCTGTCAAAAATGGTATATAAAAGGGTAAGGGGTTAGAACTTGGGGCGGGCCTCCCCGTATAAAACTTTTTTGAGTACCCCCCCCCCCCCCCGGGGTACATTTTTATTTAAAAAAGTAGGAACTTGGATGTACTACGTATATCACTCCAGTGACTTGCTAGTCCGTTGTACAATGCAAATAGCCCCGTACTCCACTATAGAGCGATTTTCAATTCATTGAGTGTCGTTAAACTAAAACCAAAGTAATCACTCTGACCAATCACAAAAGACACAGACAATCCAGTGAACTATTCAAATTTTGAAGGAAACACATGTAGCCGACGTGAAACGTAGGAAAACGATCGGTTGGAAAAGGGGCACGATTTGTGTAAGAGTCGTATATAATGCAAACCCTAACCAAATTAAGTAAATGCGAATTACTTTCGACACTCAAGTGAATCCCTTTAAAATATACACTTTCGTGTGCCTCTTTCGAAAGAGTATGGTTTTTGGAACTGAATTGGTTTGAAATTATTTGGTCCTAGATTTGTCTTTCTGGTCTGAAATTGAACTATACATCTCATTTAAGCTACCATAAAACACTCCTTCTATAATCCAATGGCTGAGTTGACGTACTGTATATTAGTCACTCATTTGTAACAACGATGTTTATTTCCCAGGCTACCTCCACTAATCAAAACCCAGTCTTTGCCACTGTGAAGATAACTGTCAAAGATGTGAATGACAACCCACCCAGGTTTGTCGATGCCCCGTATTCAGGTGCAGTCTTGGAAAACGCCTCCCTAGGAATGACTGTTATGAGAGTCACAGCCGAAGATAAAGATGAGGTAATGGCCTTTTCACAGATAACTTTCCGTATTTGCCTGACAAGGTATGCGTAGCCCAACATAGACGGATGCGACATAGCGTTACTGACATGGAGTCTTTAGACTTGCCACGAGTCGACCTCACGAGTGTGAGTGTTGTGTTCGTAAAAACTGACATGAGATAAAACGGAACTAGAAAAGATCTTTTAAAAAATCCATTCTTCGTTGCTAATATGAAATAGGTTTTCATGAACAAAAGAGATATTAAAAAGGCGACAAAAATAAGAAAAAACTAAGCCCGTTTAAGTTTATCTAGTTTAGCGGGCCCCGGCCCCCCCGAACAACCCCCGGCCGAGCCCCCCCGGCCGGCGCCAAACAGGCCACCGGCCTCCCTTATCTAGTTTACGTGACTTTTAATGCTTTCATATTGAATGTCAGGGCAATAACGCAGTGTTCTCGTACAACCTTGAACACGCTGGAGGCAAGTTTACTGTCACACCGGCTGGGTACATTCTGGTTAATGATGCGATCGACCGTGAAACTGCGGATGTACATTCCTTTCAGGTCAGTTGTTAAATGTTCTAATTTACTTCACTACTTAAAAGTACTGCTCTATAGCTTTGATCGCACTCACTAAGGACTTATCAACAGACTCGCCTAGACCAGCTCTGTCTAGTATAATAAAACAATACCAAATTTGAAGTAATGCTCACTAGCTTTTATTTAAAAATACTTAAACTAACACTGAAAATACGACATTTCATAAACATTCTTTTACACAAGGTCAGAGGCGGATCCAGGGGAGGGGCCCCGGGGTCCCCAGCCGCCACCAAATTAAGGCCTGAAGGGCTGTGAAAGTTTATTTTTGAGAGCGGACCTCCGTTGTTTTCTTGGAGTCTGGATGATAGGGCTCCCACTAATCTGAAGGTCTACTTCCGCTACTGTAGGCAGTTAAACTTTTACTTTGCCCGCTCCATGGCTCAGGCAAAAAAATAATAAGTCCACGAGATTTTGGGGATATTATTTGCTAAGGTAATTCCTCTTCGCTTGCATTTTCCTCACGCCTGCATGTGTTTTCTTAGTCCTCGTATCCTTTGGTATCCTTAAATCTATGGGCAAGCGCAATTCTGAAAACAAGCCTGCGTTCCAAATCGTTGGCGTCCATTGACGAGTTTGCATTGAAAAATGTTTCGACCCCGAAAGCCGCATTTTCGTTCCCAGTAGCCGCAATCATTTTGGTCAGCTACATTGATGCTGACCAAATGGATTGCAGCCTCTAGGAGCGAGAGTGTAAAAGCCGCATATGACAGACAACAGGGCAAAAAGGCAAACCAAACAGGTGGTTTAGCAGGGCGCGAAGTGCAAACACACATTTCACCATTTCACGCTCTGCTCTGCCAAACGCTACATGCTCCTGTAGACCTTTTGTCAGCTACTCACGCAATCTTTCCTTTACTTCCGTGGTCCGAGAAGAAAGGTTGCGCCACGAACCACAAGAATGTCTGCGCAGTATACTATCTAACAGAAACAACATAACGTATTTTGAGCAAATGTCAAGGCGTCATGTATGGTAACACTTTTCTTAAAGGTCGTCGCAAAGGAGACTTTAACGTCGGAGCAATTGCAGGCCGTCGCATCTGTCACGGTCAATGTCACGGACTTGAACGACAACAATCCCAAGTGTTCCCAAGCTGTATACAAGGAGACTGTGCTCGAGAACCGACCAGGAAACACTTTTGTAGTGCAGGTGAGAGGATTGCGTGACGCAACATACGTTCTTGGCTGGCTGATATTCTATTCTATTCTATACGATTACTAGCGTATAATAGTTCTGAGTTCCAAAAGAAAAAAAAAAAAAAAAAAAAACACCTAATAAAACGGATTGCAAGTGATCGCAAAGTAATGTAGACCGTCTCAAGAAAGGTTTTTTCTTTGGCTATTTGTTGTCCAACATCTTGGCTCGTAATCTTGGTGTGTTGTGAGGAGGCAGCGCAAAGGCATCCAATTTACTTCCTTCACAGGTAAAGAAAACAGGAGATTGACTTGGAATTCTCTCAAGTAGCGTTGAGTTATAAGAAAAACTATATCATGACCAGGACTTTAGAGCCCAGCTCTGAGTTTTGAAACTAGACCGTTTTTGTGATGTACTGACCAGTGAACTTTTCATCATTAAACGTCTATCAAACTAGGTGTTAGTAAACATATGACTTATGTTTTTGCAGATTTCTGCTTCTGATCCTGATCTAGGACTCAGTGGTACCGTTCGCTACAGTCTAGTTCCAGACCCAAATGACCATTACAAGTCCTTTACCATTGATCCCCTCAATGGCTCTTTATATACCACGGCCAGTTTTGACCGCGAGGAGTTAGGACTATATAAGTTAACTGTGCGAGCCACAGACCAGCCAACCAGCGGACAGGCCAGGTTAGAAAGCTTCGCAGGCAATGCGCGCGCGTGGAAGGTTAAAGACAAGCGAAATAATTTATACATTCAGTAAAACGGACATTACTGCTGAGATGTTTGTCATGTGAAGTAGATTGCTTTGGGATATCTTAAGACTTTATGCCATATTTCGACTATAAAGTGTTACGTACGTACAACAGTTGCGAAAAAACGCGAGTGATGTATGAATAACACCAAAGCAAGGATGTAAAGATAGTTTAAGACATGTTTGTAAACAACATTGTTTTCGGATGAAACGGTTGATAACCGCCGTGTTCTATCGGGATAACCCATTTTCGGTTGGTTAGATTGGTTGCCGGAATTGGTTCATGTTCTATTGGGAGAGCTATTTTTATTAGGGCGTGGATTGTTGAATAGTGATCACCCCACTAGCCTGCGCACAGACTCTTTTCTCTCGTTCTTTTCGCCGGCTTCAAATCAACCGAAATTTTTTCCAATAAACCGAAAAAACTCCAGTCCTGGCCAAACGGCAACGCAAGTGGACGCAAGTTTTCGACTTGCGTGCACTTGCTATGCGTTGACTTGCGCTCAATTTTTGGTCGAGATCAAATTTGCACGGAAGTCAACACAAGTTTTTCACCGTTTGGCCATCCAAAGCAGGTCAACGCAAGACTTGCTGTTTACAGCTTCAAGTACTGAATTGCCAAGCGCGCAGTAGCATTAAAAAGGCTTTTTTGACAACTTGTGTGCACTTGCGAGTCCCGTTTGGCCACCCAACGCAAGTTTGTACGTAAGTTCAACTTGCGACTACTTGCGTTACCGTTTGGCAAGTTGATCGCAGTAAAACATGACAGAACATGACTTTGGTAATTAACCCTTTGACACCCAAATTTTCCCCAAAACGCTTTTTTTAGCCGCTAAACTGAAATTTTGGTACTATGGTCTTGAATTTACCTCAACTTTGCTAAAGAAGCACGTTTTTACACTTAAGATTCTGTGTAAAAACATACAATATTTTACTTTGGTGCATGCGCATAAGCCAAAATTTGGACTTTTTTTTGCTGAACCGTTCCAAATTTTTGCTTCCTTTTTTTTTCTGCCTTCTTATTCTCCTTACTTTCTACTCTTCATATCCTTTCTTTTGGCCAAAAAAGGTTTGACGTTGTCATTGAAAAACACTGAAAAGGGGACCTTGACCAATTACAGGTGTACTGGCCTGTTTAAGCAACGATTTTGCACCAAAAATGGATTGTGCTTTTCTTTGATTAGCTCTGTCAGAATGCAACCAATATTAAAAATGAACAGTCCTGTAGAAAGGTCGATCCAAGCTCTGTTAGATTCTTATCACGAAATTCCACTGACGTGCTTATTGATGACGTCACAAGTGATTCAATGACTGCACCTCCAAATAGCGCCTGAATGCGCGTTTAGGAGTGAAAGGGTTAAGGCAGCAAAAACACCAAGGAGGTGATGAAAAACAAGACATGCAGAAGGATTTTAAGTACTCGGAAAGATTGAGCTTCCATCCTGGAGCCAGACGTTGCCAAAAAAATAACATCCAGTTGAAATTGTATTTATACAAAACAGACTTTAAAATGCCAGGGCAGTGTTAGGAAACTATCCATAACTAATTTGAGTTCCTTGTAATCGTTTCATCTTCCTTTCGATTGTTGTCTTTAGATTTGGAGACTGTCAGGTACAAGTTACAGTGGGTGATAAGAATGACAACAACCCAATGTTTAAGAATTTGCCAAACGAGACGAGCGTGTCTGAGGGAGCAGCTATAAACACAGCCTTTTATGATGTCATGGTACGTATTCTCAAGTTTATGACCACTATATAATATTCTGGAAACTTTGTTATAAATACTTTCGTGGCTGGTCTGACACGCATGTTTCGTCTCCGCCAAGAGACTCATCAAAGACCTTTCGGTGAAAGCTAACTCGTCGAACATCGCGTTCGAAGTCCCGCTAGCGTCGAAATGATGGTGCAATCTGGCCTTACGTACATCGCGTAAGCATTCCCAATTGCGTAACGTGTAAATTGTTAATGAATACTTTCGTGGCTGGTCTAATACATGATATTTATCTTTTGAAGGCTGTTGATGCTGATGAAGGTCTTAATGCGTTTGTGAGTTACAGTATTTCTTCAGGGAACACTGGTGATGCCTTCGCAATAGATCTAAACAGGTAAAACACAAATGTTTTTTTTAAATATTCTCTTGACATCTACGAAAACAAGAAATCAGGGATAACCTAAAAGAAGGGTTCACCCCTTTTTTTAAATCTCCAATCCACAACTAGGCTGTTTTAAGAAAGGTTCTTAACTGGTTCATTCGAGTGTCGGTTGGATTTCGACTGGCTGGTTTTACGCGTGTTCGTGGGACCCAGGTCGGAGCCTCGATCGGAAGTAGCTTGTCATAACTTGTCACAACACGATGCGAAACTAATAAATAGATCACAAAAAATTATCATGGTGCACGGGGAATTTTTTCTCTTGGATCATCCTCTCCTGATTGAGTGGCCTGAGAAAACAACACATATCGCTCATTTCTATCATCCACCGCTATTGTATCCACCGCTGACATTTGAACATGCAGAACAGTCCTCTTTTGCACACAGCGGTCAAACGCAGCGCGCGTGCTCAGTTACTGTGTAATTACCGCCAAAATTTTTCATACAAAGTCTTAAATTTTCCGAAAACTTTCGCTTTAAAGCCAAAAGTTAACGCCGTCCCTGGAAAGTTAAGGTTTATATGCCGCTTATGGATTGGAAATTTGATAATTCATCTCCACTGAGTGTCCCAGCTTGAAATGTTCTTTCACCGTACTATTTCTTTAACGATTTCTTACAAAAGTTTGCCCACTTTCGAGTCAAAAGTTCGAGGCGGCGAAGACCGGATGTGACGTCAACTTTTGCGTCTGACCGCTGTGAACCTCTTTTGATGACGTACAGTCAGGTATCCTTGCAATGTCTCTGATTGGTTGTAAGTTGTGGTTATGAGTTCATTCAAGGGACAGCTACTCAGAGACATCGGTAAAGATTTCGATTTTTTTAGCTTTAAGCTCATGACCAGACGCCTGTCACACGAGTGAGGAGAGACTTGTGTTCTCTCAAGATATTAAGGAACGTGTTTTGACAGCCAAGCTGTTTTACAAGCGACCGATACCGAACTTTTCCTCTTTTGTCTTTTAGCGGAAGTCTTGAGACACTTCGGAAACTGGACAGAGAAGCTAATCCCCAGTTTTCTCTTGAAATCACGGCTACAGATGGAGGAGGAAAGGTGAGCGGCAAGATAAAATAAACTTATCTGAAGTAAGAATGAATAAGGTTTATACCGAAGGAGCTACGAATTGAAGATTAATGAAAAGACAAATGTATAATGAAGAAGAAGTTGCAGGGAGACACGGCAGAGCACAGTAGAAGAATATGCTATAGGTCCTGTGAGCACTCCACTGTAGAAATAGGCCATAACAACTGTACAAACTTTTATGCTTTAAATGCGGCAAAAACTGATTTGTTTTGTGCAAGTTTACAACGTTCGTCGGCAGTGGTCAGTTTTTGCTTTCAATGTTTTAAGCCAATCTCGTTGGGGGGCGGGGAGAGAGAGATTCTGGGAACCAGATTACATTTTAAGCATTTTCTCTATTTAGGGCAAGGCTATTTTTGATGACGTCATTAGTGACGTCATATACAAGAGGGAAACCTGACTGGGTGGTGATCTCTAGCCTGTATAGCTTGCGGTTTCGTTCGCTTGCCTTGTTTTGCGCAAACAAAACCGCCAGCTACGCGGGTAAGGTGCTCACTCTTTGGAAACAACAACAACAACAATAACATTAATCCGCTAGCAAGTTCATATGTTGTCTCTTTCTTAACAGGCAACAACAAAAGGTCTGCTGATTCATATTTCTGACGTCAACGATAACCCACCGGTATTTACTGAACCCGACGGATATTACTTCGCCGTGGATGAAGGAAAAGCTGGTCTGACTGTTGGAATGGTTACGGTAGATTAAAGCTACACCGCCTTCATGTTTCTGAAACGTATTTACTAGAGGGTCGGTCTGGATAGGGGATGGGAAATGGCTGTTAGATAGGACTTATGACTTCGTAACTGGTCTTGCGTGGACTAATAAACTGGAGAGGAGGAGACGCTTCGTTTAGAAATTAGCAGGAAAAGTCCAAATAACGCTACCTTTACATGGATAACTACGAAGAAAAAATTTCTATTTACAGGTCTTTTATCTTTCCATAATAATATTTCGACTTCTTTTAGTAGTTACTATATCGAGGGCAAAAACAAACTTCAAGTAACAGCACTTTTGATTGCGTGAAGAGGAAAAACGTTTTAAGTGGAAGGAGGGGGGGGGGGGGGCTTCAGTTATAAGGGGTGCAGGTGGAGGGGGTTTAATAACGGGGATTCTACAGTATTTTATAGTTGGAAACTGATATCAAGTAGTTTAAAACACAGCTGTTTTCACTCAGATACTTAAAACTTTATTTCCTTGACAGGCAATTGATATCGACGAAGACGTAAATGCAGAAGTGACTTACAGCCTCAAACCAGTAGAAGACTACATGAAGTAAGCAATGAAATGCGCAATGGACGCTGTCCACTTTCTGACAAACTTAAATGACTCATATGATTTAAATACCTGATGTGTCTTTCGAGCGTTAGTACATTAATTAACAATTAGACTACGAACCCGAGTTTTCTATGAGCAAATAGTCAACGAGGCGCAGCCGAGTTGACTATCGCTCATAGAAAACGAGGGCGAGTAGTCTAATTGTTTTAGTAGAAACTCTAAGGGATTGCAGTCCAAAATCTAAATATTGTGCACTTTGAGGACAAAAATCAAGAAAATTTACCGCTTAAAGAGCTACGCGCGCGCGCGACTGTTTTCTATTTAACAATTAGACGGCAAGCTCGAGGTTTCTACCGGCTGATAGTTGGCGAGGGGCGAAGCCCCGAGCCAACTATCAAAAGCCGGTAGAAACCGAGAGCGAGCCGTCTAATTGTGTTAGCATAACCCACTGACCGAACTATTAAACTCAGAATATCGCTAGAATTGATTTATTGAAGGTTTTGATTGATAAAATTCAGCGTAGACTACGCGCGCGCTCCGAGAGCCTTCTACGGATCGATAGTAGGCACCTGTGTAGCCAATCAGATTGCGCGATTATCAATAGTAGGTCAGTGTGGTTATGCTAACGGCGATTATAGTTCACCACTAAATTTTCTCCGATTCTGATTGGTTTAAATTGAACACGTGACGCGATAGTGCCCGTCCGCCGGAGGGCACTATCAGTCCATAGTGCCCTCCCGTGAAAAATGCCCGGATCGATAGTGCCGGCCCGTGACTGTTTTTTGTAAACAAGCTGCCTGCAGACAAAAAACCCAACCAAATTCACTGCATTTAGTGGGTTTCTCGTTTGGTTTGGTTTCGTTTGTTAAATTTCGGCTTTCAATTGAGTTTTTTATCCTCAAAAGTAAAAATAATTCACGATGCTTGTTTTTGTATGTGCGCGCGGAAGAAAATTTAGTGGTGAACAATAAAGACAATAGAGTGTTTGTCTCGGCATCTCTGTAGTTCCCCTTGAAATTTGATGTTCTTAAAATATCCCTCGAAGCTTCGCTTCTCGGGCTAATATTTGTTTTAAGAACATCACGCGGGAACTATCAGCCGTAGTTCCTCGACAGAAACACTCTATTGTTAAAATAGAAAACAGTGGGAGAACCAATCAGATTTGCGGATTTCCAATAGAACACAGCTGAGTTTCGATCTACTAATCAGGGTTATTATCAACAACACAATCCCCAGTTTTTAGAAAACCTCGGATATAAAAGGGATAACCACTTTGAGGTCCCAGCCGTTTATAAAGGCGTTGAACAAACATTTTCATGATAAAAGCGACCTCGGGTAAAACAAATTCCTGCTTACAACAATAAATTTTTCATTCCCAGCAGCTGGATTTTTATAAATATACTTGCCTTTAACAAAAAATAAAATGCAATTTAATTCAGTAAAGTTCTTTCCTGCTTTACTAAATGCAGGTATCTGTCTAAAAGAGGCAGCGATAAACTACTATTAAAATGCACTACCATATTACGTTTTTATGACAGATTTACTATCGATGAGTCTTCTGGTGAAATAAAGACAGTCGCTGCATTAGACCGCGAGACCGCTGACGAACACAACATCCGGGTACTAGCTAGAGATAAGGGATTGCCAAACCACGAAGCTGAGGTTCATGTGGTGATCAATGTCTCTGACATCAACGATCATAGCCCAGCATTTAGTCAGCGGCATTACGTTGTAGCTGTAAAGGAACAACTGCCCGCGCATGTCATCTTGAATCTAACGGTATGACGAATCTCATTCCTCTGTCTTTAATTTGCTCTGATGTTGCGTGTGACTTTACTTTATTCGAAAACTTTTATTGTTCATTTATTGTTTGTGAGGTGCAGTGGCCTAATGGTAAACGCACTTGACTCCGGATAGCCATGGACTCCGGTTCGAACCCTGGCCCGAGGTCATTGTGCTGTGTTCTTGGGCAAGACACCTCACAGTGCCTATCTCCGCCCAGGTGTATAAATTGGGTACCAGCGAATGTAATGCTGGGCGTAACACTGCGATGGACTAGCATCTCATACAAGGAGGAGTGGAAATACTCCTAGTTCATTTGCTTCATTCAAGGAAACCGGGATAATCTCCGGTCTGATGTACCACTAGGCTCAGTGTCCAAAATCTTGACACTGAGCTAATTTGCAAAACTCACCGCAAAGCTCGGCTTCCAATCAGGTGTCGTTCTGGCACCACAATTTTTTTCTCTGGAGAAGGGGGAGGGGTAAAATGCCCAACTAATAAATCTATTTTTGTTCTTTAGGCAACTGATGAAGATATTGGAATCAACGCCGCCTTTTTGTATACGATCCTGTCCGGGGATTCTGACAACAGTTTCAGCATTGACCCTGCTAGCGGAGCTCTCTCCACTACCGACCCCTTGGATCGAGAAAAACACGAGTCTTATATTTTATTGATTCGTGTGTCAGATCTCCTTGGTAACCACAGTTATGGCGTAGTGTTTGACGATTCTACAGTAGTTGAGGTCGTCGTAGAGGTGAGGCCTTTTTTTAGTCCTCAGTCTTTTTTGATTTGATCTCGCTACAACTGGGGATCATGGGGCGAACAGTCGCATTTTCATGCTTTTTACTGAATAAGCAACCAAACGTCAAAAAATGGAATTCCACGATCTTCTGCCATTTTGATTTTAATGCCCGCGCCCCCCGTTTCCGTATCCAGCGGTCTCCTGCGAATCTTACGAGCGGCGCTAGTGCTAAGCCCCTAATTGTTTCTGAATTTTCTGGGCATAATTGCCAATCTCTTTTACTCGTGCCATTCATCATTTTTCAAAACTGACAAGAAAATATCTTTTGAAGTGGATCGTTTTAGGAATTTGGAAGCTGGAGAAGTACGTAATTATATATAAACCAGAAAATAATATACTATTATTTGTTTTTTTTTGTCTTCAGAATACAAATGACCACAGACCCTTGTTCGGCAACCCTTTGTATCAAGTCGACATATTCGAAAACATCACCACTGGTACAGCAGTTTTACAGCTCTCGGCCCAGGATCGAGATCTCGACACAAATATCGGCCTGCGATACTCTATTGTCAGTGGCAACAGTCTTGGAAGGTTTTTTATTGATGCCTTCAGTGGTGTGCTGTACGTGAAAAGTCCCATAGACAGAGATCCTCCGAATAATGAGAGTTCATTCTTGTTGACGGTAACAAATATTGCCTGAGCTATTTTAAAGTTGGGAAATTGATTGTTGTGAGTTTCGAGAGTAGTTCAGTGGGATAACGAAAATTGAACTGATAAATAATCCCGGCCAAAAAGATACGTGAAATCTACTGTTTTTAGTATTGCTGGTTTTCACTGTCACGCAATCAAAAAATAAATTCGAAACCATTCAACTACAGAAGCTATTTATTTCAAATATTATAGATGATAAATAGATAAACAATTTCTCCAAGTTTCGGGTCTGTACGGTGTACCGTTCGCGAGTTATTTTCCGAACCTTTCCACGCAAATTTATAAAGCTTAGTATGGAGCCGCCATAACTGTGTCCTGCCGAGGGACACAGTAATGGCCGCCGTGATGTCAGAGAAACCATCTGGAACTCAATTATGTTTACAACAGCGGCCATCCTTGGCTTAAGAGCTAGTACACTTTCACATAAACACCACTTATTATATCTGAAATGTTCATTCTGCACAAAATGGAAAGGAAAGGCTTTTTTTCAAACAAAACAGCTTTGTCACGGCACTCAGCTTGATGTCACATACGACGGAGAACTCAAATATTCAAAATGCTCTGTTTTAAAAACGAATGACACTCTCGATCTGGAAATTTGCAAAAAAATATATATTTTTAGTTTATCTTTCGCCTAATGACAACGAAAATTTAGCAGGCCTAGTGAATTTTGATTTCAGAATTTTATGACGTAACATGAAAACCAAGAATAAAACGAAGGACTATTACTAGAGGAAAGCATTTTCCCGAGAAATGCAGGGGCGGATTTAGACCTTCAGATAAAAGAGGAGGGGTGGGCGATCAGTCAGACTCTGTAATAAGGCGGAAGAAGCCGCTCTCGAATAAGGCTGGGGACCCTTCCCTAGATCCGCCACTGAAATGTAAACCACTTGAATTTTCGTGAGGAAAAAAAGAAAACGTAGAAGTTAAACATTGTAAGATGTTTTTGTTTGCATTCAAACTTTTTCACATCAGAAAATGGATAAGGTAGGGGGGGGGGGGGGTGGTGAAGGAATGTCATCCTTTTCTCATTTTCTCCAATTCATGCCGAGAAAGTGCTTCTTAGACAGCACTTCCACTGCAGTGAGCTGTTACGTTCGTGTTATCGTATCAACTACTTCTGCGTTTACCTGCTTTAGGTAATGGCAAAAGACGATGGGAAATTCTCTTTAAACTCCACCACAAAGGTAAAAGTAGAAAATAGTAGCTGTTTTATTTATTATAAAGTATAAGAATTATCTTTCATAGAAAAGGAAAACGAGCAAAATGTCATGATTAATTAAGTGGGAGTTCTTTTTCCCCGAAGCTTGTTTCACTGACTAAATCTTCATCATCAGCTCATTTGTTTGCCAAACTTGAATTTACAAGCTATGTGAACTTACATTGAGAGGGCTAACTAGACAGACTTATCTATTTTTAATAATTAGCACTTGTTGAAACATTTTTTCAACTAACTGTTTTCGTTTCGTTTCGACTGACAGATCAGCATCACCGTGTTTGACGTGAATGACAGTCCACCAGAGTTTGAATCGGGTACGTCATATAAGCTGAACTAGAATCGACCGTAAAAGATAAGAGAAAGGCGAGAGTTAGATGTTAGCACTGAAATTGTAAAGGGAAATAAGAATGCTGATCACTCCTTGGATAGCACTCAAAACTTCAGCTTACTTGATGTGGATTTGTTACCTTAGTGTCACATAACACGAAATACCCATGACAGTCGCACGCGTGTCGTTTTTATCGTTATACAACTCGTAACACATTCTTTGTTACATAACTATAGCTGTGTACGCTGTGACCATACCACTGGTAAAACATTCTTCATTTTATTATTATATCTGTATACACTGTCACCGTTACCAACTGTAACGCATTCTTCATTACGTTTTGTAGCTGTGTACACCGTGACTGTACCTGAGGATGCTCCAGTGGGAACAGTCGTTCTGCGTCCCGTGAGCACAGACAGAGACTCCTCCAGCAATAAAGACTTGAGCTTTGCCATTACTTCAGGAAATGACCAGGTAGAGGCGGCAATTATAAATTTTAAATTGTCTTTTCGCTTTGAATGCATATGAACACATCATTCCGTTTAAAGTAAGACTAATTAAAAATCAGTAACAGAACTAGAAGTCTACCCCCGGAACAAACAGTCCTACACTGACAGAGCTTACCCTGATTTTCGTAGCACGGAATGCTAGCTACAGTTCATCGCTAGTTGACTCCTCCCCTCCTCATCTTGTCAGATATCCGTTACAGATCGTCAGTAACCATTTCTACTACAGTCAACTCTCTCTAAAACGGACACCGTCGGGACCGGCTACATCTGTCTGTCTTATAGAGGTGTCCGTCTTATAGAGGTCAATACAGTCAACTCTCTCTTAACGGACACCTCTATAAGACCTATAAGACGGACACCTCTTTAAGACGGACACTTGATGTTGGTCCCATCCCTACCGTTTTTCAGTCATTTTACTGTAACTAAACTCTCTATAAGACGAACACACCAATCAATCAATCAATCAATCAATCAATCAATCAATCAATCAATCAATCAATCAATCAATCAATCAACAACTTTATTAATATGTCAGTACAATTCTAGCCGAGAGTGAAACACTCTCTACTAATAGGGGACACATAAAATAAATAAAAATAATAATAATAACATAAAACGCAGTTGTCACATCCATGTTCAATTTTCAGTGAAAGGTTAGTTAAAGACGGATAGATGTAGCTGGTTCGACGGTGTCCGTTTTAGAGAGAGTTGACTGTACTGTATGAGTAGAGTCTTTCCCAAGACAACACAACAACACACACAGTGCCCCGGAGTCCAAGGCACTTATTATAAAGGTATCACTCCTCTCATCGACAGTATCAGCATTACATTTGCAAACTACACCAGTTTTATCTTTCCTTGCTTCAGCACGATCAAGGAATATCGTACATGCTTGCCGCATGCTGGCCAAGAAAAAATATCTGAGTGATGTTTGTTTTTCCAATGATAGGTTCCTCCCCAGTTTGAAGTGGACACATCGACTGGTGTTATATCAAGTTACCAAGAGTTTGATTACGATGAAAGTCCACAGAAGTACACATTAACGCTTACAGCCACAGATAAAGGCGAGCCTCCTCTTTCGGGGTCAGTAGTTTGCTGTTTCTGTTTTAAGCTCCCTAGGGAAGCTTAAACAAAATTGTTAGTGAGGAGGTCAGTAACACCTCGCGTGTGCTGATGCTTTTCAGGGGACGCGTCGCTGCAACATGTCCCTCTGTGTAAGGACCATTTTGATGTGGTGGAAAACTTTTGTCGAATGTCTGCTATCGCTAATAAAACCAAAGAAATGTAGAGTGAAGTTACTGTACCATTTCAAAACTCTTTTTTTCTTTCAGAAATACGACAGTTATTGTTGAACTTGAAAACGTTAATGACAACACTCCATCGTTTACTCAGCAAAAGTTCTTTTTCACCGCAAAAGAGGTACGTAGGTAGTTTTACATATATGCTTGAACAGCTTTACAATAAAAGATCGGAGAGAGAACTCATAGCTGACTGCCTGTTAATTTTTTTTTATCATCAGGGCTTATACGTCGGTAACAGCAAGGTTGTCGGTCAGGTGACTGCCATCGACAAAGATCAAGATGAACAGAATTCTGTTTATGGACAAATTCAGTACGAATTTGTAAACCAGACAAGTGAGTGCATCAAAAACATGGACACTTTGTACGAGTTACATCTTAAGGCGCGCAACATGTTAACAATCAGGGTCCCCAAAGGTGGGTAGCCGGAGCTATTAAAGGAGCCCGGAAATGTTCACAATGAAGCCTGGAACCTCATCGTTTTGCTGCTTAGAGCCCTTTGCTGCAAAGTGCGGAGCCCTGAGAATGTTTGCCACGGAGCCCAGAGGCCCCTTTTTTGGCGGGACCGGATACCTGGAGCCCCAGCTGTATTGGGCCTGGTGCCCTGGAGTCATTAACCCCTTGGGACCCTGAACTACCAGGCGGTTGTGAAGCGCTTTGATGGACAAAAATTGGACGTTAATTCGCTGTTGTGGACTTCATTATGCATTATATCCTAGAAAACGTGAGGGTGAATTAATAAAAGAATGGCTGGATAAGGCATTTAGTTGGTATTAAAAACTAATTGGGGACACTGACGGATTACTCTTATTTATCTAAAACTCTAGGTTTCTATCGTGACCATCAGTGGCCCCTCGATCGTGAGGAGAATGGCAAAGTTGTTGATATTCGCGGAAGCGTTCAAGGTGTGCTGAATAATGGCGCGAAAGTAGTCTCTGACCCAGATTTCGGCGACGTGGTGTCACTCGAAGCACCTGGGGCTTGGATACTAATGGGCGATTTTAGAGGTATTTTAGTTTAATCCTTAACCTATAGAACTTTATCGATCTTGAGTTACAAGTGCTGTTTATGGCAACGGCTTAATCACAGAAAGTATTTGTAATAATTATCCCTATCTTCTAGCATTTTCTACTGACAATTGTCACCCCAGAACCGGGGGTACGTCAATTTGCTTAGCCACTTCAGTGACAAATGTACCACTGGCTCCTTCAATTTTGGGAGGCTTTGGCACATAACTGGTGTTTGTTCCCCAGCTATCATGGGCAAATTATAAAGAACATTTAACCTATTCAAATTATTCGACAAGAAACTGTGCGAAATAAATGTGGTACCGTAAAGAGAAAGACAAACCTTCTTGAGGTCGACTTGTTGCCAGTCTAGACAAATTCCTGCAGATAAGCACGATAATTAAGGCCGTTCCTCATGACCTACCTTTCCCACGCCTTTAAATGTCTTTTTCAGTCATACACATAATTTTTGAATAATTTATTTGGAAATAAATTTAATTTAATTTCCTTTCTTCTAACTTGAGGGATGACCCTCAAGTAGTTTTGCGAAAACCTGTTCCATGGAATAAGTGGTCAATAAAAATTGTCATTCAAGTTAAAGCTTTATTTCCAGTTCCCACCAAAAAAAAAAAATCATGACTCATTACACATGCGCACAGAAATCATACTCCAAAAGGTTACCGAAAGATGCCCCACAATTAAGCGAAAGCCCGGAAGGTAATATATAAATACGTCTTCCAACACAGAAGAGAAGCGGAGGTCCGATGGCTGAGTGTTGCCTTTGACGATCTAGGTATTACTCGCCACAAATTGACCTCCAAATTTTCAATTTTACTTTAAAATCAATCGCTTCCTTTTAACTTTTGATAGGACCAAGAAGAGCTATCCATGCGTAACAAGAAGTAGTGAATTAACCTGTGTGAATTACACAAGACAAAAAAATAGATCTTAATTGCCAGTTGGTCGTTAGTCTTTAAAGTACATCTAGAGGCCGGTTTACACGTTACGATTTGTCGGCCCGATTTGGCCAAGATTTTATAAGAAAATGACATAAATGACGCATTTTAAAATCGGCAAGATTTCTTAAAAATCTGTTGCAGTGTATCTGATTTTAGAAATCGGGCCGATTTTCATATCAATTTGAATAGGCAGAGAAAAGCCGCAGGACGAATCGCAGCGTGTAAATACTACTACTATATTAAATACTACGCTTTCTACTGCGCGTGCGTAATTGCATTTCAGGTCCCTTCATGTCCCACAATGATTCGGTCAGCAATACTGAATCATATAAATACCGCAACTTTTCATAGTTACATCGAGGTCCGGACGGTTGAGGGTTATCAACTCACAATTTGGCACCCCTCTTCCACTAACTTGACCTCTTTTTTATGTCATTTTTCCTTCTTTTAATTTAGCACAGTAATCATTTCTCGAGAGTAAAGTTAATTTTCACAGCATTAACCACCAAAGAACAGGTCTCAAGCTTTATAGCTCCTGTATAAAACGAACAGAAGCCGAATGCAACCAGACATTACCTGTCTCTAATAGTGACATAGACTCAATATCTTAATTTTTAAAACGTCTAAACACTACAACGTCTCTTACTTAAATGGGAGAAAAAGTTGTGAAGTGAATTACTGTGAATTACCATCTAAGTCGCTCAACATAAATCGCCCACTAAAGTCCACTAAAACATAAACAAACTCCAATCGTGAATATATTACAGTGAAATCTTGTCACGCTTTAAAATATTCAGTGACATGATGAAAATCGACCTTATTTTGAAGTTAGCTTGCGAAGGACACATGATAACACTTGAAAGGTGTTAAACGGCAGCTTTATAAAGAGAATCAAAAAGAAAAACAGCGGCGAAAAGTATTAGTTTAGCGTTACAAATATATTCTGACTGTCACCCGATTTTCTTCAGCGCAGCAATGCTGAAAAGTGAATAATTAAAACTTTCGATTTCAGTTCGTGTTATTTGGAAATAAAGCAGTCAAAACTACGATAATACTTGGTTGAAAATGTCAGCAAAGAAAAAAGCAAAGCAAGATTTAAAAATACCGATAAGGCGCTTCAATATTTCATTCTGTGGCAATTTCTGGAACAGTAACGAACGAAATAGACGAAAATAGCTATATTTTTGCATTACATCATCTATGACCCAACAGATGACACATTGCTTTTGAGTTCTTCAATATACGAAAACTTACAGTGCCCCGATTTATTTACAAAAATCATAATAAAAGTATTAAAACTTGGGCCATTTGAAACCCCTTGTTTCACTATGAAGGGATGCAATACATGTGAAGGGGTTTTCCCCTCACAAGAAAAACAACCACTGAAAAGAAACGAAAATAGCTATATTTTTGCATTACGTCATCTATGACGCACAAGATGACAAGTCGCCCTTGAGTTCTTTTGTTCAACAGATAGAAATTTGAATAACAAATATACCTTGAAGATAATGTTGTAAACAGTTGCGTTTCAAGCAGAGCATCATTCCTTTTTTCTTGGACATCTTGCTCAGCTTGCAAGGTAGTAAATGGTAAAAAAACCCAGCCTCAATGGGCTTGATCTCTCACAAGACAGGAGAAATAAACGGCTGAGGGCGAACAAGACAGAAAAGGTCGCGCTCGTCCGCCGTTCTGTTCGCTGTTTTCTCAAATTATTTCACAGGAAATAATATTTCTGATAATCGCTTGAAAGAACGTCTGCGCGAACTGAAATAGTACTTGCAAATTAAGTCAAGACTTCCCTTTAGAAAGACCTTTTTGTTTTTTCGGCTTTCTATTTCGTTCGACAGAAGCTCTTTCTTATTAGTTTACAAATAAAACTCTTTATTTTCGTCACGCCAGGGCCAAATTGAACATTTTTTTAAATATCTATTTTCATGAGTCATAAACACATCTAGAGGAAATACTCTAAGGAAATATATATAGAACCAGACATCCAAAATTAGCCACCAAGCCATTTCCCAAAACAGCATTTTCCGAGGCACATTCACTAGCTTGCAAAAGTAGCCGATGTTTGCTTTTCAGTCCAAGCGGGTAAAAATTTTTAAGACTGCAAAATTTGCATTTTATTCACCGCCGGCCATACGCCATAATTAATTAAACGAAAAATGAAAATGTCTTCAAAGACTGAATCTAAACTGTGGTATTTCTGTTTGTCTTCCACAGTTCCACTTCAATTTTGAAATAATTTTCTCCCTTTCTTTTAAGGGTGACTAGCTTCAATGTCTCTTGCAGCTCGAGATCTGTTGACTGACTCTTTTCTAATTCAAGAACAAGCGAAGATAAATATTTAAATATACGAAATTGTGTTTTGAAGAAACAATTTATATCAGCGTTGGACTGAGTTTAAACACATCGTTTGATAATCAGCCATTAATTTAAGTCTAGCTCACCACTATTTTAAATGGAACGAAAGCTTCTGAAGATCGAATATATAATGTTGTGTATTGCGCGTGTGTAGAAGCAGGGAATTATGTTTTTGTACCACAATTACGAGATCACCAGAACAGAATCATATAAATCCTTCAATTTTACTTCGTCTCCATGAGGTCCGCGTGGTAAAGGATTATCCATGACTGACCTATCCTTCCCATAACTTGACCTCTCTTTTTCTCGAACTAATTTAATTCCTTCCTTCTTTATTTTCACTTCTTCGAGTTTTTTTCTAATTTAAAATTATTTTTTAAAAATAATTGTTTTTGGAAACATTTCGGTTTTTCGGAAATACATGCGGAAAAGAGGGTAGATGAGCGTTTTTCCAATTTTTAAATTTACAATTACACAAGAACACATCAGAACTGAACTGAACTGCTTACTGCGCGTGCGTAGACGCACACATTTAATCCTACATCCCACAATGAGGCGACAGACAAACCTGAATCATATAATAACTCGAACGTTCCATGACTATATTCGAGGTCCGGACGGTTGAGGGTTATCCATTTGAATACGACACCCCTCTTCCAATAACTTGACCTCTTCTTTTTTCTTTTTGAGTTTCGAGCTTACCATTCAGTGTGGAATTTACAAAAGAAAGAAAATAACGTGATACTGAAAATCGGGTTTCTTAACCCGTCTTCCTTTAATTGTTTAGCATAGATAAATGTCTTGTAAACTGTTTTTAAAAATGAACATGCAAGGTTGAAATTTTCAAACGCATTATACACTAACTTGTTTACAATGTCGGGTTTCCAAATGAAGCAGTCTTAAAGACGTAGCTCTATAGTAAATACCCAGCCTTAAACAATATTATTGAACACGAACGTTTCTTGCTAAACACTTTCAATGCGGCACATATGTAAACTACTTTACTGTTTTTCATTAACTTGAACTAATCAAATAGACTCTACCAACAAGGTGTTTTTAACATGTTAAAATTGTATAGATGTAATACAAAATGTACAGAATCATACAAGATATTTGAAATTTGCGTGACAATTATTTAGTTAGTGTTTGTTTTAATTTGCTGATCACAAGACAAGAATAGAAGGTCGAGTGACGTCATCCATAAACATAGAATTGTATCAGTTCGTCACACATCGAACTGAACTTGTTGCGAAAGGGAATTATGAAAACATTTTTAGCCTCATTCTTTTTTAGTTTAACAGTTTGAAATGCAAAGTTTAAGCTAGTAGTACGGAAGTAAATAAGGCCAAATTTATTATACTTTGACTCGTCTAGTGATTCCTGAACTCACTAGAGCCAGACCAGTTGTAAGCCGTTTATGAAGTCGCTTTCTCAGTTTATTCCAGCGCAGACAGAATATTGTATAAACCCAATACGGGGCCGAAAATGCAATGCAAAAATACTTTAGAACCGAAAGTGACTCGCTGCCGACAACAAGCAGGGAGAGATCACGCGGAACTGTTGCGTCCACGCGTGATTTCACGTGGCACGTGGGATCACGCTACTCAACACGCGATCTCCAGTTGTGGTTCGAACATTTTGACAATACCAATGAAACCACGATTATCCTTAAATAAGCTACCCTTCTCATAACTTGACCACTCTTATAAATATTTCCGTTCATTCCTTTCACCATTTCTTACTCGAGTTATTTTTCTCTTTTTTAACTAGCCTGCGTGGCAGGCGTCGACAGGGACGGGAGGAAAAGGGAGAGGGAAGAAAGAAAGAGGGGACTGAGGAGAGGGGGAAGGGACGCTCATATTATAAAGAACCCCATTTTGTTCATTTCGCCATAAAATTCCGATTGGCCGAGACACAATAAGTAACATATTAGTTTAAGTCCAGTTCCCCTTTCTTTCTTCCCTCTTCCTATCCCGCCCCTTTCGACGCTAGCCACGCAGGCTAACCCCTTACCTCTATCAATGACAATGAGCCGGGACTTAAGCAGCCAGTTATCGCCAATGATGTTCAAGCAGCTTCGAAGAGTGGAAGCTTTTTTTAACTTCTGGCCAAAAAAGCAGACTATTGCAGTAGATTATCAGGCTGAACAAGAACCGCTCTGTAACCCGTAATACACTGACAGAACCGCAAATAGTTGCCGCAATCAGTTTTGTAGGTTACTTTGCGTGGATTCTGCGTAGAGTTAGGAACGATACTTATAAACTGAGACGCCAACTGAAGGTCGTGTGCACCTAAAACAAAAATAAAGATCGGCTGTAAGAGGACATGTAATCCTTCATGTCCGAGTTGTCTACAATAGCGCATCCGAAACGTCAATTCAGTAGGAAGTAGCCGGGGTGCAGCCACATCCAACGAGGGGGGGGGGGGGGTAGGGGAGGGTAGGGCTTTCCACAAGTTGCTCGGCAACTTTTTGGCAACTTTTCATATTTCGAGCAACTTTTTCCCGGCCTTCAAGCAACTTTTTTCCATTCGAGCAACTTGTTGAATTTTGAGCAATTTCCAGGCCGAAGATCTCCGAAGATTATCCAAGCGTTGTTTACTGACCATACGAACGTTTCCGAAGATTTACGAAGTTTGCCGAAGACTTTTGAGGAACATCTGAAGACGTTTCCGGCTCATTCTGCATTAAAACATTGCAAAACTCGTCAGGAAACATGACGTCATCGATATCTTCCCGATTTCTCTTAAGGACGTTCGCGCTAATTGTTTATGCGCATCCTTACTGCGCACGTAATTCATGTCGCAACACCATGCCACGTCATACTTTTTGAGCACGCGCGCTGAGTAAAATTTCTAAGAACATAAAGGGTGGGTTTGCCCTTCCGCTAGTTTCGCTTGCAATTTGCTCCCTTAAATGGTCGGTGACCCCTACTTTTTTCTTAACTAATCACTTTTCTTAATTAATATCTACATTTTGCAAGAAAATGAAAACAATCTATCGAGTGGAAGTTTGATTTTTTTGTCACACTGACGGTTTGAATTCCGCTTTTTGAGCATTCCTTTTTGCCGTACGACAGTTTCAAGTGCGTTTTTCCAGGGTTAGTTTTACAAAAAAGACGGCAAAACTAGGAATTATTTACGCAACAGACGCACTTTTACAAAATGTGACTAAGATCGTTAGCCTCCGTTTACTCATCCTCGATATTTTTAGCTATAAACCCTATAAACCATGCTGAATTACACGCGCCAATTTTCCCCGTCCCCACTAACTGCCCCTGGGTCTCCGAGGATAAAAGCTAACGCGAATTTAAGTTAAGCTCTGGTAAAATGCTTATAGTAAACGTGTTTACATAAATACAATTAACGCGAATTTTTGAAATTCACGTAAATAATATGTATCCTTAATTTCCTATAATAAGGTACTTAGAAATCTAACCCTCAAAGGGAAATTAGCATATATTTAAAGAAATTCTCTTGATTCGAAGCAGCCTTTTGGTTTTTTTTGGAGCAACTTTCAAGCAACTTTTATTATCAGAAGCAACTTTTTTTATTTTTGGAGCAACTTTCGCGCAACATTTTGAGAAATTACGGGCAACTTTTTGGGAAATCTCGAGCAACTTGTGGAAAGCCCTAGGAGGGGGAGAGGGGTTACTCGAAAACTGTTTATACGGGGAGGCTCCACCCTGAGGTCCAAACCCTTACCCTTTCATATAAAATTTTTGGCAGAAAAGGTGACCCTTTCATAAACCTTCGACAATTGAAATGGTTACCCTTTATTATGTATCTATAGAGGAGTGCTTCATCTCTTTTCCTACTTTTTTTACATGAATAACCCCTTGAAATACTCAACTAAATCGACTACTTGGTTGGTCTGTTAGAGACATTTGGAAGGCTCTTTTATATACCTTCATGGCAGTTTCCCCTTTTTTATACTCCAACTTGTGAAATTCCTTCCCTTTTGTATTGCTACTGCCTGAAAAAGGTACCCCTTTGGGCGGAGCCTCCCCATATAGTCCAATATAGGGAGTAGCCTCCCCGAGCGTGCAGCTATCTCCACGACAAAGGAGGGAGGAGACGTCTGCGCGCAGTCTAAGTAAGGAGTTATAAGAAAAAGGGCGATCGCGCTTCGTGAAGACGAGAACTAGTGTCCGTATTGGTGTTAAGAAATCACTTGTGAAAAGCCCCCCCCCCCCCACCCCGCTTCGAAGCGGAAATGTAGAAATTGTGAAGTGCGGAAAGTCAAAAAGCGCACGTAGCTCGATGTTAACTTCATTACCCGTGTTGCTTTTGTTGAAAATTTGCACGGGCGCTTGATTATTAATCACGCGATGATTTGCCTACATTCAACTGACATTAGCGCTTGGTAGCGAGTATAGACTGTCCACAGCCTCTCTATTTTTCAACGCCTCTCGTTTTTGCGCAGGCGTCCAATTCTCTCGTCGATCTTTCCCCGCGCTCGTCGATCGAAAAACTACGAAAAAATAGAGGGCCGTGAACAGTCTGTAGCGAGTACAATAGCCACGCGCACGCACGGTTTCCTTGGGTTAATATGTAGTGGGGACCATGGTTTTTGAGTGTAGCCTTGTGCATGTGGCAGGCGTCAAATGGAGAGGGAGCGGAGAGAGACTAGTTTCCAAAATCATGATGAGGTCCATATTGTTGCCACACGTAACAACAACTCTAAAAAGAATGGACTACCCAGGTTTAAACCGGGTTTTAAAGCAAAATAACTTAGCGCGGGGTTAATATTTTACCCACAGATAACAACCGTTCAATATTCTGTCCACATGTACAGATAACTAACTTAAAAGATCAGGAGAACATATTAAAAAGTGATGTTCTAATACAACTTACCAATGCGTCGCTTTCAGGTTTCGCAATCGCCTATAATTGTAATAAAGCCAAGAAAAATTCATAAGTAAAAGGCACTGAAGGTGCGTAACAATACTACTAATACGGTCAATACTCCTCAATTCAAGAGATTAATTACATCTAGTCCTCGAAAGCGCCACTCTTCATGTGTTCCTCATATTTGCGCATGTTGAAATTACTAATGTCAATTTCCCTCGGCTTGCGCGCAAATACAGATGTAACTTACCAAAATCGATTTACACGTTGCGGCTTTGTTACGGACAATCACTAAGCTTGCCACATCGCAGTGCTGATTCAAAAATGCCGGTTCAAACTTGACAGTCCTGCCAGGAAATCTTATGAAACAATAACTATCGCTTAAGAACTTGCGAATACAAACGCCTATATTTGTAGTAAAGCGAGGAAAATTCCATAAGAAGAAGCAATGTATACATTACGACCACATAGCACCATGATCGAAACCGCAAATGCAAAGACTGCGTGACAAAAGAAACAGATCTTCGATCAGGTTTCATGTCACATTTCCTGGCATGCGGTGACAAGTATGTACAAGATTTTAAAAGACCTCCTCACCATAAAATTTTGGTAACCTCTCCATGTTCAGTAAATTTTCGGTGGCCTTTGTCTATCTTCATCAGAGTGAAAACGATATTCGTTATCACGTAGCTTGCGCCGAACTTGCATGTTTACATACGTATTAAAGCTTATTAAGAGCGTATCAAAAACGTGCGCGGACAAAGCGTCTCGTTGGCATTGGTTTTGAATCAGTATCGTTGCGTTACTGTAGTATTCACTTAAAATTTTTAATTTGTTGATACATTTTGGCTTTCAGGAAATACACTAAGAAGAGAAGAGGAATAAGCAAGTTCTAATTATTTAATGAATTTACGATTGCACAAAGATATATCAGAATTGAATTAAATTGTTTACTACGCGTGCGTAAACGCCATACAGTTAATCATACATCCCACAATTAACCGACAGACAAAACTGAATGATATAATCACCAAAACTTTGCATGATACAAATCGAGGTCCGGACGGTTGAGGGTTATCTTGTTGAATGTTGCAAAGAGAGCAATCTCTTACCTAATCCCCTCTTCCAACAACTTGACCTCATATTTCTTTTCTTTTTACATTCACTTAACATAAACGTTATTTTTCTTTAGTTCAATGAAAAATATAAAAGTAATTGATTGCGCTGACCATTCATTGTGGATTTTAAAAGAAAGAAAAAAATCGGATACAGCTGTCTCTCCGTTAATGTTTCGTAAAATACTTTAATACTTTCAAAGAATCAACAGTTAAGAATACATTTTAAACGCATTTTCCCACATTGATTCTTAGATGACTGCATCAGCAACCCAACCCTTTGCGATGATGGATTATCAGTGGCGTTCTGGTTAAAGTTTATCTCTGGTCAGTACATTATTTCATCTGGAGGCGCGTCCAGATTTGCAACAGGATTTGATTTTTATCGCGAGTCAGCTGCAGGTGACTTTAAGCTGATTTTGGAAACATCAACAAAGGAATGGAGCCTTAAATTGAACGACATACCAAAGGTAACTTTTCAATGTGCTGTCTCAATAAAGTCTCGAGAAAACGGACGGAATCTGGATTAAGCGCCCTGGGCGCTTATTAAATTTTTGTACCTTGAGAGTGGGCGCTTATTTGAGGTGGGCGCTTATTCGGGGCTGGGCGCTTATTAACTGTTCAGATTTTCAGCAAATAGTAAGTTTATTTTCGTAATAAAACAATAAATAATAACAAAACGTGAAGATGTACCAAAGCAGAATTTTAACTGTTCATTGAAAGTTTCTGTAAAGTACTAAGAAAACTCCATCATGGGGGAAGTCTTCTTAGTAGTACTTAGTCTATTTCAATACTCCTCTTGCGCACTTCAGTTTTTTGTGGGGTGGGGGTGGGCGCTTATTCGAGGCTGGGCGCTTATTAACTTTTCCTACCTTCAGGGTGGGCGCTTATTCGAGGTTGGGCGCTTAATCGAATAAATGTGGTAAGTACAATCAAACCTCTATTAAGAAGCTCAAGCTCTTTTGACTGTTCACTTTCTTTCAGTCTCTCTCATTTTCGATTTGAAGGCCAGCGATTCCAATTTTTGGTTAAAAAGTGGCTCGCTTGACCAGACAAAAATGAGCTTTTCTCCTTTGCTTTCCTTTGTATAACGTGTAGTAACAGCAGGGCCGTAACTAGCAAGAGCGAGACGAGGCACTTGTCTCGTTTTGATTTTAACCCAAAACTAAAAACGAAATATGTTAAGTTGGGAAAATAATACCCAGTTGAACAAGGTTGATTTTTTTCAAGAAATACCTTATGAAAAATTTGTAAGAGTTTCAGAGCTTCTAGTTTTCCAAATCTTCTGGAGGGCATGCCCCCCAGGGGGGTACTCCGGCTTGTAAATGACGGGGATGATCGAATGGAGGCAAAACTCAGGACCCAAAAAAATCCCTGAGTCTTCCGACATTACCCAAAAAAATCCCTGGACCAAAAATAACCCCCCCCCAAAAAAATCCCTTGTCAAATTACCCCTAAATTGCCAGGAGGGGCAGTAATCTAACGCAAAGAAAACCATAAAAATTGAACGCTCGTGTTTGTTTATTCATCATACCATAAAAACGCCAAGGCCGTGCCAGGGCACTTAAGTTCGTTTTTAATAACCAAAAAAATCCTCTATATTAATCAAGTCACCCAAAAAAATACTTTCCAGATTTTCCAACCCAAAAAATCCCCTAATCGAAAATTTCAAACCCAAAAAAATCCTTCGATCATCCCCGTCATTTACAAGCCGGAGTACCCCCCCTGGGGCATGCCCCCAGAACCTCCGAGCAAGATCTTGCCTCGTCTATGCCAAAATTCTGGTTACGGCCCTGAACAGTCGACATAAAACCCTTCATATCGCTCCAATTTGCCATTTTGAGCCGCAGAGACGACAAAATAAATAAATGTGGTAGATTTACATTCATTTTGAGCTGAAATCTAGACGTCACTCAGTTTTACAATTTCAACACCCTTTTGATACCCTATATTTCGAACATACAAAGAGTCACACCGTATGGGGTGTGGCTACAACCCACATAATTTTATTTCAAACAGTTCTTTTATTTTTTGTGAACTTATATCTGATATTTACAGGAATGGTTTTATTTCACGTTTACGTGGAGCGTGGGAGCAGGATTGCGTTACTTTCAAGACGGGCAACTGATCGCAGCTGACCAGGCGCATGAGAACATTACACGTGCAAGTGATATTTTCACTCTACTGACGATCGGGAAATACAACGTTGAAAACTTGGAGCATTACGGCAATTTGTCGATCAGCGATCTACTCATTTGGCGCAAGCGCCTTACTGACGAGGAAGTGCTGCATTCGTACAGAATATCTCGTGAGTATTGGTAGATGTTACCCACCCCCCAGGGGGTATTCCCTTACATAAGTTATATAGGTAAGTGCGGCGCCAGGGGTATAGATTTGGGGCCGCTTTGGTCTGCTCATGACGAAGTACGTTGTCAAAATGGCGGCCGCCAGCGAGAAGAACGCCCGAGAAAGTAGATTTACTAACGCCGACAAACAAGGTATAGCAGACATTATTTGCAATCAGGGGCCGGCCAATACTGAGGGCGAGCCAGAGGAACCCGTAGTCTTGTTAAACTGAGGGAAAAATCCATCTCAAACAACAAAGCAGTTACGATAGTCGTCGACAACTAAACCAATAATTTCAACACAGGCGAAAAACGGTCAAAAATGTAGCTCTCGACAACAATTAGCTTTCCACAACCAAGCGAATTTCGCTTTTCAAAAATGGAAACTGTCTAGTTGTCGACAACTTAGGCTGTGTTCACACTTGGTGCCTGGGCACGGTGCCTGAGTACGGCTCTCGTTGGGCACTAATGTGAACATACTATTTTTTCAGGTACCCACGCCATAATTCGGGCACTTTATGGTACTTGGGTTCTTTGGTTTTCTGTGTGTGAACACGACGCTATTTTTTGCTGGTGCCCAGGTACCAGTGCTCGGGCACTAAGTACGAACACGCCCTAAGACTTTTTGCTGTCGACAACTCGTCTTACGCACTACGGTTTTTAGTTTTCTATAACATTTTATTCTCGATAACAAATAGTTGTCGACAACTAAATGTCTAGTCTGTGGAGGGCCATTTTTGCCCTACTTCCGTGGGCAAACTTTCACCCATTCCCTCTTATTTTGCTCTCAAAAGGCCAGATGTTTTAGTGATATTATTTTTGAACATTAGTCTTTTGAAATTTTCAGGGCATATCACTGGCAAAGAAATGCCAAGCTCTCCCCAGTACAAAGACAATTTTGCGATATCAAATGACGGCGTTATAACTGCTGTTGGAGTACTGGATCGAGAGACCAAGGCAAACTACAGTTTTGAAGTGCGTGCAATGGACCGAGATCCAAATCACCCTCGATACAACTCAACCGTCGTGGAAATTGAAGTCCTGGATACTAACGATAACCCGCCAGTATTCAAGAAAGCAAGTTACGTCGCAGATCTGCCGGAACATTCCGATGTAGGATTTGTCACGTTACAGGTAAAAATAACGGCTAACTATTTAGTTAGCTATTTTGTAAATATGTTATTCTCATTCACAGACAAGATGTCTTGCTGTTCTTTCTACTAGCTGAACGCTTTCGATTTGCTTAGATAGCAAACGTGTCACCGATTTCTAAACGTTGTGCGGGCAAATGACCCCGGAGGGGCAACTCTCATATGAAAGGGGCGGGGATGCTCGTCGGAAATTTTCAAGAGAACCCCTAAGGGAGATCAATCTGGGCGTGGTTCAAGCGTTTTTAACACCTGAAAAAAAACAAAATACTTAAAATAGAATTTAATATATTTCTACATTTCTTATATTTCCCACATTCCTATATTTCTTACTGTGCAACCCTAAGACCAAAATCCTTAATTTACACCCCTAAGCGAGACGACAAGCAACCCTCGCCCTTTCATATTGGATCCCCCCCCCCCCCCCAGGGCAACTGAACCAGTAACCCGCTCATCAAACACTAAACTAAAGCAAATGAGACAATAACCATAATAATGACAAGTGACTTATCATTCAAAGAACGTCACTGCATGAAAGTAGCGCAGGTAAAGAGAGATCCCTCTTCCTACTTTCTATTCTTTCTCAGCCCTAGACATGTCTAGGATTTTACGTTTTCGTGCGATCTAACAACCAAACAACAGTCATAGACTCTACACAGACCACCGTTCATCAACATCATTAGCATGGACACTTCTCCAGCGGTGAAAGAATATAGCGCGCGAAGGCAAATGTCTTCTTAGCCATTTTACCAAGAAACTCTCTCTTTTCCGACCTGTCCTTTTGGGTGACGACCTCAAGAACTGCAGCGAAGTTAGACTTAAGCTTAAAATTGATGCTCTTTTTAAATAAACCATCTTTTCAGGTTGAGGCAGATGACAGTGACGAGGGTTTGAACAGTGCAGTATCTTACAGCATTGTCAGTGGAAACTTACAGAATGCATTCACCATTGATGAGAAAAAAGGAGAAATCAAAGTCGATAGGGACCTGGACCGAGAAAATATTCACCAGTTTGTTCTCGGGGTTCAAGCCAGGGACGGTGAGAAGTTTAGTTATTTGATGAAAAATGGAGCTTAAATATTAATCGTGCTTAACTAGGTTACTTTATAAAATTGTTCACTGACAAAATATGCAGAAGAACAAACATATTCTGACAAATTTTACTGAATATCACTTGCAAAAGAGTTTGGAAATTCAGGCTGTCAACTGGTCAATATAATTATTCAGGCTCCTGAATTATTTTGATTCTGAAAAATAAGATCACGCGCAATGTCTTCGTAGTAAAGATCGATGGTGTCTAGAAGATTGAGGGGAAAACGTCAGCACGTACAAAAGATTACACCAAAAGTAAAATTAATTATAACTAATAAACAAAGGTATCCCTTAAGAGTGTCATACAGGGTGTTAACTATTTGTAGAAAAAAATATGGTTGGTGTGACCGTTGCATAATGGTAAGCGATTTTCTGAACATATCGACCAACCGGATGAGATGTCGCCGCTTACCCTTAAACTACCAGGCGTTCCTTCCAGCTCACTCGCGAAATTCAGTGTTCTTTTCTGTCATTATAACTGTATATTTTGACGTACAAAACAAACTTTTTGACAAAGAAGATGAACAGATGCTGTTTAGTGAGCACAGAAGAGTACATCTTAGTGAGCACAAGCTGATTTTGATATTTCTGCTGGATCATTAGTTAAAGAGGTCTCGTTGTAAATTTTCTGCCATCAAACCTTCTCTTTTGCGACACTCTTATATTCCCAGGAGGATCTCCATCATTGCAAAGTACTGTACAAGTGACAATAAACATTGTTGATGTGAATGATAATTCTCCAATCATCACACCAAGCTCTTACGTTGCGACAGTAAGGGAGAATTTACCCTCTGGCCAAAGTGTCTTACGGGTAGGTACATAAATTTGCACCTCATAACGCACTTGAAAAAAATTTAAGTTTAAGAAAGTCGGCTGTTACTGAAGTCTCTAATCGCAGCCAGTTTATTATGAAAACTATCTCGAACACTCTCTTGTACAAATCAAGTTATTTATAATTAAAGTTTTTTTTTAACGAATTTTGGGCGTTTTTACATCCGGAATTTTCATTTTCCTGATCACCGAATTCTGCTATGTTATCTCATCTAAAATTTCAAGAGTTCTTAGCTAGACAAGAAACTGTTAATCTTTACAAATTGTTATAATGATCCTGGGATACTGTTTTTATCACTTGTAAAACCAGCAAGGGAAAGTTGCTTGGTCAGCTAAAAAGCACTTATGCCGGTGCATTACATCATATGCACACCCTCCCTTCGATGCTGATTTTTGCGTCTCTGTTTCGAACACAGCTTTCAGTTGTAGATGCAGATCATGGCTCGAATGGCCAGGTTACATTTACTGTGAATAGCGACAGGTTTGCGGTCAACGCATCCACTGGCGTCCTTTACACCACCCAACCGCTGGACAGGGAGGAGCAGGCTCAATACCAGCTGAGTGTGAAAGCTACAGACGGGGGAGGGGATGCTGCAAAGGTAACTGAGTCTTAAATGTGTTGTTCGGTTTTTTGGCAGCAGGAATGTTTATCAAACTGTTTCAGTCACAAGCTGGAATTATCAGTTGTTCTCCTGAATGGCATAAGTGTGTGGAGGGGGACAAGGGGCGCCGGGGAGCCTGGTAGAAGCGGGAAACGCGGGAAAAGAGAGGGCAGGCAGCGGGATTCCTAAGGTAGCGAGAACCAAGTGAAAAAAAGGAATAGGTATGGGACAAAGAGGAGAGAACGGCAACGGAAAGAGGTGGGAACGTTACTTTTATCGCGAAACATAAAAGCTTCAAAATGAAATAAAAAAGTAAAATTGTCGAAAAAAGGGGCGGGGGAGTTGTGACTTACGGCAAACTTGGTGCAGTTAACCTAGTGTTCACTTAGTGCGTTCGGACTCCAGATAGAGAGGTTCAGGTTCGAGCCCAAGCCGGGTCATTGTACTGGATTTTTATGGCGTGACACTTTTTTTTACGGTGAACCCCTCCTTTCAGGAGTATAAATGCTGGGGCAACTTGGCAAAATACTGGGGGGAGGGATGGCTAACCTACGATGGACCAGCACCCAATCCAGTGGGAGTAGCAATACTCCTAGCCTCCACAGCCCTCCACTGATGGACTTAACCATATCTGAAAGTGATAAATGATCGTCGCAGTGAATTTCCAATTTAAGCAATTGGAATAAAGAAGCCTGAAAAATATTCAGGGCTTCAACGGGATTCGAACCCGTGAATTCCGCGATAGTGGTGTTATTCTCTACCAACTGAGCTATTGAAGCCACACATTGGGAGCGAGGTCAATTTTGAGTTCATATTTTCCCGTGAGAGGAGTAAAAAGCTAGTGAAATGATGTATCATATATGAAATGATTCACATATGAACTGCGGATGAATATGAAAGTGATAAATGATCAGCGTAGTGAATTTTCAATTTTAGCAATTGGAATAAAGAAGCCTTACTTAGTAAGGAGGCGTTGCTAATCTGGGCTGGGTTGTTAAAAAGCCGAATAACACTAATCGAGAATTAAACGTCGACCGAGGGTTGAATTTCTCTAGTACAAAATTGTTTCTATTGCTAAAGTTTTGTGGATTTTGAGATAAGTTGACGTCAAAACTATAGGACAGAAGATATAAACAGAAAACCTGACTGAAAAGCTAATAAACTGAAATCAAAATTCACGCTAATCCTGGATTAGCTTAATCGCGCTTTGAACAACCGGGCCCTGGTTGATGATTAAAATGAAGACATACTGCTAATTAACGTGACGTCACTCTTACAGAGCACCAGTGTATCGATAGAGGTCAACGTTGAAGATGAAAATGACAACCCTCCCCAGTTCACTGAGTCTGTGTACCAAGTGGCCATCAGTGAGAATGCTACTGTTGCGTCATCCATCATCCGGGTTATAGCTAATGACCCGGATCACGGTGGTAACGCCGATCTCGTCTTCACTCTCATGGGAGGGGACGGGGTTTTTGCTATCAATAAAACTTCAGGTACGTTAAGTTAAATTCGTTCCAGTCTTCACAAAAACGTAACCATGCATTTAAAAGTTATTTAGCCAAACATATAACATCGTCTTATTATAATTAAGCTTGTTAGAAAAGTTGTGTCAAAGGAAACAAAAAAAAAACGATCAAACAAAAACTCAAACTGTGTGAAAGAATCACTTCCAGTCTCGAAAACTATTACCTAACGTTTTAAAGTTTTTTATCCTTTGTGCAACAAGAATAAACTCCATTTAGAAGATGTGAAAGTTATTCTCACTTTATGATGGCGAGGAAATCTGCTGGCAGATCTTTAAGTCTTGCATATGCATATCACGCGTCCTCTTTAAAGCGAAGAAATCCACCTGTGTATAAAAATACATACAGATGTATAGAGTTGTCTCGAGAAAGGTTGTCCTACAAAGCGTACGCAACAACGCTGAGAATTTATAATAGATCTTGCTGGTAGTTTGCCTTCGTTTGATCAAAGTTTCAGCGTGAAGGAAAGAGAAACATTGAATACACGCATTAATGCGCATTAATGCGTCTATCGAGCTGAGACTCTATGAAATTCGATCAAGGAGCGGGAAACTATCGCTGCCCATAATACCTTTCTTTTTTTTTTCATTTCTTTATACACGGTTAAAAACATCAGGAAGATACTACTAAATTACAGTTATAATAATAAAAATTAATACAAATAAACTATTAAATGAGAAGTTCACTCCAGAATGGCCATTTATTTTCTTTACGCCAATAAAAAGTTTATACAAAGATATGTTATTCACCAAAATTTCAGCCTCCAACGTGCGCTATAACCCTACGAAATCTTTCTTTGAAGTAGCCCAAAACTCGACAACTGAACGCCGCCATTTTGGAGCCTGGTAATGTATGCGTGACGTCAAAGAGCTCAGCCTGAAGTTTGGCGGGAAAATTTTAATAGTCGAAACTCCTTGTTTCTTTGTAGTGGCGTTTGTTTGTCAAAATACAAATGAGATACAAAAACGTTTTCGCCGTCTTTCAATATCTAAAAGAAAAATTACTCAATAAGAATGGGTAGGGACGAAAAATTACTGCCAAAGCGAACACAAATATTTGTGTGTTCCGAAAGCTATACGGGAGACTGCTTTGAAGAGGCCCTGTTAGGGGGGTTCAGTTATCCCTTATCCCTTTAATTCGGAGCACAGTTATCCCTTATCCCTAAAAGTATCAACAGCGTTATCCCTAAAAGTATCTCTGTCGGGTTTTTCACCGTACAAAAAAATGAAATCTTGCATAAATGTCTCATTATATACAAAAAAAATCTTATTTATGTTTACCTTTAAGAATAACTATTATAACTTTGATAAAAATAAGTTGACAGGCCTGCACGACTTTTGTGCACGTGAATTAGCTATTTTCATAGTTTTGATCTTGCGAGTATGTCTTTAAGAGACCTTCCCCTTTTGTATGATATAAGGAGAGGTAATTTGAATATTTTCTTGAGCAATGGTTGTTGCTTTATCAAATGTCTGTTTTTCATGAGTATTTGTTTCAAGTTTGGTACTGCTAGGTGGTATTGCATTACAAAAGCCAAAATTTTTTATTTGTTTTAAGGTTCTTGGTTGTTAGGTACTTGGTTCAGTGTAAGGCCTACTTCCTGTTTTCAAAATAAACTCCCGCGAAAGTTCTTTGGACTAGGGTCTCTGGGTAACCTCTCTCGATATGATATGATTTGATTGGAAGTGCTTGATTTTTTCCTCAAATGTTATTCTAAGCAGTCTCAAGGCCTCCCCTTTGATGAAACCTTTCTTAACTCCTGATAGGAGACACGAAGAGTAATAAGTTTACTGAATTGTTTCAGTGGGCTTGAATGAATCTTTTTGCCTTTGTAAGCGCTGGTGTCCAGGAAATTGAAGAAGTTTCTGTATCGGAAATTTCAGCTGTGAACTTAATGGGGGGGGGGATGATGATTATTTGCTTGTTCAATGAACTAAGTTAAGACCTCTCTATTTGCGTCCCAGATAAGAGGGAGAAACAATGTCGTCGATATATCGTTTCGAAGCGAGAGTTTTTTTTTTCTAAAAAAATTCTGTTTACATAAATAAATTGCAAAAGCGACCGCCTTGGCTCATGGCAGTTCCGTGCGTTAGGTAATTTTTACCATAAAACTGGAATAAGTTTTCCTGTAATATAAGCCTGAGCGCTTGCGCAACTAAACGTGTAGGGAGGGGAAGTGTGTCTTTATTAAAAGTATCGTATGCCTCGCATACTGTTGGAATTTCCTCTTCTTGTGAAATATTAGTATACAAGCTGGTTACGTCCATTGATACCATAGTTGCGTTCTCTAAAATTGTAGTCCTCTCAATGAAGTTTTCAAAGTCGGTTGTATCTTTGAGAAAGGACTTTTGTTTTTGTGCTATCGGCTGAAGTAGTTTGTCAACAAATGCTGAGAGTCTCTCTGTTGGACCTGAAACTCCCGAAATCATAGGTCTCCCGACAGGCGTCGGTTTGTGAGGCGGATTTGGTGTTTGACAAAGCCATTTTTAGTCATATCGTCCATCAGTGGTGTTCATTGTTAAGTACTGTAGTTAATTGTTGTACTTTAGGATATTACTACTTTACGGTAGGTTTCTCCATGACTCTGTTTGTAAATGCATGCAGTAACTTCATGCAGTTCTTTAACAAATGCCATGATGATAAGAATAAAAAGCGCACGTGGGACCAGACACAGCATGTGGTCACTCACCCCAGGCAATCCGGGACAAAAGCGGTGCTCTTGGTGCAAAGTGTTGCTTGAACTGACTCATTACGACCGATAAGCGATCAAGGGTGTAAAAAATGTAAAAAGCACAAGCCGAGGGTGATAAAAACAGAGCCTGGACGTCACAGACCTTGTTTTCAATTATCCCTTTAACTAATCCTGTTATCCCTTATCCCTAAACTATTTTTCCCGTTATCCCTTATCCCTAAAATTATTTTTCCAATTATCCCTTATCCCGAAAACCCCTAACAGGGCCTCTTTGAAGAAGATCACAGATACAGCCTCCTACGTGAAAATACCCACATACAAAAAAAGAAAGAGCCAGACGCAATACCAACCAATGATGCGTTTATGTTATTTCACTTTTAGTTGATTTCAGGGAGGACTTTTAATCAACTAGAGAAACTCTTCTTGGTCAAATATAAGATCGCAACTCCCAAAGTGAACTTTATGTCATTTTTGTAGTTGACTGACTGAGATAGAAATGTTTGGATAATTTCATTTTAGATCAAGCAAAATTTTAACTTAACTTATTACTTGTTTGTATCTTTTTCTCCGTCTTTTTCTCCTTCTATATTTATTTACATGTACAACCCAGTCATTGCATCCAAAATTTTTAACAACTTAGCCCGTTTTGTTATTTCTATTCTGAGAAGTGTTGTTGCCAATTTAAGTCAATTTTTGTTCATGCTGTAATTATTTGCCGTCGTCGTATTTGCTCGATTAAACGCGGGTCACCGATAAAACTCCGGCTTCGTATTAATAAACGCCGGGTCAAAAATGCTAACTTTTAAATAAACACCGGGGACGTTTGATCGAGGTCCCGTCGTTTATTTGCGGTCGAGCAAACAAGTAAATATATTCTCTTAAATAGCACTGCTACGACAAACTGGTACGGTTTGCTTCTTTGGTAATTTTTTTATAATGTTCAAGGAAAGTCCGGCGTAAAATAACTAGGATGGATGCTGTAAACAAAATGAAACAGCAATGTTCGCGTTCGTGTTGTCATGACTGACGCACTGTTGTTTATAACAGTGAACGTTTATAACTGCGGAGGACGTTGGCGACATTGTCGTTTATGGACTCATTGGTTGTATATGTTCTGCAGTTCGGTTTGTAAATATGCACGTGCCGTATGCAATACTGTTACTTTGGTAAAAATCATCCTCGGAGACCCAAGAGCAGTTTGTCGGCCGGGACGACGAGAAAAATCGTGGTTCTCGGGACTGAAAAAATTACAGAAAATTGCACTTCGTTAATAAACACCGGACCCCGCCAAGTTTGAAATAAACGCCGGAGGTCTTTGATTTGAGAAAACACGGTAAGCAAAATGACTAACCTCCATTCTTACCTTATTTATTCGCCTCCTTTCGCTTGCATGTCGTTTGAAGGCAGTTACAGAAGGAGATTTCTTAAAAATGGTTTATAGTGCGTCTGGCTTTTTCTATATTTTGTGGGTAATTCCACGCAGGAGACTGCATCTCTGATCTACTTTGAAGCAGTCTTCCACATAGTTTTCGGAACACACAAATATTTGCATTTTGTCCGCTTTTGAGCAATTGTTCTTTTAAATATCGGAAGATGGTGAAAATAAACACCTCTTTTTGTATTTCTTGGAGCTCTGTGTGAGCAAAATGGTGCTGCACAAACAGGAATTTTGACAAACAAAACGCACTACAAAGAAATAAAGAGTTTAATTTCGAGTATTAAAATTTCCCCGCCAAACTTCAGGCAAACGTCACGCATACATTACCAGCTCCAAGATGGCGGCGTTCAGTTGTCAAGTTTTGGGCTACTTCAAAGAAAGATTTCGTAGGGTTATAGCGCACGTTGGAGGCTGAAATTTTGGTCGATAACGTATCTTTGTATAAACTTTTTATTGGCGTAAAGAAAATAAATGGCCATTCTGGAGTGAACTTCTCCTTTAATCAAACTAATTAATAAAAATTGAAGAAGTAAATCATTCATCCATTTCGACATTTTCGCGCACGCCTTATACGTCTATCTCAAAAGAGCCATGTTTCATCAACTGCTACCTCAAGTAATAGCCACCAACCAAAGTATGATTGTTTTTCCTTTTGTTTTAAGGTGTTATAAGTATCATGTCCAAAGTTGACCGCGAAACCAAACCCAATGGCTACTCACTGACCGTGACTGCAAGGGATCATGGGTATCCCGTGTCTCAGTCCTCCACGGCCTTGGTCAATATAACCGTGTCTGATGTCAATGATAACGCTCCTCGGTTTGATAAGTTCACGTATTTAGCTGAGGTGAGAGAGGACAGTGCTGTAAATACGGTTGTCACTGTGGTTCATGCTGTGGATGACGATGAAGGACTGGCAGGAGAGATTATATACGCTATCACAGGTCTGTTATGAAGTTATTAAATTCGACCATTGGTCCGTTTTATATTGTTAGTTTATACTGCAACCAAGGTAGAGAGTCAAAGATCAAGGAAAGACAGTTAAAGCTCTAAAAGATTGGTGCAACAGTAATTATAAAAATTTAGAATTGATACTATAGAAGGAATGTCTTAAAATAAAGGATGGTTTCTATCTTTCTATTCATAGTAAGATTTTAATAAATATATGCTCTTTTTGCAAGTACCTGTCTAACTGTTGAAGAATTTCCGTCTTTTTGCCCAATCAGAGTGTAGCGCGGGCATTCCGAAAGTTGTGCGGGGAAGGTACATCGCGTAACTAAGTAATCCACCGTAACAGAGCTTAGTGAAATAGACCTCTTTAGCTTCGTTTGTTTGTCGTCCCATTGTAGACCACGTGATGTTACCCTTGAGAATTCTCTCGTTCAATTTCAAACAAATTCACGAGGAAATGAGCGAATAATTTCCAGATATACAAAGGAACAATTCTCATTAATTCTCATCACTTGATCTGAAATGGGCAATTTACATACGAAGCTAAAGAGGTCTATTCCCGAATAAAGGCTACGATTTAGTTGGTATCAATTTTAACCTTAGAGCAATGATAAAGCGGGACTGCCTTTAACTGTCCTAAATTTCATCTTACGTGTTCGTTTGCTGTTTTCAGCCGGTAATGTAGGCAATGCATTTGCGATCAACTCTTCTGGAAGTATAACGGTTGCTACGAAGCTGGACAGAGAAACAAAAAGCACCTATGAGCTAACGATAACAGCTCAGGATCGAGCAGGTACAATAATTAATGTAACCCTACTATGTATATATCATGATCATGAGAAAAATACTATGTATGCCCATTATATATTTATACTTTATACTTAGATTCTTTTACTATAAACTTCTAAAGCGTGCTATATGCGTGAGCTGATTGAAGTAAAAATTTCACTGCCGGTGAAAATGAGCGTACATAGTTATATTCTTCTTAAGATTTTTTTTTTTTACAATTACTGAGCTGTCAGGAATTGAATTGATTTTTAATAAATAACATGAAAGAACTGACCAGTTTTCTTCGCTCTATCTCAGGTGACCCTAAATCTGCAAGCGTTGAAGTTGATATTAATATAGCCGACGCTAATGACAACCCACCTTTCTTTCGCGCGCTACCGCTGACAATTCTCATCAGTGAGTCTGCACTTCCCGGCATGCCAGTTTATACATTGATAGCTGATGACCCGGATGTTGGTAGTAACAAAGATCTTTCCTACGTGGGGTACTCCCCAGAGGGAAAGTTTGCAATCAACGCACAAACAGGAGTTATAACAACAGTGGGGAAGTTAGACTTTGAGGAGCAACAGAAGTAAGTATAGCCATTTGTTGTTAGCTATGCATTCAACAGTGGCGACCTTTCGGAATTGAGAAGTTAAGAACTTCCACCTGATGGCGTCTTTTGAATACGTTGGGCTAATGTTCGTCATCCTGTTAGAGTCAAACTCATTTTTTTATCCTAACTCTACACGATTGTCGCAAATATAATTGTTCTCTGATCTCTCCCGGGGAGCCTTTTAGATCATTATTTTTCGAAATTGTCCTTGTCAAAAACCGTGTCAGTTAGAATTTGTCAAAATAAATGAAAACAATCAATAAAACTCTCTTTTTCGCGAAGAACGTATAGACTGTTCAGAGTCCCCTATTTTTCCGTGAAGACGTAGGGATCGGTCGGACTCAACGATCGATCTCTACGACCTCACGGACTGACAGGGGACTGTGAACAGTCTAGAAAGAACGTGGGTAGTGGGCGTAAAGGTAGTGATGCAAAGATGAAAAGTAACTCTCTAAATCTTCTCTTCTCCCCGCTGTCCACAACGCGTTTTATAAATAATATCAATCTCCCCGCCCTTAAATCTCCACGCGTGTATGTTAAAGAGAATTACTTCGCGCTACGAAGCAGAGAGAGGGATAATTAAGAAGGACATTTAAAAAACTGTCGATCTTCTTCTCCTTCCTGTTGCCTAGTTACACATTCTATGTCGTGGCGATGGATCAAGGCGTACCACCACTCAACAGCTCTACACTTCATGTAAACATCACTTTGGTGGATGAAAATGACAACAATCCCAAGTTCGAGCAAGCTATGTACAGTGTGGAGATCTGGGAGAATGAAACGATTGGTGGTCACGTGGTACAGGTCAAGGCAACCGAGCGGGACTCGGCGATAGGGTCCCGTATTGGATATAACATTTCTGCTGGTGATCCACACGGACAGTTTAAGATATTCTATTACTCGGTAAGTCCTCTTTTTTGTTGCAGTTACGTCTAATCCTACCTTTTTTGTACGCTTCGGGTACAAGCGAGTTTGATGGAGTCATAGTTTGTCGTTTGGCGAGCCAAAATTTATTCATGGCCATGGCGAGACCAAACGAGCCTGATATGCCGCCGAAGCGTACCAAAAAGGCATGATTAGGTATTTACCGTACATAAATTTGGCCAAAATGTGGCGATTCAGGTCAGTGAATTGATAAGGCAATCGACACGGCTTCTGATTGGCTTATTGCGAATTTGGGCATGGCAACAGTCGATAGAAATCTTAATCGCAGGTACGCCTGGGAAATGTAAAACATGTGACTGTTTAGGGACAAAAAGGGATGCTAACTCAACCGCACTCTCTATCATTTGCAAGATGCATATAAAATGAGACAGATAAGTCTAACAGTTTTTTTTACAAGAACATCTGCTTTGCAATGTGTCGCGTGAGAGGAATGTTATCGACATAATTTTTTAAATGTTTAATCGTAACTCCAGTGTTCCTTACACTTTTTATAGGGAAAAATCGTAGTACAGAAGCCATTGGACAGGGAAATCATACCAAACTACACGCTGCGTGTTACAGCTACAGACAATGGTAACCCTCCACGATACGGCGAAACTTCGGTAAACATGCACTTTTCGAGATAACCTTAGTTTGAAATTTTAAACATCGACAAGAACTAGATTGAAGCGATTTCCTGTCCGTCATTTTTACCCATCTGTCTAACAAAAATACTGCAAAAATGCAAACTAGTAGATGGTTGGCAAGGGTCGAAGTCCCGGGTCAACCACGATCAATAACCTAATAATAGGTGCCAGTGTAGCCAATTAGATTGCTATTTTGGCGATATTCAGCCAGAGGTTTATGCTAGAAAAAAGAAATGTTTCGATAGGTTTACGGATCATTTGGAAGTTAAAATGTTATAATTTACATATTTTTCCAGGTTACCGTCTTACTCAAGGATGTCAATGATCGCACTCCAGTTTTTCAATTCCAAGATTATCAGAGCGAAGTTCCAGAAGACAGTCCCGTTGGTTCGACCGTAACAACTGTACAAGCAACTGACATGGACAGTGCTGAGAATACAGTGGTAATATTTCTGTTAACGTTATTCTAAGTGTTTTGAAGTTATGGAAAGTGTAGATATTCAGCTAGCTTTGACAGTGAAAGTGCTGATACATTCTTAAAGATGAGAGTTGTTATACTTGACGTTTGCTGTATCCAGTTTTTGACGTTTGCATGTGTCAAGGTGTACTGTTTTACAGACATACGAATTTTAACTTTCAAGTTTCTAACTACTTCAAAACGAGTCCACCTGCAAAAGTTTTCGTATGAAAACGAGTTGGACTTGCATGAACCCATTTTCATATGAATAGCACACAGGCAAAAATGCAACTTGGATGTAAATTAGCACTATGCAAGATCAGGTGGTCATGTGGTTTCAATGTGAGTGAAGATATAAATGTTTTACTTACTTTTAGTTTACACTTTCTAATGTTTAATATTATACATTTTTTTCCTTTTAGCTTACATATAGTATCCTCAGCGGTGACCAAGATGATAACTTAAATATCACGACCGTGAAAAGTGACGGCAAGTACCTGGGAGTCGTATCTGTAGCAAAATTGCTGGATAGAGAGACTAAGGACCTCTACAAACTTGTCGTAAGTGACGCACATTGGCTTAACTCCATTATATAAAATGTTATTAGTTGTCATCGCCATCATTTGTGTGGTTTTCTTTTTTTAATATTTTTATATTCGTATGTAATAACAAATAATAACTTTATAGACACTTCCCTTATAGTGTGCTCTTTCTTTTTCTTTCTTTTTGTGTGAATCTGTTCTCTTGCCGACCTGTTAATTTATTTTCATTTAATGCCGCAGCGAATGTCAACTCGCTGCCTGGCTCCACTAGCCCCTGTGGTTATTCCAAGCAGCCAGTTCTCTTACTTTATTTAATTTTTATCTCTGTTAAATCATGCATATGTAAGTGTAAGTGCAAGAATACATTAAAGGTTGTTGTTAACTCCAATATGGGCCGTTTGTGAGTTGTCTGGTTAGTAACGACATTCTAATTTGGTCAATCCACGCCTGTTGACTACATCTCTCCAACCTTTGCAGGTACTAGTGTCAGATGGTCTCCACAATAGCAGCGTTTTACTGGAAATTCGACTCACGGATGTCAATGATCGAAATCCGGAATTCAACTCTTCATTTCAGTACATGGCAGATGTACCGGAAGTAAGTTTTAAGCTTTGTGCAATTGTTTAAATGAAGTCTTAATGTTACAAGAATTGAGAACCGTCTTAACAAAGAGGGATTGAATGATTTATTACAGAATTAACTTGGTCAATTTATGGTCCGATGAATAGAAGAGGTATAAACAATATACCATTAAGTAAATATCGAAAATAAAAAAAAGTAACAAAAAAAGTAATAAGGTGGGTCAAGAGGAATAGTTATTTCCAAAACGCAACGGCTGAAGGTAACTTTAAAATGTTAAACGCGCAGTGTAAGCTCTTTTGGTTGAAAAAATATTTGTGTCAAGTCAGCGTGCTCCCACGAGAGATGCATGCTCTCTAGTATAGGCATCACAAAGTGTCCTTCCTGATCCGATAAAAGTTTACCAAAACACACTCAAATATGAATTAATGGGGAAGAATAGGGGACTAGATCGAGTACAAGTACAAGTACGAGTACGACTTTCGAATTTTGGTTCAGTTACGTTCTCAGAGCCTTCACTTCTCCCTGTTGCTGACAAGTTGAAAAGGAGACTATCAGTGAGAGTGATAAATGATCGTCGCAGTGAATTTCCAATTTAAGCAATTGGAATAAAGAAGCCTGAAAAAATTCAAGGCTTCTACGGGATTCGAACCCGTGACCTCCGCGATACCGGTGCGATGCTCTACCAACTGAGCTATTGAAGCCACACATTGGGAGCGAGGTCAATTGTGAGTTCATATTTTCCCGTGAGAGGAGTGAAATGATGTAATGTATATGAAATGATTCATATATGAACTGCGGATGTATATGAGAGTGATAAATGATCGTCGCAGTGAATTTCCAATTTAAGCAATTGGAATAAAGAAGCCTGAAAAAAATTCTGGGCTTCAACGGGATTCGAACCCGTGACCTCCGCGTTACCGGTGCGATGCTCTACAAACTGAGCTATTGAAGCCACACATTGGGAGCGAGGTCAATTGTGAGTTCATATTTTCCTGTGAGAGGAGTGAAATGATGTAATGTATATGAAATGATTCATATATGAACTGCGGATGTATATGAGAGTGATAAATGATCGTCGCAGTGAATTTCCAATTTAAGCAATTGGAATAAAGAAGCCTGAAAAAAATTCAGGGCTTCAACGGGATTCGAACCCGTGACCTCCGCGTTACCGGTGCGATGCTCTACCAACTGAGCTATTGAAGCCACACATTGGGAGCGAGGTCAATTGTGAGTTCATATTTTCCCGTGAGAGGAGTGAAATGATGTAATGTATATGAAATGATTCATATATGAACTGCGGATGTATATGAGAGTGATTAATGATCGTCGCAGTGAATTTCCAATTTAAGCAATTGGAATAAAGAAGCCTGAAAAAAATTCAAGGCTTCAACGGGATTCGAACCCGTGAAATCCGCGATACCGGCGCGATGCTCTACCAACTGAGCTATTGAAGCCACACATTGGGAGCGAGGTCAATCGTTGAAGCCTTGAATTTTTCAATTTCAGAGAGGAGCTCATTTATAATCAGTTAATTAGGCACTCTGTGCTCGTGAAGTAACAGAGCGGCATGTCTGTCTACTCAACAGAATTCTCCCAGGGGACTCTTTGTTCTGCGTGTATCGGCGACTGATCCGGATCTCGGCAACAATGCAAGGATAACTTACACTCTGGAAGGTAACAGCAACCATTATTTTAAATTGCCTCTTTGTAGCATTGGTAACGTTAAAAAGACTTCTTACGGTCAAAACGTGATAAAACGTCATGTGGCTTAGCTTGTTTTGACTGCTTGGTTATAACCTGGGAACATACCTTAAAGGTCTGCAACGGAATGTACTGTTATTGACGTAAAATTTAGCTGCCCAGTCTGCCATTCATGTGCCCATGGTTTCTAATGACATTCGTACCCATTATAATTATAAAGCATTTTGGAAGGGGAATTCTGTAATAGAGAAAGTGATTTAAAGTTTTGGTACATTTTTGCTGACCACAGGATCAGACGGCAAGTTTACAGTTGACGCCAACACAGGAGATATCAGGACAGGTCCGTTATCACTGGACAGAGAAGAAAAAAGCGTTTATCAAATGACTGCTGTGGCAACGGACCCTGGAAACAGACAGGTGCCTAACTATCTTAACAAGTTATTGTCTTAACAAATACTTCTTTTTATAAGGATTATGTCATTTTTTGTTGTCAAGAGCGTAAGACAACGAAAAAATCCGAGTCCCTGACGGCAGTTGAACCGAGCATGTCCTCCCGCACACCGGTCGGATCATTCTTTCGTGTTGCGAAAAGTTGTTGCCTACTTTGATTTATATGTCCAGTTTTCGTGTGTTACTAGAGTTTGAGGAATTCGAAGACGGCATTCGAGGTGTCCGTTAGTGGATGCTCGGCTGTCCGTTCATTGTAAGAATTAGAGCAGTTTTCAATTGAAAAAGGAACACAGACAATCCAGTAAGCCAATCAAAAGTCAAAGCAAATACATGCTGCCGGCACGAAGCTCGGGCAAACGTGCGCAAGCGAGTCACGATTGTTTTTAAGTTTTACTTCTGATTGGCTGAGAAAGTGGCGCGAGATTTTTAAACCAATCACTGAGCGTAGTAATGCAAAACCAATGTAAACGCGAATTACTTTTGACACTCAAGTGAAAACCGCTCTATCAAGCCATGGAACAATCTATCATAATTAAATCCGTGATTAATACTCGTACATTCATGCCTCACTTTTATTCTTCTTATTTTTTCTTTTGTATTGTTTTATAAGTTTTGAATGAATAGACAAATTCGGCTAACGTGTTTACATCGTCACCCATCAGACCATGTGATGATTCCTTTGGGAGGTTACAATTGTGCAATTTGTCACACGTAACTGAGCGCATGAGGGTATGAACGAACAGAACAATTGTAACCTCCCAAAGGAATCATCACATGATCTGATTGGGTGGCAACAGCGATGTAAACACGTTAGCCGAATTGGTCTATTATTTGCTGATCTACGCACCCTTAGATGAAGATGTATCGTGATCAGTCTTGACCAAATTAACGGAAAGAACAAAAAACATAATATACATTACAACTTTTTTTAAACAACAGGGTCGCAAAGAAGTCGTTGTTCACGTGACGGACATTAATGACAATGCACCCGAGTTCACTCCTGCTTCAATGACAGTGATACTCACTGAAGGGAATTCTACGGCAGGAATACACGTGATACAAGTGAATGCTACTGACAAGGATGAGGGAGATAACATGCTTATTACATACTCTATAAGTGGAGGAAATTTAGGAGATGCATTTCAAATTGACGGTGATACGGTAAGTCAAACAAACTGAGTCGTGTGCAAAATAAATGGATGGGGTGCTGGAATCTCTGTTATCAGTTTAAACGGGCATGATCATGAGAATTTTCTAAGTTTTGTGTATACTATGGTAGAACTTTGAGGGTGAAGTTAGTAATCAACAAAATACTTTTAAAGAACTAATCAAAACTATAACAAAATTCTCGAACGTGATTGGTTATCAGCAGCTCGATTTGAGCACTAATAGGACAGTGTACGCGTCATGCTTGTAATTGGATAGTGTAATAGGACAGTTTACGCGTCATGCCTGTGTAATTGGACAGTACGCGTCATTTTGCGCGCGCTGTTGTTGTTGCATTTGTTGAGCAGTTATGTTTTTCAGTATTCATAAAGAGTTTTAACTATTCAACCGAAGGTTAGTTTCTTTCTCAAATTTTGTTATAGTTTTGATTAATTGGTAATAGGACTTCGTGTCGTCCAATTCTGTCTGTAATCATACTCGTGTTAAACAAATCGGACTCCCGCTTCGCGGTCGTCCGATTTTGTTAATCACTCGTATGATTACAGACCGAATTGGACTCCACTCAGTCCTATTACCATTATAAATTAAAATGAAGATGTTGATAAACCGTAATCAATGAATGGTATATAAGTGACTCTAACAGGTAACACTGACACACCTGAAACTCTTGGCCCTAATTTCTCAAGTTTTAGGTTACTTCTTTCTATCTGTCGGTAGCCACACCACTTTTTAACAGTTGTCATGACTAGTACAGTGCGTTTTAGCACCATGAGTGGATTTCAAGTAGCGCCAGATCTTGGTGCACTGTTTCGACGATTTCTCAACTACATCAGTCAATTTTGTGGATCTTATACCCCTCACATTACTTAAAAAGTGCGTCGTTTCTCACCCGACAAGAAACTTTTGATCAATTCTCAGCTATAAGTAAAAACCCATTCAGACCCTCAAAGCGGTTTACATCAAATCACAGGGATGACAACAGGTTTGCAGTTTATTCATTTCATGTTTGTATGGTTTTCCCTTGCGACAAAATAGCATTCCACAAATATCGAGTGTTTGCTCATTTTGATTCGAACTGTGACAATTCACGGCTCCCATGTTAAAAATACACCTGGGTGGAGAAAAGTGCTGTGAGAGTACGAACTCTTTACCAGACCTCCACCTAGCACTTGTTTATTATTTTATTTGTCCTGTTCCTCTTTGTGATATTTCCAATTCAGGGTGTAATCACAACTCGCAAAAATCTCGACCGCGAGGCGCCTGGGTTAGCTGTCGACGCTGATGGGAGAGGAGTGTATACATTAATGGTGGACGCCACTGACCACGGCTCACCAACACAGCGCACTACAGCCACGGTAAAAACAAAGCAGTACTTAAGTCTGTGTGTATAAGGTGTACAAAGAGTCATTATAACTATCATACCAGACAAGGATCAGTGTTTGAACAGCCTGCAGTGCATGCGATTTTTGCTCCTCGTCTGCTGAATACGCCATTTACGAGTTTTCTTTACCTTCTGTTTCAAAACGAGTCCTGGTGCACAACCTTTCATATGGAAAGGAGTTTCATTTGCAAAACAATAACATCATCCCCAGGGGGCTTTTCCCTCATTCTGAAGACGAGTGTTTTTTAGACTCCAACCGGTCCTCCTGTCATCCCCTCCACCTCTGCCCCATTCCTGTGACATACATTTTGTCTCGCTCCAGTTCACCTCTTTCCTTCCAACTTTTCCATCACACAAGGAGGAATGTAGTCACTGTCTGTCAGGGCTGTTTTCCCGATTTTGTAACTTCATTTTAAAACTTTGTAACTCCAAGTGCAGCAAAGTCAGAAACTATGTAGATATATTTGTATTTTAAAAGAAAAATTACCTGATGTTTAGAAAAAAAAACCCCAAATACCTAGCTTACATTTCTTCTGTCAATGAAATAATCTGTTCAAATGAGTTGCTAAAGTAGAGGTTACCAGCTAGTACATCGATGTAAGATAGCTAAGCGATTGACTTATCAATATTTTTCCAGGTACGGGTGCTTGTTATGGATATAAACGACAACACCCCGTTGTTCCCGCCAAATGGATATAGTGTTAAAATATCCGAAGGCGCGAAAGCCAACAGTGACGTCATTGCCGCAGTGGCCATTGACCCAGATGCAGGAAGTAACAGCGAACTTATTTACGAACTCATATCCGGGAACACTGGAGGCGAGTCCTCTGTCACCAAGCGCTGTCTTTTTTTGTTGACATTCTACGTAGCATTTTTAACAATTTTTGTACTTTGTCAAAATTAACAACTGTGCACTCTTTTTCCAGGCGATTTTTCACTGGATCCACAAACAGCTATGATCAGAACTCGCAAGAATCTTGAACGCCATCAAACCTTCTCTTACACTCTTACAATTGGGGTTTCAGATCATGGAAAACCTACACGAATCGCTACGGTAACAAAAGATCAATTTTCGTGATTTATATCCTTGTAAACACTGACATGAATGTGAAGACTAGTCATAAAAAGTCGAATGCGCTAGACTAATGTTGCTGTAATAGAAATACATGTCAAATTAACTTGCCGTCTTAGAGAGTTACCCATTCTAGTGAGAATATAGATGCGTATGCAATTAAGCACCTTGCATGTGAAAATGCTTAGTGGGGTATTTTTTTGCTTTTGAAACTGAATTTCAATTTTCTTCGTGATCTGATGAAGATGATGATGAAGATGATGATGATGATGATGGTGATGATAGAAACTTAGGGAAGGAATAGAAAAGATCCTAATAATGTAAAACGCCTAATAAGGTAAACGTACATGGTGGCAATTTGCTATAGGAGAACGGAGAGCCAATCAAATTCTATGATCGAGGGAGTATAATTAGATTAAAAAGGAGACTTAAAATGTTTCTGTTAATTATTTGAACTTCTTTGTGAACGGTTTCACTGAATTTTATGGGCAACTGGGTAGAACTAATTCCTAGATCAACACCGTTTTTTCCTTGTTTCAGACTAAGGTTTACATTGAAGTTGGCGACATTAACGACAACGACCCAGTTTTCGATCCAGTGAATTACACCGTGTCTGTGTACGAAAATTCCCCCGTGGGAACACGGCTGGTCAATGTAACAGCGACAGATGCAGACAGTGGTCAGAATGCTCAAATCACTTACAGTGTCACAGGAGGGGATCCTTACTCTGTATTTACCGTGGATACACAGGTACACTAACAGCGATGTGAGAATGCTTAAAGGGAATAGTTTTAAAAAATAAATTTATTGTTTATGAAGAAAAATAATCTTTAAATTTTGAAATCACCTTGGAAAGTCAGTAGTCGAAATCAGCTGGTCGAAATTGATATTAAAGACCGAATGACTGATTTGAAAGACAGAACAGAACTGAAGCGTGTACCAAGGTAGAAGAATATAAAAATAACTTGATCAGAATAAATTATTGAATGAATGATTGAATGAGTGAATCATTGAACGAACGAAAGAAAGAAAGAAAGAAAGAAAGAAAGAAAGAAAGAAAGAAAGAAAGAAAGAAAGAAAGAAAGAAAGAAAGAAGGAAAGAGCGAACGAGCGAATGAGCGAATAATAGATGACTGGTTGATTTACCGACTGACCGAACACACGAAGGAAAGAATGAATGAACAGATGAACAAAACTAGTTTTCTCACTACTTAGATTTTTTTAATTGAATTAAAGAAGGAATGTTTCTTTGGTGCCACGTATAATACACAATTAAACACTTCTTTACTCGGCCTCTCTTCTCAGGACACATATGGAACAGTTCAGATCAAAAGTCATGTTGATCGGGAACAAAAGAATAACTACACCCTAACAGTGACCGCAGCTGATGGCGGGGTTCCGCTAAGCAGAAAGGTAACAATACCGCTATATTTCCTCGATAAGGCGCAAGTGACACTAATTCTACAATTTTATTTCTGGAAAGAATTCAAATTGAAATTTTTATTATTATTCGCTTTCTCTAACTTTAATAATACGTTCGCTTTAAAGGCTTTTTAAGGATGGAGTTGGTTTACATTTTGAGTTTAATAATTCTACGGTGATTCTTAACTTTACTGAATCCTACGCATTTTTCAGGCCTTTGCTACAGTATTTGTAAAAATTCTGGATAGGAACGACAATATACCAAAGTTCTCTCAGGCCTTGTACACTGGGAAAATCGTGGAAAACTCAAGAGCAGGCACTACTGTCGATATGGTGAGTACAGAATAGCTGACTAGAAACATAGAGATAAGGCAACTTAGTACATAGCAGTGAATAATAGGAACACTTGATCTCTCGGGACATGTCGTCTGATGTTATTCTGTTTTTCTCTTATTCTTTGAATTGGTATTTGCACATCTCCCTAGTGCCAAGAAAGGTTTTAGATGAATAAAGAGGCCTCACATGTAGATACCACACATCTATCCGTACTTCTAACTGTAGCTTCAGTCTATTTGTGTGCTGAAAGAAGTAAAAATACAAGACGAACTTTTTCCGTTAACCTGTATCCCGTATGGCTGTCTAAGACTTATTTAATGACTGATTTTTACATTTGTTTTACAGCACCAAGAGATCCAAGCTACAGATCTTGACGCAGGCCTTTATGCAGATATTCATTATCACCTGAATGGCTCTGAGAGACATCAGTTCGCCATTGATCCAATAACAGGAGTTATATCGACCAGGAAATTCCCACTTCCGACATTGGACCACGAGAGAATTGCCAACTACTCTTTCTATGTCGTGGCTGTCGACGAACAAGGCTCTGGGCATGCGTCGTTTGCCGTTGTTAAGATCCAAGTTATTGACGCTAATGATAACGTTCCTCGTTTTGAACCATCGACAAAAAATGTGACCATCAGCGAGGATTCTTCAGTGGGGTTTTCAGTAACTAGAGTTCATGCCATCGATCCAGACTATAAACTCAATGGCAAAGTGTCTTATTCATTGATATCTGGGGCGGATGGAAAATTTGAGATTGGTAGAAACGATGGTGTTATCCGTGTCATTAGCGCCTTGGATAGAGAAATGAAAAAACATTATGTTTTGAATATATCTGCTTTAGATGGAAGTTATTACCCACTAGAAGGGTTTGGTACGGTATTTATTACTCTGTCAGATATAAACGACAATATACCGCGATTTGAAAAGTTGGTATATACCGTTACAATATCGGAGGGATCTCAGATCGGTAGTTTTCTTGTTAACCTTACAGCCAAAGACCCGGATTATGGAATAAATTCTGACATTACCTACTCTATGGACCACCCTAAGTTTACGATTGACCCTCAAACGGGCCGCGTGACGACAAAGGGGGAACTGGACCGAGAAACCCAGGACGCATATTCGTTCATCGTGCGTGTTCAAGACGGGGGAGGCCTGGAGTCGAGTGTAGCAGTAAACGTGGTAATTTCAGACACAAATGATAATTCACCGTATTTCCTGAGTGCAAGGTATAAGACGGACGTTATCGACAAGACGCCAGTTGGTTGCATTGTGTTGACTATTGTGGCAGAAGATAAGGATATCCATGGCAACGGCCGTATCGCGTATTCTATAGCTGACGCCAAGGATGATTTGTTCAGTATTGACCCAGATGACGGATTTATAAAGTAAGTTTACTATGGGTCATAAAATAAAAACTTACAGAAAGCCTATTGTTATTAAATTTGAACTACTTTTCTTGATACGACTAACCCAAAAACGGATAGCTTTTGCTGCTCGAGCGGCTAAAAGTTTTCTTTGTATGGAACGGTTGAACGGCTAATAAATTTCTTCATACGGAACGGCTACACGGCTCGAACGGCTAGTAAATTTCTTCACACGGAACGGCTACACGGCTCGAACGGCTAGTAAATTTCTTCACACGGAACGGCTACACGGCTCGAACGGCTAGTAAATTTCTTTACACGGAACGGCTGCACGGCTCGAACGGCTAGTCAATTTCTTCACACGGAACGGTCACACGGCTCGAACGGCTGACAATTTTTTTTACACGGAACGGTCACACGGCACAAACGGCCCTTAATTTATGTAACACGGATAGCTTACACGGCTCAAACGGCATCCCTATCCGTGCACACGGCTACTGAACGGCAAACGCGCGGCTATCCGTGTCAAAACGGCAAGTCCTAAGGAACGTTTTCGCGTGAGAGGTCACATATAAGCTTTTATTTACTCTAGATTTGTGCTATGTTCCAGTAAATTGAAAATTCCGACATTGCTTTAACGCAAATACCGTCCTACCTTTATTAGTAGAGCTGAGTATTTTGGAGTGGGGCAAGAAGCGAATAACGACGGAGAAATTCCAAATAACTGGACTTTTTCTGAGCATTTGCCGAGTGACGGACGTCTTGTAATTACTTGAAAACGCTTAAGGGTGTATGGAATCTTGTCACATTCGCCAGGTTTCGGTAGTCGTCGCAATTAACTCATTTGCCGTACCTACCCTCGACGTTTAGTCGAATTTGTTACGAATTGGGGCAAGGGGTAGGGGGGGGGGGGGTTATAATTTATGACGTTAAAGTTGTTTGACGGTGGCCTCGTTTAGACAACCTTAGTGAGAATCCAGACAAATGAAATTGTTGTGTATGACTCGCTGCAGTTTTAACAATTTTCTTTCTTTTCCTTATAGGGTACACAAGGCAATAAATAGAATCGATCTCATCCAACGTGGTGTGATCGACGTCAATGGTTCCTTTATTTTCAAAGTTGTAGCAAGTGATCATGGAATCATCCCTCGTTCATCTAACATAACTGTAGAAATAATTATCGTTGACGCAGGCGATGACAGCCCCGTGTTTAATAGGTAAGCCGACTTGTTTATAGGTCAACAATTACCTTACTAACTGACTGATTGATTGGTTGCGTAGCTAATTGACTTACCAAGTGACCGACTGACCGACGAAGAGACAGACAGACAGACAGACAGACAGACAGACAGACAGACTTTAAACAGACAGACTGACTGAATGACCGACTGACTGACTCATTACTTACTAAACGTTATTAGCGGATGTTATATGTTACTGAAAAGCATACTCACGCGTTCACGATTCAACTGAGAACATTGGAAGAGAAAAGCCTATTTTTTGACTTTAAATTTCACAGGTCGTCTTATGCTGTCAACACTACGGAAAACAAACCGCCAGGCACCTCCATTTTACAAGTGATGGTTAACAAGCAGAGGCCTGGAGCGATTCTGACTTACAGTATTGTACCTTCACAGAAGGAATTTCAAATTGACGAAAGCACGGTAAGTCACATGACTTGGTATACATTGCCGTAAGTCTGCACGCGTTGTGGATAATCTATATTGCACTGTACGTTTTCTTGCTCCTTCGTTTTATTGCTTAATTGATAATGTTGCGTCAAAATATTTGTTTGTAACATACGAGGGCACTGTTTTTATTTTACCATTAACAGACTGAAATGGAGATTGGATTTGGTTTAGCCTTGACACACTTTGATAGTGTGAATTTTGAAGAGAAATAATGATTGGAATATGAAGGGCGCTGTTTTTTAATGGAAACAACGTTATTTTTTTGAACTCTTCCTTTTAGGGTGAAATTTCGACATCGGTCATGTTAGACAGAGAAACACGAGACAACTACGTGTTTACTGTTCAGGCCACAGACAATGGACAGACTCCACTCAGCGGTTATACTTCGGTACGTAAACAACTCGATATAACAATCCTGTCAAATGACTAAAAGCACTGTCAGTGTTTTTCCATTATTTTGCATTGTTTTAACCCTCTATCAACCCTATATCTTATTTGTTTATAGTTGTGTTAACCAGCACTTATAGGTCTTCTGATTCTTTGTGATTTGTGTCACTCATGTAAGTCTAATTCATCACACGGAGTTTCCATTCATTTTTTTTGTAACAGGAATCGACTTGGAGTACATGACTCCATATGGCGGAATAGGATTCTGCTTTTTCGTCAGTTATCTGGCTGTAGCCTGCCAGCAGGCTCATTTTGGGGCACGCGCGAGAGCGACACGGGAGCGGCGTCAGCCGCGAGTGTTATTGGCCACCAGTCTCCACCAGTCCCCTCCCCCCAGTTTCGCTTCGCTCACCAGTCGCGCGTCCCCCAAGGTGAGCCTGCTCGCAGGCTAATCTGCCTGCAGTTTCCATGTTTCCTTAAAATTTTACGATAAACTCGTATTCGTTCATACAACTGGAAATATTAGACCTTTCTTTCACGTGAGAGCAAAGTATCTTACCAAAGACTATAGCAGAAAAACAACGGCCAAGGCTCGAATCCTGCACCGCCAGATTCGGAGTTCAACAGGCTGACCATTGTGGCGCATCACGTGTTATTTTGAGTCTCCGCCTGATTTACTATGCTTTCTTTATGTATAGTTCAAGCAGCTTGGATCGTCTCATTGCAAATTTTATTAAATAATGTAAGTTTCGTTTTAGGTGACAGTCCACGTGTCTGACGTGAACGACAACGCTCCTCGATTCCAGTTCCTTTCTCCTTATAAAATGACCGTTGTGGAGGATGCACCCCAGGGGACTAGAGTGGGTCGCGTGCAAGCCTTCGACAGCGATGCGGGGCAAAATGCTGTGTTTGAGTATGCCATCACTCATGCTAATATTGGTAGGTCATACAATTGAGGCGAAGGCACTAGCTATATATGATTAATAATTTTTTTTATCACGTGAAGAAACCAACTTCAACCTGTAGGCCTCGAAAGGACGTTGGAAGAGACTAGAAATCATTTTGTGTTGTACAACTGAGCGTTGTTGGGTAAGGAAACATTATTGGAAGTGAGGGAACTCGAGCATAGTTTGACAGTGGGGATTTGATTAGCCTCCTTGTTTCCACTTATTTTCAGGCCCAGGACAATCAATTATCTCGATTCACACTGAATGTGAAACTCCTTTGGGACTGGAAAATGGTGACGTCAGAGCTAGTGACACAAGGGCTACAAGCACGTACACAGTCCCCAACGAGGATTACTCGCCAACACAAGGCAGGCTCAATAACAAGGTGTTCAATCAGTTTGGGATTTCATATAAAGGTAACTAGTTATATAAAACTCTCAGAAACATACAAAAAGGGTCTGCATGAGGTTTGGGCATTCTCTATTTTCCAATTGCCCATAATACACTTTGTTTGCCCCCCAAATTTTGCATAAACTATTGTTTTCAGATTCTCTTGGGAGGACTGCAT
>NC_135761.1:56504420-56564420 GCF_052425735.1 Oculina patagonica | reverse complement strand
AACAAGTAAATATATCCTTAAGAAATTGAGTATTGTATTGTAAGTAGTGTGTTGTAAACAATTTAATTGTCATGTAGGTAGTGTAAGCAGTGTATTGTACTGTAAGTAGAGTAAGCTTTGTATAGTAAGTAATGCGTAAAGCCTTGTATAGTAAGTAATTAGTAGCGAACATGTCACCTTGTAAGAACGTTCTGTGTAAATATATCCTTTTCAGTAGCACTGCTACGACAAACTGGTACGGTCTGCTACTTTGGTAATTTTTTATAATGTTCAAGGAAACGTCCGGCGTAAAATAACTAGGATGGATACTGTAAACAAAACGAAACAGCAATGTTCGCGTTCATGTCGTCATGACTGACGCGAACAGTGGAGGAGGACGTTTATTACCGGGAAGGACATTGGCGACATTGCCGTTTATGGACTTATTGGTTGTTTATGATATGTTTGTTACAAATCTTGATTGCAACATACACGTACCGTATGCAATACTTCAACACTGGTAACATGATCATCCTCGAAGACCCAGAGACAGATTGTCGAGCGGGACGACGAGAAAAATCGAGGGTCTTGAAGGAAAAAGTCGCAGAAAATTGCACTTCGATAATGAACGTACTCGATCGGACCCCGATTTAACGCCGGAACACACAAATATTTGTGTCCGCTTTTGAGCAATTGTTCTTTAAATATTGAAAGACGGTGAAAACGGAAATACCTCTTTTTGTATTTCTTGGAGCTCTGTTTAAGCAGAATGGAACTGCACAAACAGGCATTTTGACAAACAAAAGCCACTACAAAGAAACAAGGAGTTTGAAGTAATTAAAATTTCCCCGCTCAAGTTTAGGCTGAGCTCTTTGACGTCACGCATACATTAACAGCTCCAAGATGGCGGCGTTCAGTTGTCAAGTTTTGGGCTACTTCAGAAAAGGATTTCGTATGGTTTAAGCGCTCGCTAGAAGCTGACATTTTGGTGAATAACTTATCTTTGCATAAACTTTTTATTGGCGTAAAAAAAATAAATGGCCATTCTGGAGTGAACTTCTCCTTTAAGGATGCTTTGAGGAATAATTAGTACTACAAGCTTTATATTTGATTGTATGTTCGGCTTACGTTCTCTTTTAGTTGGACTCCGTTCTCTCTTAAAATCTATTAAAACTTTATTGTAACAAAGTTGTCCACAAAGAATTTGTCTATATTTAGTAACCCTTGGAATCGTTTTTCATTGAGGAATCATACATGTGTTTCGTGCCGTTTTGAGCAATCATGTCATCGCTGTCAAAACTCGTGCTCTGATAGGGCGATGAAACACTAAATGGGAAAACTCAGAAAATGTAAAACACTAATCCATAAATCTTTGCTGGTCAAACCACAGGCTAAAGACAAAGGTAATCCACCTATGAATAGTAGTACAACTCTTGAAGTGCTAGTCATGGACAACAACGACAACCCACCAGTCTTTACACAGCCCGTGTACACCGCGCCAGTACCAGAGAACGCTTTTGGAGGATACCAGGTATATTAGTAAACGTTGTACTTTGTACGTTTAATTGGGTATCACGATTTTAAAATTTTATAAGCTTGAAAAATTAGCTCTTTAAAAAATCGTAGGAAATGTTTTGCGACATGCAATGAGACACGCAGATAAAACGCACCTTTTCAGGTTAATAGTAAATCATCACGAATTTTATATTATAAACGAGTCGCTAACCATGTCTGACGTTGACCCCGTGTAAAGACAAACCATAAACAGTATGACCCAATGGTACTCTGGGTAGACAGCCTTGGTAAGTGAAGTAGTAAGTACTACTTAAGTTGAGTACATTACTGCGATGATCTTTCCTTTGCTTAAAATGTATATCCGCAGTACAAATATATTCATTTCACATCTTCTCCCTGATCCACGGGTTTATTACGAACTCACAAGTGACCAGCTCCCAGTTGGCTTGATAGCTCAGTTGGTTAGAGCGCTGCACTAGTATCGCAGAGGTCATGGGTTCGATTCCCGTTCAAGCCTGAATTTTTTTCAGGCTTGCTTTTCCTCAACTGCTTATTACGTTGAGTACATTACTGCAATGATCTTTCATTTTCTTAAAATGTATATCCGCAGTATAAATATATGAATTTCATATATTCATTTCATATCTTCTCCATCCACGGGTATATTACGAACTCACAAGTGACCAGCTTCCAGTTGGTTAGAGCGCTGCACTGGTATCGCAGTTGTCATGGGTTCGATTCCCTTTCAAGCCTGAATTAGTTGAGGACATTACTGCGATGATCTTTCATTTGCTTAAAAATGTTCCTTTTATTGATAATTAAGGTATTTTCATTCTATAAGTGTCTTAAGAGCATGATTTATGCAACCTATCTTATTGTCATGTTTATTTTGTCAAAGATGATGACTATTTTTTCCCGATTTCCCAGAAAACATTTGGGCCTCATCGTTCCTAGTTTATGTCTTTCATTGGTCAACGATTCTTCAATCAGGTGTATTTATCTTCCTATGCAAAAGTAACTTGACAAACTTTCATTTAAAGGTAATACGAGTTACAGCACTTGACGCCGACGAAGGCAGTAACGCTGCTGTCACTTATAACATCGTAGACGGCGCAGACGGCAAGTTCATCATTGAAGGTAAGATACATTAATATTTCCGTTTTTTTACTGGTAACGAGAAGAATCGGGATGGAGAGGGAGGGGGGCAGTGGGAACCTCTGAAGATAGTCGGCTTGTGGTTTAATTGAATGTCGATGATGAAATTAACCTTAGTTGTCAATTGCTTATTTTATTTTCTTCCATAATTATATCGAACCCTTTATTGGCATTCTATCCTGGCGACAGAACCACCTTTGTTGGTTAACGATAAAATTTTCCTTATTTGTCAAGTTTTCAGAAAGTTACAGTTACCAGCGAATAAAGTGTTTAAGCCACACGATTCTCATGCCCTGAGCTTTATTATTTTGTTACGTTTTCAGCATCTTCTGGCATTGTTCGACCTTCCAGCCGTCTTGACTACGAATCAATGGCGGACAAGTTCTATATTCTAAATATTTCCGCAACTGACAACGGTCATCCACAGTTTACGTCGTACGCTATCCTCAATATCACTGTCACAGATTTTAACGATAATCAGCCCAAATTCTCACAAAACTCCTTCAATCTGGGAGTGTCCGAGGATACTGCTGTAGATACGTACTTTGATCAAATTACTGCTACTGACGAAGACACAGGAGAAAACGCAAAGGTAATTTATGCCTTTTACGCCCGGGGGGGGGGGGGGGTACTTGACCTAAGTTTAGGTATAGGGGTGCCGCTGGAGGTTTGAAACCCTGACCCTGTTTAGGACAATAAAAACTTAAAATACCTACCCTGTGTAGGACAACACCCGCTATTTTAAGACCCTATTTAGGACAAAGGACAGCATCAACAATCATTTACGCTTGATTGTGATTGCGTCCCGTACTCGATGTTTGACGCATTGAAATGCGAAAACACCGATCCCACCAAATAAAATAATGCTTTTTATTGAAGCGAAAGCGAAAACAATGTAAATACATGGACGACAGTCTTGCATCCATGCCCTGTCTAGGACAGCTTCAGACCCTGTTTAGGACAGAGGAGCTCGAAATTATATACCCTGTTCAGGACCGGAGGAGTCAAAAACCATACCCTATCCAGCGGCACGTCCCCGTATAGGCCATATAGGGGAGTGCCCCCCCCCGGGCTTTTACGAACGGTAGTGTAGCAGCTCATATAAGCTTGTAATTCTACTGTTCCTCTAGCGTAGCAGTTGCTATTGTTTTGGGGGCTAGGGGCATTGTTCCTGTTGTTTTTTATTTTGTTTTCTCGAAGGATAGCAAGCCATTCAAGTGGGACCTTGCGAGAGCTGCCAAATGACCCTTAACGAACGGAATAGGTTCTAAACACGGTATATAAAATTAAAACCTGTGGGCGAATCTGTCGTGTGCACAGCCACTGAATTGTGTGTCCATTGATTTAAGGCTATGCTGACACGTTTGTGGTTTTCCCATTCCTTTTTTACGATTATTATATTTTTGAATTTGAAAAATTTTAAGCAGGTATGTCGCAAACGAAGAAAGCCAATGTATTTTTTTGACAAAGCTTTTACTTTCTTTGCTTTGGATTTAGATAACATATTCTCTGAAAGACGACAAAGGAACATTTTTTATTTCTCCTGGAACGGGACAACTAAAGCTCCTGCGGGATCTGGACCGAGAGACAAAAGACCATTATCAAATCACTGTCATAGCCACTGATAATGGTGCCCACAGGCTCTCGTCTGAAGTGGAGGTAATCAAAACACTCCGATATTTTTGTGATATTATATGAACTAAGGCATCTCATGTGAAAATGTGAAAATATACAATATCTACGACTAACTTATTACCTGACTGCAAAATACCGTGCAAACCCGACTAGCTTTTTGCCTGTTATTGCACGTAGACCGCGTCAAACCACACGGCGGAAAGTTTGGAAAAGCTTTCTTGGAAGTGCTCCGCTGGGATCTAGAAACCTCCTACCCCATTTCAGACTAAGGAAAGATAAATTTCTCAGACTACAGAGTTTAAACTCTTATTTAAAAATTTGCAGTATAAAAATTGTATACCCCATCTCAGAACGTAAGTGGAGAAGATGCTTTTATTTATTTATTTATTTATTTTTTTAATACTAGAGCATCCACTATTTATTTTCATACATTTTAGAACGACCTGATTAATATAAACAGAAAGATAGAAATTTGACGGAATTTTTCCCCATTTAGCAACCCTAACTCAGATTAAAAGAAAAATATTGGAAACCCATCACAGACTTGGAAGATCAAAAATAGGACCCCATCCAGTGGCGCTTTCCACTATAGCGTGTATCAGGTAGTACCCCTCCCGGCCATTGAAAAAGATAGATAAATTAAACATCTGTTCATGCTTCGATGAAGTTAACATCTCTTGTATATATTGCTCATCGTTTTGACAAAAAACCCTTTTGTTTTCTTATTGACAGGTCTTTATCAAAGTCTTGGACGTAAATGACAATCCTCCTAAGTTCACCCGCGATCTGTACGCGCGGAAGCTGGTAGAAAACGTTGCGGTCGATACTGTTGTGCAAGTGGTGCATGCCAACGATGCTGACATCGGCAAAAATGGAAATGTAAAGTACAAAATTACGACAGGAAATGAAGCAGGTAACGTAGCTTTAAAACTATGAGTATTGTTTGAATATAGATTGAAAGATGAGTGAAGTAGACATGTTCACTGTTTGACGACCTGGTTATACCGTTCCATATTCCCTCTCGGCCACGTAAATAACAGCATATAGCCAGATGAAATATTGATTGACTTGATAAGTGAGTTTTTAATAATTATTGACCATTGATTTGAAGGACTCTTTTCAATACGAGAGCTAACTGGAGAAATAACTGTGGCGAAACCGCTGGACCGCGAAGGTAAAGACATCTTAAAAATAACTGTGCTCGCTGAGGATGATGGGGTACCTAAAAGAAATGACCAATCAGAAGTGGAGTTTGTCTTGACTGATGTTAACGACAATTCACCAGTAATCAGGCCACAGAAGAGCAACGCCTTTGTTTTTGAGGTAATTAGAACATGTTAACTTTCTGTCTTCTTCAATAGGAACACACGCTCATAGGAAGAACTGAAATCTACCAAGGGAGCTCACAACAACATAATTTTGTGTAAAGAGCGTTTTCACTCAAGTGACCAAAGGCCATTTTGGTTTACTAAAACAAAAGATTATTGTTGCATAAAATACAGTTTAATTTCCGGAGGGATGGCTTGGTAGACCAATATGGCCGCCATTCCTTTTGTTTTGGAAGACCAGTATGGCTGCCGTGACGTAATATGAAAACTCTCTATACAGTTGCGAGAAGCAAACAATTTTTCAAGCGGTAAATGCGAAAAGATCTAACTGAAACAACCCAGACAAACAAGCTCAGATAAACAATGGCGTAAAATACACTGTGGATAACTTAACCAAATTGAAGAAATGTGGAAATAAACAAAAATCAAAGGTATGGCGTAAGAACAGAAGTTCCGCGTTCAATTATACGCATATTTATTCCATGATATTCTGTCTTTGAACTTGGTTTGCTGAAGGAGACTGGCTTTTGTCCTTTGTTAACCTCCCTGACTGATTATCTTGCTATTTACGTTTAGAATGTAGACAGTGGGTCTTTTGTTTATGACGTCAATGCTACTGATGACGACATCATGATGAATGGCAAAGTGGAGTATGCCATCATGCACGGACAGGAAGGAAAATTTGTTATAAATGCTACTTCCGGTATTATTACAACCGCTGGACCACTGGACCGAGAAACAAAGGATACGTATACGGTAAATGTTGCAAAGCTGCTGCTTTTATAAGGAGGGGGAGGGGGGGGGGGGTGCACTGGTTTGACAGCTAGCGTGTTAAACGGCGGATGTTCTTTTCGTGATCCGAGTTCGAACGTTGTCCTGGGGTCATTGTGTTATGTTTTTGAGCAAGACAATCCACTTTCCCAGTGACTCCATTTACCGTCAGGAGTATAAATGGCAACCGGCGAAATTTTTGCGAATTTGAGCATTTCTGTAACAATAGTAGAACGTGTAGAGTCATTAATTAAAATAAGTAACAAAAAATAATAACAAACGGAAGAGGTTTAAATAAAGCAGAACAAAAACAAAGCGACGTTTATTCCAAAAAAAGCACAGATCCGAAACCAATTTCATTACAGAAATCAAAATATCCTAAAACTGATTTGTTTCCATTGAATGCTTTTGTTACACCCAAGCTTATTGTCATGGCACGTGACAAAGGAACAGTTCCCTATATGGACTTCGGGACAGTAGATGTGAAGATTCTTGATATGAACGACAACACACCCCGTTTCACAACCGTAAGTAACTTAAACGTCATACTTGAAAAAAAAAAGGACCTGGCACATTTTCATAATAGTTGTAGCCATATTATCAATAAGGACCACATTGCAAAAACGTTCATTGTTAAATGCAACCGTTTTTCAGACATTCGGACCGTTCGAGGCGACTGAAAATGAACCTGTGAATACAACTATAGGAAAAGTATTCGCTGAGGATGAAGACATTGGAAAGAATGCTGAAATAACGTATTCTATAACTGGTAAATATCTGTTTGTTGTCAATGAGACAATTTTTAATACAATTTTTCTGCCTATGTTAAAAATAATCCGTTCTCCTCATTTCATATCTAGAAAACAAATCTTGATAATTTTAAATCTAAGTAGTTTGGTTGGCTGCCTTCAATCTCGATAGAAAGTGGGGGCTGTAGACATCGTTGCAGGCAAACAACTGCAACCACTGCAGGCTTGCGAGCTGAGACTGTTAACGCTTCTTTTAAATATTGGGAAAAAAGAAGAGAAATACCTTGCTCTATTCAGACCGGTAGTCATTACAGTCTTTGCTTTAACCAAAATAAGGATGTTACAAAACTTTTGCTTTCTAGGCCTTTTTGCCTTTTTGAATGGACGGCGAATGGGTACGAATTAACGATTCTGTTTTCTCTTTTTTGCACCAGGAGGAGACGTGGATAACTGTTTTGATATAAATGGGACTACAGGAAGAATTTTTACTAAGAAACCTTTGGTGAGTGATGGCGCATTCCTCCTGGAGCGATTTGAGTAAAACGTTCACAATGTAAAATCACTCCAGTGAAAATAAAAAAATGAATTTCGCTGTATGGAGCGAGTTCGCTGCTGAAACAAATGTAATCTATTTCTGGTAATAAAGTGTTTGTTTGTTTGTTTGTTACAAACGGCCAAGTATGACAGTTGTCTTCTTGCCTGTTATGACAGCGAGTCCAAAAGATGAAATATTTATTCCATTTTAAAGCACGTTCTACGACATCTTATTCTGTTCTATGTATTTACTCTAGGATCGAGAGAAGACTAAACTCTACGATCTTACGGTGTCTGCAACAAATGTCGCATCCAGTCCTTCTCTGAGCAGCAGCACAACAGTGAGAGTCACTGTCCTGGACACCAACGACGAAGCGCCTCGCTTCAGTGTTCCGAGCTACAACGAGACTATCTCCGAGGGCGACAAAGCAGGGACGGCCATTGTGACAGTGTCCGCTCAAGATAAAGATTTGGTTGGTGTTTGCTATTAATTTAAAGACTCAGTATTACAGGTTCATATGTATTTTTAAGGCCCCAAGTTACTCTGGCGACGGTGTTTTTTTGTATAAGCTTGGGTCGCAAATCGTGCAAAATTTTCAATCAGTTAATCAAGATACAATGTAACCAGTCAGCAAATAGACATTTATTTAAAGTGTTTTTTACCTTAATATCGAAAGTTTTTAACAAGACAATTAGCCAAATTGCAATTTAAAACTATTAAATCATGGTCATATTGACTTCCACGTTGCCGGATTCCGCAACTAGGTGTCCACAATTAGCATTGCATGCTAGCGATTGATAATAAAGTCTTTTTTTAGTTCTATTTTCTCGCGACCATATTTGAATTGATTTAAATGTGAAGCAAGATTAAAATCTAGACTCCCTAAAAATATATATGGCTTAATTCTTAAAATCGCTTCTTTGTCGTCAAAAACACTTTAAGAAAGTGATAAATGATCGTCGCAGTGAATTTCCAATTTTAAGCATATACATCCGCAGTTCATATATGAATCATTTCATATACATTACATCATTTCACTCCTCTCACGGGAAAATATGAACTCACAATTGACCTCGCTCCCAATGTGTGGCTTCAATAGCTCAGTTGGTAGAGCTTCGCACCGGTATCGCGGCGGTCACGGGTTCGAATCCCGTTGAAGCCCTAAATTTTTTTCAGGCTTCTTTATTTCAATTGCTTAAAATTGGAAATTCACTGCGACGATCATTTATCACTTTCATATACATCCGCAGTTCATATATGAATCATTTCATATACATTACATCAAAACACTTTAAATAACACTTCAATTTTTAATTCGTAGGGGACTAACGGCCGAGTGTTATACAGGATTCTCTACGACGAAATAAATACAAACGTGTTCAGCATAAATCAAGACTCAGGATTATTGTCTTTAAAAAATAACATCGACGAACAAGAATACAGGCGCTTCATGGTCGTTGTGGAGGCCAAGGACCTTGGATCGCCCCAGCCTCTCTCGTCTGTTGTACCTGTTTACGTCATTGTCCGGGATGTTAATGACAATCAGCCGATATTTGATAAACGCTTCTACAGGTATTATTGTACCATAACCTTTATAATAGATCAACGCGAACAGAGTTTTTTCTTTTTCCCTGTAATTGTATTCCTTCCTTGACAGTCCTGCCTCTAAATGTACGATCAATTTGCAAGATCAATATCATAAAGTGCGATTCAGCTAAAGGTAAATGCTTCAACAAAATGAGTGTCAAGTATTTTAAACATCGCTGCAAGAGTATCAAACTCCCGCCCAAAGGGGCAGTGGCTATGTGTCACCGTTGTGAAGTTACAAGGGTTGTCTCCGTAATTATTAAAGCTCTTTCCTGAACTCAGCAATGAGGCAAATTACCATCTCAGGAACATATCAAAGATTCGCAAATATCTCACTCAGGACTCTGCGGAAATTCTCATTCATGCTTTTATTGGTTCCAAGCTCGACTATTGCAACTCAATTCTGTATGGTATTCCGAAAAAGTTAATTTGTAAATTACAGCGTGTTCAGAATACAGCTGCTCGCATTGTCACGTTAACAAGGAAATATGATTCTATTACCCCAATAATGTTTAAGCTACATTGGCTACCTGTACAAACTAAACTACTGTCAATAGTCTACAAAGCACTTAACGACAAAACACCATCCTATGTTTCTAGTATGCTAAGTTTTAGAAAGTTCTCTCGGTCACTGCGTTCCAGTGGCCAAGAACTGCTAACTGAGCCCATGGCTAAACTCAAGACCTACGGAGACCGGGCGTTCAGCACTGCTGCGCCAAGGCTGTGGAACAACCTGCCACTAAGCATCCGAAAATCGGCATCAGAAGACATTTTTAAGAAGAACCTAAAAACTTATCTTTTTAAAGAAGCCTATGACATTTAATTTTTATTTCTTATACACGTTTACTTTAAGTCCAGTTAAATAATCATGATATTTTTAGTTTTTAAATTTTTAACTTTTAAAACTTCACTCTCTGCATGTATAGATATTTTAGCTCAATAGATTAATTTAGTTAGGTATTTTTATATTTTATTTTTATTTTTTAGCATAGTGATTGTAAAGCGCTATGAAAGATTAGCTAAATAGCGCTATAGAAATGATTATTTATTTATTTATTTATTTATTTAACTCGGTGCAACAATCATTTTCTTAAAGAAACTTCTAATGAACAATACTGACCAACTGTACTTTTTGCCTGTTTTTTTTTATACAGCGCGTCAGTCTCGGAGGCAGCTCCTGTTGGTCGGTCAGTCGTCAAAGTCAGAGCCACAGACCAAGATACGGGAACCAATGCGAAAATAACATACAAGATAATAAGTGGAGATGATAAAGGTTAAGACTTTTAAAGTAACATAAAAAAGGAAAACTTATTTGGTATTTTAAAGGTTCTGTTGTTGAAGAGTACTTTATATTCCATGAAACATAAGCCTGCCGGTGAACAGGCAGCTTAGTGATTCATCATCAGCATCATCATCATCATCAGCATCATCATCATCATCATCATCATCATCAGCATCATCATCATCATCATCATCATCATCATCATCATCATCATCATCATCATTGTCATGGTCATGCATGGTCATGGTCATTGTCATGGTCATCATCATTATCATCATCAGTCCTTGTCGCGACACTGGACGCATTAGGCGTAAGCTCAGTGGATAACAGGGCGAAATGAAAATCTCGAATCGATGCGAGCCGAGTGCGAGCTGGCGTGGACGATTCTCCGTTCACAGCCTAAAAACATGTATATGGCCTTTCTAAGTCATGTTTCGATGGTGCAAAACTAATCATTGGCCGAATTCCTTGCTTACAGTATAATTATAACGATACACAATACCGAGATGTTTGGGTTCTCCATTAACCCGCCTGTATATAATCACGATGTGGAAGCCAGCTATGAAAATTTGGGAGAGCTCGGAAACGTTGTGGAAGCGCTTAGCTAATCAGAAACCGAATGACACATGCAATCTCTTCTTTTCGTCAGGTGATTTCCGTATTGACAACGCTGGTACCGTGTACGTGAACAAAGGTCTCGATCGAGAAAGAATTGCTACATACTCCTTGGTGGTTGGAGCTTATAACTACGAAAGCAAAGCCTTTAATGAGACTAGTCGACCAAGGCAGAGAAATATAGACGGTATGAGGTTGCTTTGTTTATATCCATAAATATTTGCTAAGAAGTGGCCGAGTTGACAATAATATTGAAGCCATTTGTGCCACAAAAGGAATACATAACCAATATTTCATGGGTTATCCGGTCTGCCAATGACTTTTTCTCCTGAAATGTATGTTAACGTGCATCAACTACAATATGCTACACTGGTTACACTGATTTTTTGTATCTTTCTTGTGAATGATAAGCACGGGCCTGTAAGTAATGATTTATGATATCAGCAGGCTCCAAGTAATGATTGTTCGTGTATCTACTTTTCGTCCTCGGAACATTCACTGTTTTTTCTGTACTAAATGAAGCAAATACTATTTTTTAGCCGAGGGTTATCTGTATGACACTTCAACCGTTACCATAGCTATCGCTGACATAAACGACAACGCCCCAAAGTTCATCAGGCCTCTCTTTACTGGAGGTAAGAAACCTGAAGGAATTATACAAATCTATTCATTTTCTACAAACAATAATTTTATAACACAAGTTTAGAAAACAAAATTGAATAATCAGTGAGATATTCACTGTATATTACAAGAAAGCGTTACATAACTATGATACCATGTAGATTTCACTTATTCGGGCGATACATTAACAATTGCGAAAAAAAAAAAACCCCGCAATTTCATGCAGCCCATTGGATAACGCCTAAAATGGAACTGCTTTTCAGCGTTCTGGAGAGACCGCGGGAGAAATAAAGCTACTAAGTATCATAGTATATAGTCTGGTTATGGAGTTGGAAAATCGTTACATTGTGGGTTTGTTTCCTTTTTTTCACATGCATAACTGATTAATTGATTCTAAACCAGAAAATGGGTGTCAACCCATAAGCTGGCTGCCTGGGATGATGCATGGGAAATGAGACGCCTGTCCGTTCAGAAAACGTTCCTTTTAAAGTTATCATTTGATAATGAGAACTGTATTATTCTCAGGTATTGCAGAGGGTGCAGATCTAAACACTTACATCATGAACATTAGGGTAAGTAAAGAAACATTCAACATTCAAATAAAAAACAAAAACAAAAAAAACAAAAAAAAAATGAATGCTTCGATCAAATTACATCTGTAAACATCGCGCAGAATGCCGCGACACATCCGGGACTTCTGAAGCCATTTTCGCGCGAATATTCAAAAGCTCATTAGATAAAGTACACATAATAACAAAGAAAGTCGGCCAAAAACAGTCAGCACTGCTGGGGAATTCTACTTTTACAAGAAAACGGTTCAATTTACTCGTTACCATTCATATGGCTTTTGTAAAAACAAGGTAAATAAAGACAATGCGACTACTATTAGGTCTGTTACTGTTTGGGAAGTATTATATTTTTTGGCCTCAAATGCAGCTATTTTGTAGCTCTGCGTGTATGGGATCGACACCTTTTGCGAAAGTTTGTCCTAAAGGACTTTTATTTACTTCAGACCTTTCAAAGTAATTTCAGTTGTACAACACGTTTGAAATGCCGAAAAGTAGCCTTTTTACTACCCTTGGTGCCAGAGGTTTTTCTTGCGGGGTGCTTTTTACCAACCAGAACTTTAAAATATGATTGTTTCCTAAATAGAGACAGCCAGATTGGGAGGAAGAAAAGTATAAGAAAAATTTAAAACATATGAACTACTTTTGTGACATACCTTATTATAGGAAACTAACGCTTGTGTTAATTAAGGTATTTGAAATTAACGCGACTTAAATTAACGCGAATTGAAGGAAAAATTACTTCCCAATAAAGGAAATTAACGCGATAGAGGGGTTAACATTTCAAAATAAAGGAAATTTACGCGACGAACACAAAGAAAAAAACTTGTTAAGACAACACGAACAAGTTTATTTCAACACCAGGCGTATAACCCTAAACGTAGCGGTTAAGCGAAGGAATGTGAACGCCCAGTGTGCGTTCTTCACAGTTACAATGATACCGGCAGATTTCCACCCTGATGAAATAATGCCTTTTCCTAGGAGTCAAGACGTCTGGATTGTATCGAGAAATTGGGGCCATAATAATGGAAAATAAGGTCATGGAAATTAACGCTCCACTTAATTAATGGCGCGGAAATTAACGTTAACAAAAATTACCGCGACTTAATGAAGCGTTAATTTCCTATTATAAGGTAACAAATTATCAAGGTAAAGGTAAGAAAAAAGGGTTTTAGAAATGTTATTAAATTTCTATACCTTAGAATTTTTTAATTGCGAAAGAAAAATTTAGAAGGGAGACAGCGTCCCACTCGATAGAATTTACTAGCCTCATGCTGCTCATTCAGTACCAGAAATAGAATTTACAACTTGTCGTTGTTTATTGCAGGCAACAGATAAAGACGCTGGCAATTTTAGTGCGATACAATACAGAATATCATCTGGAAACGATGGTGGCTTTTTCAAGATTGACGAGAACACGGGATTCATAACGACAGCGAGTAACTTCAAAGGGAAGAAGGGCGAGCGGTTTGTCATTAAAGTAAGTGCGTATGACAACCACGGCAAGGCACCTACAAACGAGGCTGAAGGAGAGGCAACAGCACAGGTAATAGTTACTCTAGCCTGTCTCATTAGCATAGGCGCTTCAGTTTCTGATCGAGCTTCAAAAATATCCGTTATGAATATTGAAAGAGCATGACACGATTAACGTTCGCTATAAATTTGAGCTTGATGTATTAAATACTTATTCTTTGATGCAGGTTTGAAAATGTAAAATTTTACAATGGATTGGCTCATTAGCGCTCTTGCCACCCAGAAATTTTGCAGTTTTTGAAAGCAAATATCTCCTATAATATTTAACGTAAAGAGCCGATTATTAAGTTTCATAAGCTCTTAAAACGATTGGAGTTATTTTGGATATAGCAAAGTCGTATGCTAACGAGGCAAAATGTAAACAATTGCGTCAGCAAAGATGGCCCTATTAATTTCCTAATTCGTTTAATTTACCTGTTCAATTCATTTGTTTTCAGCATTCGTGGAGTTCCCCTTAGTGTTACAGACATGTTTAAAAAAAACGGAAAATGCAACTGCACAATTTGCTACGTATCAAAGGATCATCGACAAAATGTAGATTTTGAAATCAAATTGCACTGTTAGCCTGTAGCTACATGTCTTTGTTTTCCTGCAGATATTTGTTCTTGTTGATGAACAGAGAGTCACTCTCAAGGCTGAAGTTGATCCATCTCTCATTGAGCAAAATAAGGAGGAGTTTATCAGGTTACAGTATCAACCCTTCTTTTCTACTTCTCTAACATTAAACTAATTCTAAGACTTCTTAGCAAAGCCTATCTTCTTCATTTCCAAGAAAAGCAGGGGTCTACAACTGTTACTATCTCTTTCTCATTTTAAATTCCATTCTTAGTACTCATTGCCAGTATATATTACGTATAGAAATATTTATTTCATAATTTTTCTGGTGCGTCTTAATCTACATTCCGGTACATTTCTGTTATGGTCAAGTTAAAAGTAAAAATTGAAGTTACTATTTTATCACTTGCGAATGGGCATGAAGAGAAATTCGCTAAGAGATCTAGATAAGATCACGCAGTTCTTAGGATATCTATTCCTTCTTGTGTTCTGTTGTTATGAGCGCCTTTCTGAAGTGCTAAAAATATACCCTGTTTTGGTTTTGGATGTTACATTTGTAGTGTGCTGAATAACATAACTGAAGCCGAGGTAAACATTGAAGCGATATTCAAGGTGTTTTCAGAGAACAGCGATGGAAAGCAGGTCGCTAATTCTGAGGTGTTGTTTCATGCTGTTAATGTTGAGGGTCAAACCATCATGACCAGTGATGAAGTATTAAGGTAAATAGTTCACTTTTATTAAAAAAAAAACTAATCTAGTCATGTACAGTAGCATCTAAATAGCCAGGGTTTGTCGACCAATAGGCCATTTCCGATATATTAAAATTCTAACTTGGCTCCGAGGCTTGGGGGAATAAAACAAAAGAAATGATTTATTCATTCCTAAACCTCGACGTGATTTCTTTTGTTTTATTCCTCCAAGCCTCGGAGCCAAGTTAGAATATTAATATATCGGAATTGGCCTATTACAGTCGATCGTTTTTAATACGTGGTCACCAAAAGGGCAGAACTGAATAGTCCGTATAAGAAGGGGCCATAGCTGGATTGTATGAATTCTGGTTTCTCCGGGTATCCATAGAGTTTTCCTTACAAAGAGGTTCCACTGTAGTTGTAGAATACCGAAATCGATACTCTATCAATGGTAGTTGGTCATCTATGGGGTCTCTGCAAACGGCACTTATCACATACAAACTGTATTCCCAGTATTGTTGAATGCCTTAATAACTTAATAGAGCAGAGCAGAGCCCCATACCCATAAAAAATAAACAGAATTATGGTTTTCATGGTCAACATGGCTAGCGGCATGGTTCGCGGGTGCGTACGTCGTACGACGTAGGTACGTCGCCCCAACATGGCGGCCATACTCCAGGAATAAGTTAAAATGTCAGCTTACATCTTTGATATTGGACATCCATGTTATGGTCAATTGACAGCTGTCAAAACAAGGTATCCGCTGACCAGTATCACATGACCATATCTCAGGCTCAGATTTAGAACTCATCGAGGTGGAATATTTTTGAAGTTTTCCGCTGACCAAGTAAGTGTTTGCATTGGATGGTAGGCGCAAGTCTTTATAATTCTGTCAACGGTCAGTAAATTCGGATTTTTAAAAAGGCAAAGTAAATAACCAGGGAGCTCCGCTTTTAGGCTCGGCTAAATCTATTTAATAATAAAAATGATAATGATAATGCATTTATATAGCGAATTTTCCATACGTTCAAATGCGCTTTACACACCAGACCACAACACCGGGAGCTTCGTGCCCTACTCTTTGCGAATAGTGTGTGGGTTCTTAAACGTCCCCTGTTATAAGACTGAAGATACATGAAACGGGACCTACGGTTTATCGTCCTTTTCCGAGAAGACTAGGATGTCTAACCATTTGCAGACGCAGATAAACTGCGACATGCACTATACTCTGCTTTTTGTTTTCTCAACGGTAAACGTTTGTTTTCTAATAAACATCAATTCATTTACATGTATATCGAAATTGGCTAGGCTAAGCCTGGCCAAACCCTTTGGGCTTTGTCATTTCTTTCTTATCTTTTTTTGTGTTCCCAGTGAACACAGACCGACACCCTACTGTTCGACAGCTATAGCATCCAAGGTCTGTTCTGTATCTTGAACTCCTTTATTTCAGAACCATTGAGAAACACGCTGATAAACTGGAGACTCTGTACGCCAGATGGAAAATAAGGGCTCCGATTTCCACCACCACCGAGCCTCCAGCTGATGATAGTGGTCTGGGTAATGCTGAGCTAGCGCTGATCATCCTGGGATCTGTTGTGGGGCTGCTTTTGTTTCTTGGTCTGTGCTTTGCTATCAAGACTCGCTGCAGGTACATGAATGAAGGCTTCAAAAGGGCTACCTACATTTGTTTTGTGCAACTTGTTATAAATGGATAGGGGTTTTATTTTATAGATTCAGGAGCTCCTGATAAATATTCAAATTTTAATGAAGTAAATTAAACTGATCTTCTTCAGGGCCGAAAACATAATAAACATCTGATTCAACTTAGTTGTTTTGATTACACATCATCATGATAGGTGCTTATCTAAAGTCACCAAATGCGTGCAAAAAATAACGTTTAACTACCATTTTACAATGATATTACAGGAACTGTTGATCCCCTCAGTCTCAAGACAATGCCATATATATTATCATTTTTCCGTTCAGTATTGATTTCCACCAATTTCCTTCAGGGTAAATCTGATAACTTAGCGTGATCAAAAACAATTTCCCTAAGGTCATTATTTTCTTTATTTTCTTCTCCTGTTTGCTTGATAATGTATACATATGAGATAGTAAGAACTAAATTGGACGTTAATCGCTCGTTAATTGTTTCTCAGCAATACAATAAAGTCCAGTTACTGCGACCATAAGCGAGTTATTCTCTGTTTGTTGTCGTCGATTGTGGATACAACAGTCCAATCAACAAACGATTCGTCCAAATTTAATTCAAATCAGTCAGGTTTCGATTTCTTTCATGAGTGCTCACAGACTCTTACATACAGCGGAAGCTTGGTTAGTTGATTATGCTAGAGAAATCACAATACAATAGTGGTTAGAAAACTGGCGATAGTTACGTGTTAAACGTGAAATTAGTGTGAAAAATGTTAACAAAGACATACTCACCAAGCTCGCCGCTCAACACGAAAAACTCAAAACACATGTGTGAGCGAGAGCCTGGTGAGTATGTCACGTGTTCGGCTTTCTGTCGGCAACACTGTTTTTTTTTTTTACAGAGTTAAGAAACGTGACATGTACAACTCTCCAAGAGGACGACGAAAATTTGGTGACCTCAATCGTCGGTGAGTATTGCAGAACTAGAGTTCATTCTGCCGTGCATGCTCCTGTTCCTTCAATAACAGATGGTTGACATAAAAGGACGGTAATAACAAACAGTGCTCCACAAGGTGAAGTCTAGTTGGCTCCCGGGGGGGGGGGGGGGAATTGCATATGAAAGAGACGGGGATGCTCGTCGTCTCGCTAAGGGGTGTAAATTTCGGACTTTTGGTCTCGCTTAGGGTGTTCCGGGAAAAAACGCCCAAAACGCCAATATTTTTAGCCATAATGGTCTCGCTTAGGGTTACACACGAAGAAATATACAAATATAAACTCCATTCTTAGTTTTTTGGTATCTTTTAGGGGTCAAGAAAGGCTTGAGCCACACCCAGATTGGTCTCTTTTAGGGGTTCTTTTCAATATTTCCGACGAGCATCCCCGTCCCTTTAATATGGGAGTCCCCCCCCCCCGGGAGTTGGCTGCCTTACGTTTGCATCATACTTTGACGTGTTATTTGATTTATACGTAAAAGGGTCTGTGGTAAAATGCGGGAATTTTCTTTAAAGAGTTATGGACCCCAAGTCTATGGAGTTTATGGACCCCAACTACACGTACTTATTTCTTAATTTCTGTTTTGCCCTGTTGCAGTGGTTCTTGGTCACAGTACGATGACATCATTGGCACTATTGAAGGCAAAAGTGTGGCCCCTGTCAAGTATGTTGCAACCTTAATGCAATAGTTAAATTTACTTGCAGTACTAAATTTAATATTCTGAAAAAAAAGAGGAAAAAACTAAGGTTGTGTTGTACTATTGTATTACTAAACACTGCTTGTTTCCTCAAAGCGAAAAATAATCAAAGAAGGGATGCCCAGTGCACAATGTAAGGAAGAGGGAGAAATTGGCTCGAAAAGTAGGGAGGATGGAGATTTAACCTCCTGTCCTCCCTTTATTAATGTATTATTTTTATTATTATAAACTGTTTTTTAATGTAGAATGTCTCGCCCGGGAAGTTCATACGGAAGTGATCCAGGAATGTACGCTTCAGAATATGCACTGACCAAGAAAGGGCAGTAAGTCAATAACTTCGTGCAATAATAACATTGTTTGACCTTACTAAACATCCTAACAATTCTATAGAGGACAGTTTTATAAGATGTTACATCCCTATTTAGGGTGGTCTTGTTATTCAAAATATTGGTTTTGATGTAGCATGGTACAAACAGCATTTTTTGTTCTCTTTTAATTTGAAGTGTACCGGCCCGTCTATGCGCGGACGTTTCCTTTCTTACAATAGCAAAATAGTTTTTATGCGTGCCAGTCAAAGTAATATTGACCTGTAGCCCCAAGTATCGCATTAAGTTATAATCCGTGTTACTTATATTTTCCTACAGCTCACTGGAGGACGGAATTTGGGACGAGGGAGATTACTACTTGTCACAGGTAACAACAAAGCCCGCTTTCGGTGGTAAGGTCATGCTGGCGCCGACTCGCGACTTGCGTCGCTCGCTTTTGCGACTTTGTCGCTCTTTTATTCGACTTCGTCGCTCAAGACAGTCGACGTGTGGCAAGTCTAGGGAAGGAGGTATATGGGATTAAAAGCGCTAGTATATTTGGCTCAAAAAGAGTTTTTCTGATCAACCAACATGTCAGTTGTACAATTCTAAGGTGAGTCACAATCACCTAATGGGCTCCATGTCCAAAATTCATGAATGGTATCCAGTGACCTTGTGCTTTGTTCTTGTGCAAGATGTTTTACTCTAACAGTAACTCTTTTTCGACCATAGAATATCTAAAGCAACTCTAACACAATTTTGGCTTAGCATTTCATCGTGGAGAAATATTAATATATGCCTTTATGCCATCGAAACCAGAGTTACAGCAAGGCGCCCAAAAGTGTGACCACTTTTAATTTATTCACATTCTTTCGTGCAGATTTAATCCAATCAAAAGCCGTGGATAGCTTGCAGTTGACTTCTGATTGGATTAAATCTGCACGAAAGAATGTGAATAAATTAAAAGTGGTCACACTTTTGGGCGCCTTGCTGTAAGAAGGGCCAGAGCCAGAGCAAAGAGATCCCGCAGCATGGAACACCTTGTTCCATGTGTATGCTAACAAGGCATAAAATATAAAAATAACAACAACATATTTGTTTGTTATCTTGTTAAACAGGATTCTAAACTAGACTCATATCTTGATGATGACGGTGAATCAGACCATGGAGCGGCGGCCAGTGACATCAGCCAGGCAAGTTCCGCCCATTCATCAAGAATGACAGCTGACGGCATGGTGGTTACTAAGGTGTAACAATGGGTACTTACTCATTTGAGTGGTGTGGAGGACAACTTTAACAATCAGAACTTGAAATGATATAAAAATGCTAGTTCCTTTATTTCGCGCCCTCGGGTAACGTGAAATGCAAGTTAAGCGATATAGACTCAAATGTCCTGCAAGCTAAGCATAATTCAAAATTGCACAAATTTCACATCATAACTTATGATATGAAGTGTTTTGTTTTTGAAAACAAAACACTTCTTTAAGAAGCTATTGCCAGAACCTATTAAGAAAAAAGTGAACAATTTTACCGGCAACAGCAGTAGGAAGGGGTAGATTTTTTTGGTTTTGGTTTATTTGCGCGTTATTGTGGTTTGATTTATTGTATGATGTAAAAATGCCCAATATAGGCTCTTTATAGCAGAAAATCGTGCTTTTTTTTATGCTGAACGATATAAAATTTGTAAACGCTTTATATATATGCATCTTTTAACATTGCCTACTGCTATTTGGCCTTGGTTCAATAAAACTAAGAAGGACTTAATCTAATAAAATTTTCTACTTTTCTTTTACAAAGCAAAAGGATGTTATTCTTTTATCCATCAGATAAATGTGAAAATTTGTTTCTACGCGTACAGTTTACGAGAATTACATGTTATTTTGTGTATGCATTATTATCAAGACGAAGCCTCACCCGAAATTTGCACGATACTTTAGGGTAGGGCGAGGAGTTTAATATTCTAGAATTTCATTAGCTGGAAAGCAAGCAAAGAACTATTTTTGTTTGCCCAAACGAAAACTTAAAGAATGAAAAAGAGGAATGGAATAACGTAATGCAGTTATGATTTCGCTCATAACGGGCTTGTCGTTGTTTTATTTGCATTTTCAAAAATCGTAGACTAACCAGTTTCTTTTTTTCTCAATGGCAAGGGCTGTAAGCAGTTCAAGTTCAGATTCCGTAAAGAATCTTCTAGTAGCGAACAAGTTGAATCTGATTTGTCACTATGAATAGTCCTGAAGAGTTCAAGCTCTTAAGTCTCCAGGAGGGCGTCTAGGTATGCATGATTAAAAGCAAGCTGTTGATATTTGTATATTGAGCAAATCATTTAATGTTGACGTTTTTAACTGGACAATAAAGTAATTAATAAAGATTTAATGTACACTTGATTTATTTAATTGTTAAATACGCACATATGTTTTCCCTTAACGCCTGGTTCATGTGGTGCTACTTAGAATGTTCTTTCCCTTACCATCTGATAACTAAGGCAACCACACACAAAGTTAAAGGTTCAAGTATGGGCCATAATGTATTATGAGGTAGTTTTAAAAAAGTACTTTATCTACACAAGTATTTTTTTTCTCTAAAGTACATCTTTTTTTCTTTTTTTTCAATAGGCGAGCTTATCCTTCATGTAATATTTGAGTTATCACTAAACGCCAAATCCAAACAAAAACTTATTCAGTAAAATGCAGGGACCTTAACTCAGTTTTATCTTACAGCAAACTATACAAGAAAGAGCTGGCGTTTTCTCTAAATCCAAACGGTATTTTTTCCTCTCCGAAAACAAAGGGTATTATCTTATTGTCTCTTATTATGCCAACTACTGGTGACATTTCACTGAAGGGAATCTGAGGGGAATGCAGGCCTTCTCAACATAAATCCGCTCAAATAAATATTCGTTCACTAACTTTAAAACTAACTTTAAAATCCAAACCTTAATCGCACATATTTCTTTAACAGATCTGGGAATTGGTTAAATTTACAGACTTATGCAAGACAGGTTACCGATCATTTTAGGTGCAAAGATTCCAAGAATGCACTCTTCTTCCGACGAAAAGTTCCTATTAGAGTTCGAGTAAAACGAGGGATTCTTATGGAATAGACGATCGGATTTGCAAAACTGTTACTGTAATGCAGAAGTTTAGTAAAAGCGAAGACTTCATAAGGAATATGAGATGACTCCCATTCATCGTTAATGAACACCACAATGTTAAGGATGTAGAACGGTATCCACGTTAAAACGAAAACAAGTGTTAATATAAGGAGAGTGGTGACCAGTTGTTTCTCCTGCGCGCTTCGTTTCTGTTGCTCAAGTTCCTCTAGGTATTTACTCTCACGCTTTGGTTTCTGCTTTTTCTCTTTGGTCACGTTTGCCCATATAAGGACATATGTCACGCAAATTACCAATAGCGAAGAAAATATGAAAAACATTATGAAATAGAAGAAAATTTTGAATTTGAACACTTCGAAGCCGTTCATAAAGTAAAGTACAGCCACAAGAAGTGACAACATCCACACAACTGCTATGAGGAGGTAATAAGTGGATTTTGAGGCAATTCGATGTCGCAGCGGACACATCACAGCATACAACCGCTCCAAAGCGATTATCGTAAGTGCGAAAATTGAGGCGAATCCTGTGAAAATATCAATAGCCTTGTATGCTATGTAAGTTCCTTTCTCGTTAGTGTTTGTCTTCCAGTACGTTATTAACTGGTGAATGTACAATGGTACTGCAAACGTGCCTACCAGAAGGTCTGCAACGGCAAGCGTTATTAGAAAGTAGTTGGCACGCAGACGCAGAAGTTTCTTGCGAGTGAAGACAGCGATGGTGAGACTATTGCCAACGATAATAGCGAGCGCCACCAAAGCGAGTGCTACACACCACGCGACCTGCTCGGATAGGGGTAGGGTGCCGACTTGAGTTGGTGCTTGTTGAGTAGCGCTGGAGTTGTTCTGAAAAGCGGGGATTGAAGAATTTTGTTCCATGCTGCTGTTCATGGTTTCAGGCAATCAAAACTGCAAAAGCATGTAATGTGATTAGATTGTGATATATATCGTGTATAAACACAAATGGGGGCGTGCAATAACGATAACATCGAATAAGAACTTATTTTTTTTTTCTAAATTTAGAATACAAAATGATCCCATCGTCTGCAAAAATAAAAGAAAGAATTAAAAACATTGTTTGGATTAAGTGGAACAGGAAATTAGGTGCGAAAATGAGTGATATTATCCAAGCAGCAATATAAAACTTTGTTGAGTGCTAATAAAGTGCAAATCTTACTTTAGGACGTGTTAATAGTGTTTTTTCTGCAATGCAATATTTTTAAGCCTATTTTAACTGGAACCGAAAAGTTACGAATTGAATGAGTGAAATAAACCTTCCGGTTTTTTTTTTTGTAGATTTCTGTCTGACTTACGCACTTAGATCTTTACTCTTGAGAATTCGACAAATTCAATCAGTTTCTTCCGCATAAATAGAGGACATGTCACGTACATCTTCCAGTATCTACTAATTGAAATGCATGAGAAACTTTTACTGAATAGAACGTTTTCATTATATTCATAGGATGTATTTTCTAGACGTCTTACAAAAAGACAAAAAAAACCCAACAACTCGAAACTTCGCTTGTGAGGAACAAAAATGTTCTGAGAACTTAGGGATGCATGCGCAATTCACATTTTAAATAATTCAGTTTTATGGTGAAGATGTCCTTTTTGATTTCAGCCGGTAAAGTAATTTTTTAACAGCTATTTTCAAGTAAATGGTTAGTCGTACCCAGTGGATAAAAGGAGCGCATGCGGTACGTATATACTTAAGGAGATAACACGGAAAAATACCAGTATTTACCTGAGACGTATATGATGTACTGCTGTTCTTACAGATGAAAACGTCCGGTTATAAAATAAAGTGAGATGGTTAACTTTTTTCGTCGATCCACTTTTGTTGAATTTGCGACAGTAATGTGCGCCGATCATAAGGGTATAATTGTAACCACATAGTTGCATAAAACAGGCCACCAGAAATGAGCCATTTTCTCTAATAAGTCTAAGTTGACCGGACTGTTGTTTTTAGTTTTGAAATCGTCGCATTACAAAAGACGGGTCATTAACATATTATCAGTGAATTATCATCCGCGTTCTCTTCTGTAATTACTCTTCAGTTGTTGAGCACTGTCAACAAAAGAGTCAAAATTCACAGCTACATTTTATTTGAAAAGAATTTAATGAGCAATAATAAAATTTGCCCTTTGTAAAAACCGCGGCGAAAGGCGCTGATACCATTAATCGGCTTTTTTTGTGGCAGCCAGAGATAAAGATGAATTTGCCAATTTAATTTACCGTGAACGAAGCATGCCCCGATAACAGACACAAAATTAACTCCACTAATTCGAAGTTAATAGCCTAAATCTGTGGCATGATTATACAAAATACTACCAACACATAATATAATGAATTGTCCGTATTGCCAAATCAACAGCAGGCTGACATCCGTTGGTACTTCAGATGGTTTTACTCAGAGTTGATCTACAGACGCAATGCTCGAGTTAATATGCATAAAATGCAAAGCGCTTTGAGAGCACTTCTAAGACCCTTACATTTTTGCAGGTGAACACATGAAAATCATCACAGAAGGAAAATTAATTAAATCATAGATCCATCGTTTCGTATAATCCCTTGCTCTAAAACAATTTAAAATTATATTAGGAATCGAGCAGTTGTAAAGAGACGTTTTTTGCGCACTGAGCCCACGTAAAATTGGCAGTCATGCCTTGCTTTTCTAATTAAAAGCTATGCTATACTCATACAATTCATCTGAAAAGAAAAAATAGTTTCCCCTCAAAAATAAATCTCGTTGCAGACAGTAAGAAGCCAATGGAGACGACATCTAAAACATCAATGTTTTGTTGAGCAATCTGAGCTAAAAATACAGAGGCAATTTACCTTTCCAATTGAGAAGATATCATAACATCGCATATTACCCTTCGGATGCTTTTATCCATATCATCGTTAGCATATTAAAATTGACGAACGATCGATGAATTGAAATAAATCTTTTAAATACCATGAAGGTGAATGCGTCAAGGGAACTAGAATGTACCGAAGCCAAATTCTTTCATGAGGCCAGTTGCCTTCTCACAAACGAGACAGGCTTTAATTACTTTTCATCAGTGGTTCATTTTCATCAAGGAATCTGGCGCCACAAAGTATTTAAAAAGCTATCTCGAGAGATAATCTTAAATTCGAAACTTCAAGTTAAGTGTTGGAAGACTATACCTCGCAAAGTTATGCGAACACAAATGGCAGCAAAAGGCATAAAAACACGAACATATCTCGGTGCACAAAACCCGGGAGCCTTTTCCACTTCCCTTTTTTTAATTACACTGGACTGTCAAATTCGTCTTTGAAAATATTTATTGGGAAGGCGGGTTACAACCTTTGCAACGTGTGGGTAATGAAACACGAGATTTGACATTAATAGCCTGTAAATTGTTTCACAGCTTCTTCAGAACTTATCTTAATCCCACAAACACCCATCAAAAAGCACTGACACAGTCGGCTCTTCGCTTTCAATGCTAAGTTATTTCTGAACAACACTTAAACGTAGGGTGAAAAATGTGTTGCCTTGGGTTTCATCAGTCAACCTTTGCCAAATCTTGATGAAACAATTCGCTCTGCGTTTAACGTTGAGTTGTTTCAGTGTGTCGTGAAAATGTTTGTTAACGAGAAACTGTTACAACACTAAAAAACATCAAACGTATTTTAACTTAAATGCGATGCTATTATAAGCCACATTAACCTAAATACATGTTTAACTGTAAAAACAAATTAACACTGAACAAACAAATAAGGAATCTGCCGAAAGGTACTGGGAAACCATGTTGATTTTCATTATGGACCCTTAATATACTATCATGGCCATTTTCGAAGGCAGTATTATGATTTTGTTGTGGCATGTATGGCATTTCTCTTTCTTTTGAAATAGCATACTGATATTGAACATTGAATACATTACAACCAAACAGTTTCTGGGTTAACATTTTCATGTATAGTGATAATAAATTATTTGTGGTCATATACTCATGCCACTAGTAGCAATCTCCCTCACCTTAAATAAATCCTGGTCCTTTTGCACAGCCTAATGTAAATGAACTGGTTACACACCAATACAAAAGAAGGCCAATTCAGTTATTATGTACAGACACGCGAAGAGTCAGTTAGCTCATCTTTAAAACAAGTATTTTCAGACGCGGTGCCCTGACGATACATCGCAGAATAGATTAATTTTCGCCAAAGTTATTTCCCAGCTGTTACAGATGAGATGCTAATTGTCGTATCAGAGAGGTTAGCATTGTTGGTGAAAGGTCAGAGTTAATCCCTTTGCAGGGAATAGCAGGGAATAATCAGGATGACATAATAGATAAAATCACACTTAAAAAACGAAAAAAAAAAAGCGGTTTTGGCTTAGATTTAGAAGACAAACTACAGGAAGGCACTTATGAAACATTGCTGCATACATAGGTCAGATAGAAGGGCGAAGCCCGGGGGCGAAGACATACGTTTTACATGAACTTGCATGACCGCTGTTGTCGGACCTTGTCGGCCGGTGTCCATTGTTGTCTGATATTAAAAGCTAGCAGTGCTGACCGCCACACGGACATGCCTTAGGCTCAGCTCAAACATGGGCCTGTGTCGGATTTATTGTAATTAAATTATTTAATGTATTCCATGAAAAGATCGACAATCGGATCCGACATCTTTGATTTGGGTTAATTTAACAATTGGCTATTTGACTCGGCTTGTTAGAAAGTTCAACTACGGAACGACTATTTCTGAATTACCATTCTTTTTACCATATTTCATATGCTAGAGAAGGCTAAAGTATCTGAATGATGATAGAGCGGTGTTTAAATGAGTGTTGTAAAACCAAAACCAAAGTAATCGCTCTGGCCAATCACAAAAGACACAGACAATCCAGCGAACCAATCAGAATTCGAAGCAAATACAAGTAGCCGCCGCGAGGCGGGAAAACAAGTGTGAGTGAGACACGATTGATTTTGGTTTTGCTTCTGATTGTCAGAAAAAGTGGCGCGAGGTTTTTTAAACCAATCACTAAGCGTAGCGATGCAAACCAAAGCAAACGCGAATTACTTTCGACACTCACTTTTATGCTCCTAGCAGTGCTCGTTTTTGTCCAAAAATTGCTCAAATTATGCTCCTTGTTTCAAAATTATGCTCCCTTGGTTTGAAAAATGCTTTGTTTTATTTTGAAGAAATACATGCAAAATAAGGCATCACGTGTGTTTTCCGTTTACTGAATTAAGTAAAAAACGTCTTTCTGTTTCTTTTTACACCTATTTTTGCAGGAGGTGGCTTATTTTCTGCTTCGTGACCTCCTTCTATGCCCTGCAAGTAATTTCGTGACGATGGCGTGGCTGACGCCATTTTGTTTCGATTTTTTAGCAAGGCCTGCAGCTGGGTACCGCAACCTCTGAAAATATACCGCTTACCGGCTCGTCACAACTAGTATGGAGAGACAGTATTTATTAAAACTAAATTAAAACCAAGTGCTAAGACCCTTAAATGCGTCAGTCTGTGAAGGGGTATCAAATGGTCTTTGCGAGCATTTGCGAGCATGCGAGCACAGCGTTTTTCTTTGCGAGCACGAGCATTGACAAAAATTAGCCTTGCGAGCAACGAGCACTTTTCAAAAACCTACCTCCACTAAAAACCGAGCATGCGAGCACTTGTAAAAATGTGCGAGCACGAGCAAACGAGCACCCACTAAAATTTTGCGGCATTGCGAGCACTGCGACATTTTGAGGGACCATTCATGACCCCTCTGTGACGCTGTGTCTGCTATGATAAAAATCATGTAAGAAATCCATTGACATTTAACTCGATTGTCATTTACCACAGTCTCCTCGAAAATTAAAAAACATATAGCTTTTGAACAACAGACTTGATTGGAATTAGTTCAATAAAATTCATGCTATAGTAATGTCTCTTGCTTTACCCTGATCCGTGTCCTTTTCCCTCTCGTTATTTGAATTTCTGACAGTTTAAGAATCAACAACCGAAAAACGAGTACTTCAAACATGCATTCATCTCACCACAGGCTTCCCACAGCGGTTTTTGTTGTGTGATTATAGCAGTCTGGTTTGGTTGCAGTGCAGTGTGTATCGAAGCCAAATTCACTTACTGTCGAGAAAAATTATAATAGAAAAAATTATTGTGCAGTTTAAGGCTTATACCGTCCCAGCAATAGAAAACAAATAACCCAAATGCCTAAAGCCATTTTATAATGTCGTTTCAGCTGTCCACTCAGGTCCATTTTTTCCCATATGACATTTTAAATAATAAAAACAAAAACAGCAAATTTTAACGTAAGAGTAACATTTATTGAAACATATAAAAAATGTTGAACATTCTTAGGTTTTGAAATGGTGGATTCTCCTTCAATTTTAGGGAGTGTAGTCGTCGTTGGTTTGGAAATCAGCAGCAGCTAAATAATATATATTCATCTCTGAAATAAGGCTTAATATTATCAGAGACATTTTAATTGCCATCTATGAATTTTAAAATAGCAAATATTTGTCGCAGTTCGTGTTTGCTAGGAAACATATCAATATATCTCTGCACGCTATATTTCCTAGGAAGTCCTCACGCCATTTGATATCTGTAAGGAATTAACTCATTTAACAACGAAATTTCAAAGAAAGAGAAATAGAATTGTTAATTTGAAATAAATTTCTCAAGGTTATTTTTTTTATCAATTTATTATTCATGAAGTATTTATTGCGTTCAAAAAATTCAAGTCAGAAAGACACAGTATCCAAACTGATTACCATTTCATAAAGTTTCGTTTTCACGGTTTAAAACTGTTTTTTTTTAGTTAGCTTTCGCTTTGTTCTAGTCAAGTATACTGCATTTGCAATCAATGACTGAAAAAGGCATGTAGTTTTATGTTTCTCCATATTTGACTGTGTGTTTATGTTGGACATGGTAAGAATAAACTATTCATTAAAAATAACATCAATTCGAGCGCTTAACATATATATTTGCAATCACAACCAAGAAAATGAAAGGTTATCCTTTGCCTTACCAATAGTTTACAAGTCTTTATCCTGAGGTGAGAGGTAGTGCACCAGAGGACTGCAAGCCTGAGTTTTCCTTCCTCCAGGCAAACTAGAATATTAATTTGTTGATATCAATTTTACCGTAAACAGCAGGGAGGCTTAATTTTATTGGACGTGATTCCAAATGTCCTCCCTTTGACGCATTTTAAGTGCCTTCTCTGTATCTTGATTATCGTGAATAGAAGTAGCCTCAACCCACACCAGACACTTTATTTGACATTTATCAAGGATAAATATGTCATCCTTATTCCGTCTCTAAGGCCTGGCTAAGCTAGGAAACATTGTTGCAGAAACAATGTTGCGGAGGCAAATGTTTCCATGTTTAGCCGCGCGGGAAACATATGTCGAGGAAACAGATTTTGCTTCTCGGAAACAAGAACTTGCCTCAGGTCAAACACGTTTCTTCTTCCCAGACACAAATTTTGCTTCCGAAACATATGTTGCCCAGTTCAGCCAACATAGAAACAATTTTGACTAGTTTATGCGTATGCGTGACACATGTTTCCTCGTTAAGCCAGCCGGGCAGCAAAACATTTTCCTTGCTTCCCGCTTATTTTGCCACCTGACAAGGAACAACGTTTCTGCAAGAATGTTTATTCGTAAAACATTACAACAAAAACCCGTGCAACCGGATTAAGTCGTTATCAGAAGCGCAGGGCGTTCCGATCTAGTGAGCCTTAAAGCGACGGAGCCGTTTCCGATTTCTTTTATGTGGGGACTTTTATGGCTTCGTCGCTTATGATCTAGTAAGTCGCAAGCAGAAGAAAAGTACTAAGAGGGCCTAGCATTGTGAAATATTTGTTCTTCCGTGATCTAGTTTTTTACTGGATCATCGGAAGAAAACTGATGAAAATGTTCTTTTCTTCTGACTACGAATCCTTGCATACAACTCCGATTTTTGATTTTCACTACGTCGTAGGCGTTTTTAAGTCGTTTTTCATTAATTTGAAATACTGAGGCAGATTCAATGACACTCTGTTTATGATCAAAATAATTAATTAATTAGCTGTTTATACTGTCAAGAAAAAAGTCGCAAGTACAAACAATAGAAAAGGTTTATAATAAGAGCAAACAGGAAAAAATCACAAAGTACCTTGCGCGGGCCACTGTTAAAACTGGTATTTTTAATTAAGTCACACGTTAAAGAACTTACTTTATGATTTTAAATAATCGAAAGATCTTCCGTTGCTCCATGTTTTGGTAGTCAAAACTCAATAAGCAATAATTTGTGTGACAAAATAAAGTAAAATTATAGTGTTTGACGAATTAGAACTTAGTCTGCTCGCTCTTTACTTGTTTGCTTCGGCGAAAATAACACACACGAACCATCGAGTTAGGGTAAACTTATTATTATTTAACTTTATTTAGGTATTCCTCTGTTCTATTTTTTTGAAACATCGAAAGCTTTGATGAGGCGAATTGACTTCAGTGTAGGCAACACATCTTAGATCGCGTAGGCGAATAGACTTCAGTGTGGGCGAATCGACCTGTAGGCGAAACGACCGGATTCCGAATTCCCCTTTAAGTCAAAAGACAGGAGTAGATGGGTAAACTTTATTATTATTTAACTTTATTTAGGTATTCCTCTTTCTATTTTTTGAAACATCGAAAGCTTTGATGAGGCGAATTGACTTCAGTGTAGGCAACACATCTTAGATCGCGTAGGCGAATAGACTTCAGTGTGGGCGAATCGACCTGTAGGCGAAACGACCGGATTCCGAATTCCCCTTTAAGTCAAAAGACAAGGAGTAGATAAGAAGTTGAGAGTAGGACTCAGCAAAATGTGAACGGGCTAAAGCAATCAACATCGACATTCTTATCCGAGAAACAGCAAGGGTTTAAGACTTCTGAACACTGAACTTTTCAGTGAGGTTTTCTGTTTATATTTGCTGGCCTCAAGTTTTAATGTCGACTTTATCTCCAACTCTACAAAACGTAAGCAATAAAAACATTTTTATACAAGAAAAATGAAACTACCTTGAACAACTTTTAATCCTGGGTTAGTTTTGATTGGCTTTTGAACAACTCGGCCCAGGATTGCAAGCTACACTTCATTACAGGTGTACAGACGTTTGTGTGTTTAGATCAGTAGCAGATATTTTAAGTCTAAACACACACCATTTAAAAACGGTCGGCCACTAAATGCATTCGTGTGTTCATGACATTCACGGCTATAGGTTAGATTCGTGTTCCATGCATGAAACATTACGTTACCGTTTTCTAGAAGTGTCTTTTTTTATTCTTGTTGCTACATAACCTAAAAACAGCTTACAACATGTTTACAATTACTTACACCACTTGTACTTTCCTGCTTACAATAGGGTTGCATGCACCACTTACAATACGATTATTTACAGCACGCTCGATCGAAGAAGGATGTCAGGTCGTCTTATTACTTCCAGCAACCGTTTATTAGAACACAAAAACTTACTTAATCATCATGTTTTCCTTAGTCTACTCGAAAGTGGTTATCTAAAGTGAAATGAAATGGGTAATAAAGTGCAAAAAATATTTTTTTTTTAAAAAAAAAACGAGACGTTTCGGGCAATAGCCCTTCTTCGGTGGTAAACGTTGCCAAAGAAATTGCGTGGTTATCTAAAGCCGGAGCGTTTTGGACTGAACGATTTCGATTTTTTATTAATAAATTTTTTTTTTCACTTTTGACTTGCTTCCAGATAAACAAACCTAGGGTAAGGTGCTCTTATTAACGCAAGGGCAGCTGAGTTTATGGTTTGCAAGCCTGACTATGTCGTTCACATTCATGTTTATTCTGCTATGTCTTTGGACAAGATACTTTACTGCTCACTCTTCTCGCTCTTTCGGCTGCATAAACAGGTACCGAGAAACTGTTACTGATGGCAACCTGACAGACATGCTGAGACAACCTGGCAGACGGCAGGTAGCAACCTGCAAAAGACAAGCAGCCCTTTATAATTTGAGTGGTTTCACAGTTACTTCGGTAAACATTAAACCAAACTAACCACGGCCTGAACATGTCGCTTGCGTAAGAAAGGCGGATAGCTTCGTTAGCTATATTAATTACAATTGAAATGGTTAAATCCATTTAATCTAATAAAAGCATATCATTCATGGCTTTCAGGAAACGAATCAAGTAGCCTGTTTCAGTCGTTCGGTTAGCTGGGTCGACAACGTGAAAAACGGCGAGTAAAAAAATAAATAAATAAATAAAATAAAAAACGACGGTTTGTAGGAGAGAGACTTCCTGGCCCCTCTCCATTTTTATACCCGCCGTTCAGGTTTTTCGCCCTGCTCCCTAGCAAACCGAATGCCTGGAAGGAGCTACGGATTAACTATAAAAATACTAATTATTTCAAAAGCTGTAATGGAAAACTACTACAGTTTTCTGTAATTGAGAATCAACAGAAAGGAATTAAAACATAAGTTCTTAGACTACGTATACCCCAAATCAACGTCTAAGGTTGTTTTATCCTGTATACCTTTAAACAAAATCAATTTTTATTTGGAACCAAAAAGAAATAAGAAGACGGCCTCTTTATGCTTCTTTTGTTTGCGACCCGTTAATGCCAAGACACTCTCTCCTCCGCAGAAGCTCTTCAGAGATTTCGGTGGAGAGAGTCCGCTGTACGAAAAGAGTGCAGGCGAAATAAAACGGCGAGTGCGGCCGCGGGAGCCTCTGCCAGATGTCACACCCAATATGGCTGCCATCCGGGGGAGGTAACCTTTCTATTAGTGTTCCTCACCGGGGGTGGTGTATATGTTACTTCCATATGACAGTAAAATGACTGCTAATATCATGTCTAGAATCGGTTTTTAAGTTAATTACGCGATGCACGACAAGCAGAGTCAACAAGAACGCATTCAGGTGACGGCGTGGAAATGCGGAAAAGTTTTATTTTGCACAAAGATTGCAGTTTTATTAAATCTGTTTTGTTGTGTGGCGAACAACAAATTCAACAAGCAAAGGATTCGATTTGGAAACTTCTTTAGCTGAAACTTCTAAAAACGGATTAATTCTTTCCTGAATTCGAATTCGAAAGAGAAGAGAACAAGTAGGTTTGTTTTGAAGAATGTTAAATTTTATAGATACCTATAAACAGATTCTCAGGTGGGCATTCAACTGCGAAGTTTCAACAATTCTTTGCCGTACGAACTAATTAAACCAATCAAAGCAGAAGCTTAAATTATGTTCCTTCGTAAACAGCGGCTAAAACTTGTGTAGAAACTTGCCCCTCTCTCCTCCTTTCTCGTGCTTGTGGCCCAAACATAAACTTATTGCAACTACATGGAAAAGAAACGAATAAATTAAATTCCGCCCCCCAATAATTATGTATGAACTATTTCATACTATCACTATACATAAACAGAATCATGAAAAGAACAATAGTCAGAATATTGTATGCATAATTAATGTGGGGGGCTGTGCGGAAATCTTGCCCCTCCATAGAACAACAAACTTCCCACACGACTTCCCACAAGTTTCAGGGGGGACTTCGGATACAAAGATTTTTGCTTTTCTTCAGAATAAATGAAAACTTTTCGGAGAAATAACGGTCCCTACTTGAAGTAACACACTTTCCGCTGATTTTTGCCAAGTTTTAAGCTGCCAAAGTCGGCGAGGGTTTAGAAATTCATCAATGTACCAGAAAACGATAAGGATGTTCGAGAAAACGACAAGCTTCTGGCAGAGGTTCCCCTCGAAGTGGATCTCGATCTTTTGCGCCAGTGAGGTACGTTTAAATTACAACCTGAATTCCTACAAATTATAATAAAGTGTCCATCTAGCTTGTCACTTTCTTGCGTGCTTTATAACACAACAAAGCGGACGGTCAAGGCTTATTAAATGATGATCACCGCATGCAGCGAAATCACTATTTTCCCTTCACAAAGAGTTTAACGACCAACGTTTGGCTTTATTTGTAATCGAGGGGGGTTGGTTTAATTTGGCGTTCTGGTTGTTTTTGCTGAAAGTTTCTCAGTCTTCAATTAAAACTCTTTATTTCGAAACTCTTGGTGAAAATAATTATCCATGCATCGACATGCAAATAAATCAATGTCATTAAAAAGCGTTGTTTTAAGCAGAACATTAAGATCGTCACTATATTCAAAGTTATTTAAAGAACATTTGAGTGTCACAAACATTCATTATCTTTCAATGCATCATTAGCGTCACAATTGTTAACATTGTAAACAAAATTTCAAAGGCTTCTTTTATCAGTTCGTAGTCCTATGTTTGCAGCATTTGTTCAAAGGAGATTGAAGAAAATATTCAGGTTTTGAGCTTGTAAGTATGATTTCGCTTTTTTTTCCCAACAATCTGTTTCTAAAGTATCTACAACCGTTATTACATTTTATATAAAGTCCTGGCACAGTAGATCTTTATATGTGTGTTCCGTTTTGTACATTTTTAGAGCATTACACATGTTTAGATAAATAAGAAACCAACTTCGCTTCACCAATGTTTTTCAATCCTAAACAAAATCCATTTAATTGCTGCATTAAAATGTCTTTTAGCTAAATGGCACGATTGCTTGCTCATATCAACATTAACAGATTATCTTGAACAGTTACTCTGTATTATAATTTTAACGGATTGATGAGAATTGTCCAGGCTTGGAATAGTAATATACTGGTCAAGAAAATGACATTAATGCAAGTTTGTGTTGTTTTCAAAACAAACTGTCAGTTCATCATTTTTTATTGAAATAGCCCTATAATCACTAGTTCTGATCCTCTACAAACTCATCAGCTAGAGACGTGATTGCTTAGAGACAGTATTCATGTAAAGTGACAAAAAGAAAAGACAAAAAAGACGCGGGAAACGAAAATATAAACAACACGCCAGTAGAAGCGAAAACCATGATCTTAACAAATTTAAGTTGATTCCTTAATATTAGTGTGTACGATATTCCAATCAAACGCACTTTGCTATCTTGATAGAGGTTTTAAACAAACAAATGCTTTCAAGAGAAATGTAAATGATTAAAATAAGATCGAACAGCTTTCAATTGAACTACTCCCCTGTGTACCTTTTTCAAGCATTTTCTTTGTTTATGTGCTTTTAGTTGTATAAAGAAATTTCGCTCGCATAAAGGATAAGCTTTTGCTTAATGAGTTTTGGTTTCTAGGGTTAGCATATACAAAAGAATATAAAGATTGCTGCAATTATGTACAATTCTTTAATTATTAAAAGCAGCCTGTAAGATGATGGGTTTGAAAAGCGAGTGTGGTGGACTCTTTTATTTACGCGCCAACCAGGGACTGACTAGAGTAAAAACTATTTTTTCCGTTATCATAAAGATCAATCGATATTTTTAAGGCTTGTATGACTATAGAGTTTTTATCCTTTTGGTGTAAGTAACTTAGATAACTTAGTATCTTCTTATTTATATCAATGATCAGAGGGAATTTACCAAGTTCGGCTCTGCATGCAATATTGGATGTCTTGTTATGTACTTCTAAGTATCGTTTACAAAACTGTAAGTAAGTTTTCTCAATCGGGGAAAGGTCCCACAATTTAAAATCTGATTTCACAAAGGCACCCCAAACTTCACTGTTGTAGGTTAATATTGGTAAGATTTTTGAGTCGAATATTTTGCATGCTATTGAAGGTTTAAGTTTATTGAAATCTGTGTGCCGTCTTAGACTAAAGAAAGCATGAAGAGCTTTTTGTCGTAGATGTTCAAGTGAGAGTGTAAAATTTCCTGAAGAAGAGATGCGAGTCCCTACTGCTAGGTATAGTCTTGAACAATGTCTATTTTTTCACTGCCCACATGAAAAGCATAATCAGATCGTTTTTCACGTCGTCGTTTTCTTAGGGTTTATGCTTAGCATCCAGGAGCTGCAATATCAAGATAAAACCGAAATTGACGCAGGTTCTCGTTCACTTTCGTTGGTTTCTGTAAGAAATAGATCATACTTTCATTGGATTTCGCGGATGTAAGTAAAGAATACCGTATTTACTCGAATAACCGCCGCGCCACTTATTAAAATTTTCCTGTCTCAAATGCGGCGCTTATTTGAAGGCGGCGCTTCTTTACAAATTGGACGCGACAAAGAAATATTTTATTTAATTTAACGGTATATTTTCTATCTGTGCAAGAATTTTATATTGCAGTATCTAACAAAGTCGTCTTTTGCTTGTCACCATGCGAGTGTTTGATATATCTAGTAACAATATCTCCTCAATCGATACAAAAACTACGGAGTAAACTGAGAAATAACATCATAAAATCTATGCTAATGAAGACTGGGTATCCAAACCTCCTTCACGGTCATGATTTTTTGTTTTTAATTATTAATGAGTTTGAGAATCACAGTAGAAGAATTGACGATGTTTTAACTTCACAGACGGTTTTAAACATTCTAAATTGAGTTATCTTCCTTAAAAACTTCAAAAGAACAAGAACACAAGAAGTCACACAAGAAGTAATTTTAATTTTGTCAAAGGGAGAAAGGACATTTCTTGTGTTACTGTATGTTATTCCTAAAGTAATTTGGTCAAAAATGTGATTATTCTAGGGGTAGCTTATATATTTTAATTTTCACTGCTTCATTTCTTAGTTAAATTAATTAATTTGTGAAAATTAATGTAAAATTTTAAGACCGTAAAGTAAAGAAATAAGCTTTTTTATTTACTTTTCGTTCTTATTAAAGAAGTGATATTCGATTAAGCGCCCTGGGCGCTTATTAAATTTTTGGACCTTGAGAGTGGGCGCTTAATCGAGGTGGGCGCTTATTCGAGGCTGGGCGCTTATTAAATGTTCACGATTTTCAGCAAATAGTTAGTTTATTTTCGTAAAAAAACAATGAATAATAATAAAACGTGAAGATGTACCAAAGCAGAATTTTAACTGTTCATTAAATGTTTCTGTAAAATACTAAGAAAACTCGGTCATGGGGGAAGTCCCTTAGTAGTACTTAGTCAATTTCAATAATCAATACTCCTCTTGTGCACTTCAGTTGTTTTTGTGGGGTGGGGGGTGGGCGCTTTTTCGAGGCTGGGCGCTTATTAACTTTTCCTATCTTCAGGGTGGGCGCTTATTCGAGGTGGGCGCTAATTCGAGGTTGGGCGCTTAATCGAATAAATTCTTACGGTAGGCTTTAACAGGCTGAAAATATGAATCTGGCAAAAATGATGTTTACATGTTTCAAACCGTTTAAAATTTTTACGCTTTTTTAACGTTGCGATATATATTCCCAAGTTTCTAAATGTATAATTCAATAAAGTATCTTCTCTAATGAAATCACTCGTTCTATGCAGTTTGAGAAAATACGTGCAAATCTTTCATAACTTGATTAACAAAAGAGGACAGTTGTCAACGAAATATACCTTAAGGTTACTGTTGTTAGCAGCTACTAATTTTGTTTCGGTCGAAATCAATTTAATACTCGAAAAACTTAAGTAAACTTAAAAAATGGGTGCCTGTAACTTTGTTTTTTCTGGCAATGCAAATGTTCGTTCAATTTCAAGTGAGTTTCCTCTTTTATTTAACATGTTTCTGTATCTTAGCTATGTATCTTAGCTATGTTAATTAAAACTGGTTGATATCGGCGATTAAACTAAGTTTTAAAATTTTTGGGAAAACGCTTAAGTAAATAGTCGCTTTATCTTGCTCAGAAAAAATTGCTTAAATTAAAAGCCGCTAACAATAGTAATCTTAAGGTATTATTCAGTGTACTGTGTGTCGACTAATTGCTCTTACTAGTGGAGAGTTATATCAAGTAAGTAATTTTAAATTTGAGTAAATATTTAAAACAGAAAGATTATTATTGAAACAGGTTTTGCCGGCCTCTTTGAAACGAAGTTTATTATAATTTGTAATTTCTTTTTCTCATTAGAAAACATCGGGCGGTTAAAGAAAATTGCCTTTTTGTTTTGTCGACTTGTCACTTCTAACTGGGCGCTTTCCTTTGTTTTACGACTCAAAACTATAAAAGGAAGACTAGATTTTGACGTTCACTGACCTTTATTGATACAGGTTTGTCGGTTTTTAAATATAAATATGATTTTCGGAGCGTTTCCATTATTCCTGGAATTAGCCTTGCTTGACAAAACGAGTACACTCTAAGAGATATGTTGTATTTATCACCGCTCACAGAGGGAAACCGGGATTTTTGCGACTTGTGATATAATAGGACAAAGCTTTCTAACATTAAGCTGAAATTGTCCGTTTGTACCTGTCAGCGAGATCGACCATGTCTGGCCATGTTTATCCGTTTAGATGTCATTATCAAGTTGATCGCCGTTATCTTGATATTTGAATTGGAAACTTTTGCAGAGTCTAAAAGGGGACCTTCGAAGCCACAATCGACAAAAAACGTCACTGTTGTTGATTGACAAGTGAGTGAGAATTTTACACACTAGGTAGCGTGTAGATAAATGAGTACAGTGCGTGTATTTTGTTTTTATTTTATGATAATTTTATTTTATTCCATGCCATTAACAAGAATTCTTATTAATAACAGCCTTTGATAGTTTCAAAAGATAGCATAATATGATTAATACAGGAGCCTGTTAAATCTTATGCATAATCAAGATTGAAGACTCAGTAATATTTTGACTTCATAGATGGAGTGAAACATTCTGAATTGAGTCATCTTGCCTTGTAAACTTAATAACTAAACAAAAAATCTAAGATAGAAAGGGCATTTCGTGGGTGATTGTTTTGATCGGGCTAAGCTGAAACCCAGGGGGGGGGGGGGGTACTCCGGCTTGTAAATGACGGGGATGATCGAAGGATTTTTTTGGGTTTGAAATTTTTGATTCTGGGATTTTTTTGGGTAAGAAGATTTGGCAAGTATTTTTTGGGTGACTTGATTCAAATAGGGGATCTTTTAGGGTATAAAAAACAAACTAAAGTGCTTTGGCACGCCCTTGGCGTATTTTGTGTGACGAATAATCAAACGCGAGCGTTATTGCCCCTCCTGGCAATTTAGGGGTAATTTGACAAGGGATTTTTTTAGGGGTTATTTTTGGTCCAGGGATTTTTTTTTTGGTAATGTCGGAAGACTTAGGGATTTTTTTGGGATGCGATCATCACCGTCATTAAAATGACGGTGATGATCGAATGAAGGCAAAACTCAGGACCCAAAAAAAATCCCTAAGTCTTCCGACATTACCAAAAAAAAATCCCTGGACCAAAAATAACCCCTAAAAAAATCCCTTGTCAAATTACCCCTAAATTGCCAGGAGGGGCAATAACGCTCGCGTTTGAAAACTCGTTTGATAACGCTCGCGTTTTAAAACAAGTCGAAGTACCCCCCCTGGGAGCTGAAACTGCTGAAAAAGGAGGTTGTCTGGCTGGGCGACTTGGTATGTTTTCTTGTGAAAACCCCTTTTAGCAGATATTGGCGTAGGCATTTGGACGAAAATCGAAAACTGGGTCAACATGATGGTCAAAGATTCGTGAATCGAAACCACTGCTCATAATCGCGAAAAATCGAGACTGCTACATCCGAGTCAATCCTGACAATATGCTAATCCCTAAATTCTTATTTACTTCCAGAATCTTCAGACAGCACTGATGTTCATTCAAACAGATTCAGACGCAATTGCTTGGATTGTAGGGCTTGCCGTTCTGGGTATTCTAGCTACTGTGATCAACATTTTGACATTGTACACCTTCATCACAACCAAAGCCCTCCGAATTCGAAAGCATGTAATGATTATTAACCTTGGTGTTGCGGAACTTTTGTTTGTTGCTGCAGGGATACCAACATACGCCATCTATTTACTACGACCATCGATAAGTTCTTACTATATGTTGAATATCTTCCAGAGATTTTCAAAATTGGCGTCAATCTTTACCCTTGGTGCGGTTGCCTTAGAACGAATGCACGCCACAGTACGGCCCTTACGACATAAATTTCTGTCCAGCCGAGTCTTCATAATCACCATTGTGTGTATTTGGACTTTCGCAGCAATTTGCACTACGCTCACGATGCTACAAAGAGCTGGAGTTTTGGAAAATGTGTTCATTTCAATTTTGGCAACAGCTTTGACCATCGGAGTGATCGCTATTATAGTTTCTTGCTACGTCGTCATTTGGATTTCGTTTCGACGTAGAAATCGACAAAAACTCGGTGTCAGTTCCACCAATCAGGATAAAGCTTTGGCTGTCACTCTTTTACTTGTCACTGGTGCATTTATGGTCACGTGGTCTCCTCCAATGCTATATTTGGCAATTGCTCAAGTTTGTAAAACGTGCATTCAACCACGTGCCAAAACATTGGGATGGGTGATGCTGGTCTTTTCAATCCAATCTTTGATAAACCCGATAATTTACTGCTTTCGACTGCCTTTGTTCAAAGCTGGTTTGAAAGCGATCGTCAAAAGGATGTATTTGAAGTGTTTCAACCGGAGAGTTAACACAAAGCCGAAACAATCAGCGATTCATCCTGAACGTGAAGCGGTTCAAGAATTATAAAGACTGTACTACGCGGGAAAAAAGCTTTGTAATATATCAAAAGAATGTCTATCGTTGCCTGAGTTGTCTGTGGAGCGTTTGACAAAGGGAATATGCAAATAGGATTTTTATGTCTTCAACCCGAACCAAGGTTTCTGTGTTAATTTAGAGATATACGTACTATAGAGTATTGTGGGACATATTGTCACGACGCTGGGGTCACGGGCAGGGTCCGTACGTGCATTTTTATAATGCCCCACCCTCTAGGGTTTACAGAGCGCGGCATATGCATATGCCGCACTCAGCTTTATTATTTATTTTAGACTGAAAAAAATGGGAAAACATAAATGCAATTTTATGATTGTAATATGTTCATTTGCAATTGGCACGCATTTAATTAGTTAATAATTATTATGAAGAAAAGTTGCTAGGGCGCTCCTTTGTTTGTAAAATTTTAAGGCTGTGAAAAGAAATAAATCGAGATCTATTGAGTCTAATAACTCCTTTATTGCAGTGGATTCACGGATTAAATCAACGAATGATTTGGATTTAACCAAACGACAGTGAGCAATGCCATTGCAGACTGTGTGCGCATTTAATCATCAAACATTCCCCATGCACATGCTTTGTAATACAATGTATAAACATGGGGTTGGGGATTCACAAATACTCCATTCATGGACGTCAAGTTCAAAGATTTCATTTTGATCAACCCTGTGAATAAGAGAGCAATCGTCTCACGCAATCTCTCACGGCTGCTACATTGTGTCAGACGTGCACATGTCGTGATTTTGTCCGTACTACAGCGACATGTTCAACCGTTTGCCAGTACTTTAACCGTTCCAGCGGTTACAAAAAGTACCGTAGTTCATGAATTCTAACTTACTGTTTTCATCGACACCCGTGTGTACATAGTCAGCTTTCGTGGCTAACACAGCCGGAATATAGAAAATATTTCAAATTAACAAAGATGCCCAAGAAGCATGTTCGAACCCAATTAACTCGAGAAAAATAATTTATAAGTTCCATTTAAGGTCTACAACTAAGAACAACTAAGTTACATTGTTCATTTGCCTATGAAATAAAAAAAAATAGTAATTGATACATATTTCATGGAAGAACTTGTTCCTTGGAAACGTTACATCTGTTTGTATAATGACAAGGTTACAAGAATATAACAATTGATCAGTTAAATTTAGAAAGCAAGCCGTACAGTTTTTATGTCCCAAGCACCTAAAATATTTCAATATTATATTTCGAACGATCCAACACCTGCTAACTTCTAACATCAAAACATTTTTTACTCAATTGCAACCTACAAATAAAGATCAAATGGAAACTTCTATCTTGCTTCCATTTTTATTGCATGATGTTTTACAATTTTGTTTTTTCATTTTTATTTTAACTCATCCTTAAGTCGAGAATAGTCCGCGAGCAGCCAGCTCGCTCAAATCGCACCCGCCCTCATAGATATAGAAATAACGGAAAAAAAGAGTCTGTTTGCAGTCTTTTCGACCTGCAGTATTACCTTAACATTAAACTTACATATATATCATTTAACTGTAATGTCACAAACAACAAGTTCTATTAAGATCATAACTGCACTCAACTAAATATCCGCCAAAACACGCTTTTTACGATTGGGATTTTACCATTGTCGTCAAATTTAAAAGTTGACGTCAGGATAATTACTCTTGTAAACCATGAAATCTGATCGCGTTTCTTTTTTTTCCGCTCTGCGTAAACATGTAATCATTGAAGGGAAGTATTTGAAAAGACTGGTGTTTCCCAAGAGACTCTTCATATTGATCGTTAGCTATTATTGTTTTCCATAATTTATTCTTTTATCACAATCTACCCCAAAACAATCTTAAATACTGTGTTCGAAATGTGTTATTTACTCTTTGCGTGGATCGGGGTTAACAGTTTAGAGTCATATTTGAAGCGAGGACAAGCATTTCAGTCAGGTTTGTGCAATCATCCACTTTTAATTACAGAAGAAAACTTAAAATGCCGTCTTTCTTAGTGTCAAAATTTTAAAACCAAAGAAGTGTTTCATGAGGTAGTTTAAGGATCTAGAATTCTAAAGATCGCGTATATAGCGACATTGACAGCGCGTACGTGATATTCCTGGCCATCCAAAGATGTGCTTTAAAAAGATTAAATATATTCGTCATTGGGGCGACCCGAATTCGGATAACACTATCACTTTTTAAAAGGCAGTATTTTCAGTCCAAACTTCGCATAGCGATGAAAATGATTTCATTTCAAGATTAGCATAAGGTAAAAGTGCGCAATCAAAAACCGTCGCTGCCGATCATACTAATTTCTCTTGTTTTTGAGATAAATCATTTGAACATGCATGGTTGTGAGATGATAACTATCTGTTTTGGTTGGGGCAACGAAGAAAACTGTATAACACTACCTTAATGTCGTTTTGGGTGGTAGATGAATTGAAGCTTATTGTCGCTGTTTACAAAAGACAGACGTGACAAAGAATTTATTCCATCTTGTTTTTGTTATTGATGATGTAAAGTTCATTTACATTATAAATTATTAAAGTCGTGCGTTTTGACATGAGATCCTACCAACGTCTACGACTTTAAATAAATTACCCGTACCATACCATACCGTATACCATTTACAAGCAAGATAACCTCGTTATTACGATTTCCCTTCACATTGCTATATATTGGTAAACGCCAGTATTAGTTTTTTAATGTTGGGTGAATCAGCAAAACGCTAATAATGACGATATAATAATTTGCGAAAGTGGTGTTGAGAACGTTAATTGACTGGTGTGGGGTAAAACACACTAACGATCTAGTCGTCATCGCGTTTGAAATTTTTATCATTGTAATTTTTTATCATTGTAATGTTTATCATTGTAATTTTTAGAATTTTAAAATTGATATTTCTATTGAAATTTATTGTCACTGAAAAGCCCCGTTAGGGGAGTGTCAAATAAAGTATTGTATTGTATAAAGTATTGCAAAGGTACTGTAAGCGAACAAGCTAGTTTAAATCACACGAATGTTTACAAATTTTATGGTTTCCTATCTGACTTTCCGCCAAGAAGAAGTGTTTTGATAACTAATGTTTATTTTATGACGTGGTTGTTGTTTTGGGGTGGATAAAATACAAAAATATCAATAATAAAGAAATCGTACTTTTTCACTATAATAGTTTACTGGTACCCTAACGGTTCAACTTATTGTCGCAGCTTTCCTGACTGAAAACAGAAAGTCACAGATCATTGCCAAAGGACAGCTTACTCATCTGAGCGTTAATTTTCGGTAGCCTAACGGTTCAACTTATTGTCGCAGCTTTCCACTGAAAACATGAAGTCACAGATCATTGCCAAAGGACAGCTTACTCATCTGAGCGTTAATATTTAATTTCTCTTAACATTATATATGCCAAAATCAATCTAAATGTGGTTTTCCTCATCGAAAAATTGAAAATCATGGAAGCGACAAGAAATGACTTTCCGAGAGCATGAATTTTAACATTCTTCTAGCTGAATCGGAGGTTGTTACCATTTACCAAAATTTCGGAAATTCCGGCTGGGATGTAAATTGTTACACTTTTTTTGGCTTGGCTGAACGGCAAATTATCAAAATAAACGGCACACCTTGAAAGATAGTCAAAAATTCCCAACCGGAATATCCTAACGGAAAATGGGCTTACCATCTGATTCCATTTACCAGTTTCAGGAATTTTGCCACTTTCGACCCAGTTCAGGGCGCTCAACATATTTCCTGGTAAAGCTCATTCGAAATTTCAGTTGAAAGCTTTTGCTTTCCGTTTACCCAATCTTTGAACCAACCGGTTTTCCCGTATAAATAGTAAACAACCCAAGTCTTGTACCATCCGCCGGACTCAGCCGCCAACAAGTTTCAAATTAAACTGTTTACATACAGTGACGCCTATCAATGGAAACCTATTTAAAATGAACATGCACCATGTTTAATTTATCTGTCACTCTCTTTCTCTTTACTTGTAACTTTTTTTGCCTGATGAAACCGATATTTCTAATAACAGGTTTTTGGTCTGGGAAAGCCCTTTTAAAACCTCAGGGAAAACTCTTTAATCCTAGGGGAACCCGTTGGCTGCAGGAAGGCCGGGATCTGTTACAGCAGACAAAATCTATGGAGACGACTAGACCAGTAGACAGAACTTGGGTCCAACGTAGGCTTTAATCTGTAGCCAAATAATATTTTACAATGCAGTTCTATTAAGGCGAAATAACAGGATTAGGTAATATCATCAAGAAGTCTTAACTAACATTAAATCATGCACTTTGAAAAGCACGATTGGCTATAACGGAATTTATCTTTTACAACATTAATTACTTCAGGCAAAGCAGAGTAGGTGGATAACAGTTAAACAAAAGGTTAGTGCAGGTTACAGTTACACTTCAACGCCAATTACACTTATGATCCGACACAGCAACGGGTAGTGGTTATGGCTTACTAAACTGAAAACTAAAATAAATTTTTTCTACGTTGGCTTTTATATTTTTCTCTTTTCTTCCTGTATTTCTTCTCTCACATATTATAATTTTGGTTGCATGTCGTTCTATTATATGAGCAACACCTATTGTCACAAATCGTAAAATGAAGGAAAACATTAAAAATTAACACAGATGACAGATGTTTCTGTCGAACACAGTATGTCTTGAAAATGTTGTAGTTTTTTTACAAAATTTTTCTTAAAAATATCGTAAGCCTGGTGTTAGCAAGGCTCTCTGGAAACATAATATCATATAGATATTAGTTCACTACTATATTTAGCACTGGTTATTACTCTCATTTTAAGTTATTTTGCAGATTAAGATAGTTTGACTGATGTTTTTATTTTTAAAAGGCAAGCTTTTAGAAAAGATACCAGTTTAAGCTTGATCATTTTATATAACTGTCATGTTCACATTTTTTCATTATTTTTTCTTTTTTATGCATACAGAATCTTGAAACCTCAATGGAGAATTTTAATGCCACAAATGAACATTCTGAAATAATTGCTTGGAGTTCAACCTTTGCTGTGTTGGGGATTATGATCGTTGCTATAAACGCTTTGACGTTGTGCATCTTCATCAGAACCAAGCCGCTCAGAACTCGAAAGCACGTGATGGTTATCAACCTTGCTGTCGCAGATCTTTTGTTTGGAGCTTTAGGATTGCCATTTTCGGTGGTCTACTTGCTTAAATCAACAGCTGTATTTTATTATTTGTACTATGCTTTGACTACGTTCTCTAAATTGGCATCTCTCTTTACTCTCGGTGTTATTGCTGTGGAACGAATGCATGCAACTATTTGGCCACTACGTCACCAAGTTATGGACAACTGGGTTTACAAAATAGCCCTTGTGGTTATTTGGGTTTTGCCAGCCATCACTACAGTATTTTTTGTGCTTCATCAAAGTAGATTACTGGAGATGACTTTAATATATAACGTTATTACACCAATGGTGATCACTTTAATTACGTTTACAATAGTGACTTGTTACGTATCGATTTGGATATCATTTCGACGTAGGAAACATAGAAACCTTGGTTCTGCAGCCAAACAGGATAAGGCCTTAGCAGTCACTCTCTCCTTAGTGACAGGAGCGTTCCTCGTCTGTTGGGTCATTCCTATGTTTTATATCTCAATTTCTCGACTGGATGTATGCAAGAATTGTTACCAGCCATCTGATACATTTTTCAAATGCGCTCGGCTCCTAATTGCAGTACAGTCAATGATCAACCCAGTTATTTACTGCTTCGGGATGCCTGCTTTTAAAGCTAGTTTGAAAGTGAGGGTACAAGATTTGAAATGTTCACGTTCGGAGAATTTTGGATCAAGAAGAACTCCACGACAAAGGCAAACATCAACAGAAATTAAAATGGATAATGCTTCAAGAAATTACGTAAGCGAGTGAACTTTGTAATCTGTCTGCGTGGAAGTTCTACTTGAGACTTTAAACGCACAATTCAACGACCGAGAGAATGGTATCGAGATCCTGTAAAACTGAAGTGGATGAAGTGGAATCTGAGGATGAAGGAAAGACTGGCTTAAACCGCCAGTCTGTTGGAAAAACGCAAATAGACGGACGAGCCAAACAAAAAGAAGAAACAAACTAAGGGATTTTTTTAACCATCCACGCTGGAAAATTATAGTAAATCAGAGTGATGTTTCAAAGCAAAGATACCGTGTAATCAATTTAAATACATGTGAACCTGTCAGATTTCTTGTAATATGTCAAGCACTAAAGGCAGTGTTTTACAGCACTTCTCCAAACATCTCGAAGTTCACTTAAAATACGACGCGTTTGTTGCTTGTTACATTATTGAAGGCGTTTGTGGATCACATAGAAAATAAACTGGTGTTTAAGACTATCGAGAAAGAGAATTTGCTCGTGTTAAAAAGGAGATTGAATATTAGTACACCTACAAATTTCCTACAAATTTTGGGTTCTACAAATGGGTCCTACAAATTTTGTTGGACTCATTCCTCAAATGTTTCAAGGAAGATTTTTTAGAAACGGCACGTGTTCCTCTGACCGTACCAATCAAAAAGCCCAAAGGGGATATTTGTATGCAAATAGGATTTTTAGTTAATTTAGAGTTACACGTACTATAGATGCTGGGGTCATGGCAAGGGTCCGTGCATTTTTATAATGCCCCACCCTCTGGGGTTTACAGAGCGCGGCATATGTAGCACTCAGCTTTATTCTTTATTTAAGAAAAAATTGGGAGGACATAAATGCAATTTTGTGATTGTAATTTGTTCATTTCGCACGCATTTAATTAGTTAATATTATGAAGAAAAGTTGACAGGGCGCCCCTTTGTTTTAAAATCTTAAGGCTGTGAAAAGAAATAAATCTATTGAGTCTTATAACTCCTTCATTGCAGTGGATTCATGGATTAAATCAACGGATGATTTGAATTGAATTTAACTAAACGACAGTGAACGACGCCTTTGCAGACTGTACATTTAATCATCAAACATTCGCCATGCGCATGCTCCGTAATACAGTGTATAAGCATGGGGCTGGGGAATTCGGTAGAATTTAAACATTCACTGTACAATTACTACAAACATGGACTTAAAAAAGTTCAAAAATTTTATTCTGATCATGCAACCCTGTTGGATAAGAGAGCAATGCTTCGTCCTTTCTTGTAACAGATATCGGCATGAGCTTCAGCGGTGTGTGTCACTTAAATGCACCATTTTCCACTATTAGCGCGTACTTCCCAACAGGTCGTAAAGGTCCTGTCAAACGAAGGGATATGTCGCAGGGAAATGTCACTGTAGCTGGGGCAAAATCACAATGGAGCGGGGACATCTTGGAGAGAGAAGTCTCTCATGAGTGCTGATACTTTTCAGGGTAGGGTGAGTGTCGCTGTAACCAGTCTCTCACGGCTGCTTAATTGTGTCAGACGTGCACATGTCGTGATTTTGTCCGTACTACAGCGACATGTCCCACCGTTTGCCAGTACTTTAACCGTTCCATCTTTTAAAATAATCAGAGACCGTTTTTCGCATTTCTCTTTTATTTTTTCAATTTTTCACTCAAGGTTCAGTTGGCATTTAGAACGTTCATACAGTCTTTTGGATTACTTCAAGCGATGGTCGTCATGATACCACTCGATTGACATCGATTGACGCAGTGTAAAAAAAATAAATTTAACTCTTCCTGAGTCGAGAATAGGCTGCGAGCTGCCAGCTCGCTCGTTTTCGCACTCGTTTTCACTATAGTTAATAGAGGGAAATGTTTAAGAAGCCCGGCAAACAAAAGAGCAAACAAAAAGGCCAAGCTTTCGATTGGAAGGTCCATTAGAGTGACCATCTTTTGTTGTGCGTTCATACCTGTATGAATGAGTTACGTAATCGGAATGTTTTTATTGGTTGAATGCATGAACACACGTGGCCACCTATTGTATTTTGTCAGGTTTTGTGCACTGTGAACCCCCAAAATAGCGAACAAAAACATACAAAAAAGAACTTTGCCGGAGTTCATAACCATTTTCTTCTATAAACTATGTTTTCACAGACATAGATATTTGACCTGCGGTATTAGAGCGTAAGTCGATCTACGTTTTTAAACTTATAAAACTATAAAGTAGCCTAAAAGTTATCAGTGCTTTATCATTAAACAATTTAAAGAAACATACATGTATATATCATTTGACTAATGTCACAAACACCAAGTTTCTATTAAGATCTTAACTGTACTTAACTCAATATTCGCCATAACACGCTTTTTGCTATCAGTCATATCATAATTAAGTTTCCTGTGGTCCGTGTTCGGAGCGCCTTTCTGAGAAAATAATATAATATTTTACCGTTGTCGATGATGATTACTCTTACTATGAAATCGCGTTTCTTTGTTTCCCGCTCCGCACTGATAAACATGTACTCAACTAATCAAATGCGATAGCATTGAAAGGAAGTATTTGAAAAGACTTGTGTCTTCCCAAGAGACTACTCATATTGATCGCAAGCTGTTTTTGTTTTCAATAATTTATTCTTTTATAACAATCTTCCACAAAAACGATCTTAAATACTGTGTTCGAATTCTATTATTTACGTTCCGCGTGGATTTGGTAAGCATGCTGTTGAGAGCTTAATATTTGAAGCAAGGACAAGCATTTCAGTCAGGTATGTGCATCATCCACTCTTAAAAACAAAGGAAAACTTAAAATGCCGCCTTTGTTATATTAGTGTCTAAATTTTAAAACCAAAGAAGTGGTATCTACTGTACCTAGAATTCAAAGATCGCGCATACCAGTGCATGTGACGCGCCTGCGACAGTGCTTGTGTACGTACGTGATATTCCTGCAGGGTAGCAAAGGGGGTGTCGTGATCCCGTTTCACGCACAAATTTTAACCAAATTCACGCGTCACGTTTACTTAAAACAGCAGAATTCACGAATCCCGTATTTTTTCTAGCTATTTTCACGCGTCACGGTATAATTTTTACCCTATTTTCACGCGTCACGGACAAATTTTTGCCCTTTTCACGTGTCACGTATAAACCCTTTGCTACCCTCTTCCTGGCCATCCAAAGATGTGCTTTAAAAATAATATATTCGTCATTGGGACGACTCGAATTCGCGTAACACTATCACTTTTTTTAAAAGGCAGTATTTTCAGTGCCAACTTCGCATAGCGATGAGAAGAATTACATACCAAGATTAGCATAAGGTAAAAGTGCGCAATCAAAAACCGTCGCTGCCGATCATACTAATTCAGTTTCTCTTCTTTTTGAGATAAATCATTTGAACATGCATGGTTGTGAGGAGATAACTGTCTGTATTTCTTGGTTGGGGCAACGAAGAAAACTGTTATAACACTACCTTAATGTCGTTTTGGGCTTAGATTTCGAATTGAAGCTTGTCGCCGTTTACAAAAGACAGACGTTACATAAAGGGTTCTTTTTTGTTGTTAGGTTTATTTAAGTGTTTGTTTAAGGATTTGTTTTGTTTGGTTTACTTTAGTGAGGGTTTATTTATGTAAGGTTTATTCAGTACAAGCAACTGCGATAACCTCGTTGTCGCCATTTTTGGCTTTCATTGATTGCTAAATATTGTGGATCAGCAAACCGCTGCTAATTTGCAAATGTAGTGTTGAGAACGTTAATTGACTGGTGTTTATACCTAATCGCACGTTTAATTTTTTGTACGCTTCGGCGGCATAACAGGCGAGTATGGTCGAGCCATGGTGTATTTTGGCGAGACGCAGTTTTGCTTTCCATTACCCAAACTTTGAACCATCCGGTTTTTCCGAATAAATGGTAAACATGCAACCCGAGTCTTTTACCATCCGGACTCCGCCGCCAATAAGAATCAATCATATCAATTGGAAGCCTATTAAAAAACAACAACAAAACCATGTTATCTGCCCGGCTCTCTTTTCCTTTGTAACTTTTTTCTGCCTGATGTAACCGATATTATAATTTTGGTTGCACGTTATTCTAGTGTATAAGCAACAAGGATTGTCACAAATCTTTAAAATTAGAAACATATTCAAAAATATAAGGACAGGTGACAGATGTTTTGAAATCGTTGTAGTTTTTTTCAAAAGTTTTCTTAAAAATATCGCAAGTTACGCCTGGTGTTAGCAAGGCCCTTTGGAAACACAATATCATATATATACTATTTTCGGTTGAAAATTCACATAACGTTCACCACTTGGTGAATTACATGTCGTGTTAGGCATAAATAAAACGCACATTAACAAACAAAAACAGCTGCTGTCGATAAAAATATGTTGGAAGTCCCAAGCTTTTATAAAGCTATATTGTATGGTGTATCTGGTTCTCTTGGCTCAAAGAAGGAAACTTGTGTGGCTACTTTTCTGTAAGATTTAAAGTCGACGTTTGTCGCTGTCTACTATAAATAATGGCCATAATGGATTTATAACTGTTTTTCTAAGTTCATTTCAAGGCAAAATCACTTCGTAATCACCATTCTTTCTTCGTATTGCTAAAAGCCTGTCCAGTACAAGTTTCTTTGAAAATCAGCGATCCACTACTGGATCAAAAATATATTATTATGTGATATTTTGCAAATACAGTGTTGGATAAGTTAATTGACTCGCAGGGGCAATAACACACTTATGATCGAGTCGTTATCACATTTGAACGAATGGCCACAAAAGAAGGCAGTTAATGAAGGATGTAAATTATCATATGTTTTCCTAACTGCGTCCAATCAGCCGATCAAGAGGCAAAATTTTGATTACTGTTATGCTTGACTTTAACATTAACAAAAAAGATTAACTACAAAAATTAACATAAAAATTAAAGAAATTTTACAATTTTCCTGCTAGAACCAGTCGTTGCGGTTCACTTAAAGCATCACTTACAAATCAGCAACAAAGGACACCTCTTATATCATCAGCGATGAAGCGCTGATTTTCAAACTATGTGAGAATTTTTTGTGTTTTTTTTTTTTGTTTTATCGCGGGAATATTTGGTATATTATTTTTTTGTGTCACTGCGTTTGTTTTCTTTTTCAGCTACTTGTAAATACTACAGTATTAATTCATTATGCACTGACGATGGCCTTGAATACATGTTATTCTAAAAGACAAAATGTTTGCAGAATTGTTCCTTTTTGGAGCGTATTTATGAGTGGTTGTTTCCTCATCTTCCTATCTTACACTGTATATATCTTGTTTTCCTAAACAGAAAGAATTTTGAAACATCAATGGAGGATTACCATGCTTCAGATCAACACATAGGTTTTGAAATAATTGCCTGGAGTGCAATTTATGCTGTGGTGGGGACTATGGTCATTGTCATAAACGTTTTGACGTTGTCCATCTTCACCAGAACCAAGTCACTCAGAACTCGAAGGCACGTGATGGTTATCAACCTTGCTGTTGCAGATCTTTTGTTTGGAGCTTTAGGATTGCCATTTTCGGTGGTCTACCTGCTTAAACCAACAGTTGTTTTTAATTACGTGAATCAAGCTATAAATGCGTTTTCCAAAACGGCATCTCTCTTTACCCTTGGTGTAATTGCTGTGGAACGAATGCACGCAACTATTTGGCCTTTACGTCACCTAGTTGTGACCAACAGGACTTACAAAATAGCCCTTGTGGGTATTTGGGTTCTGTCAGCCATCATGACAACAGTAACAGTGTTTTTTCAGAGTGGATCAACGAAGCTGTCTTCATTATATAACCTTTTAGTACCAGTGGTGATCACGGTAATTACTCTCACAATAGTGGCTTGTTATGTCTCTATTTGGATATCATTTCGACGCAGGAAACACCGTAAACTCGGTACTGCTGCCAAACAGGAGAAAGCTTTAGCAGTAACTCTGTTGTTGGTGGCAGGGGCCTTTCTCGTCTGCTGGGCCATTCCCATATTTTATATCTTTATCTCTCGACTGAATATATGCCGAAATTGCTACCAGGCAACTACTACAGTTTTCAGATGCGCTCGGCTCCTATTTGCAGTACAGTCAATGATCAACCCAGTTATTTACTGCCTTAGACTGCCTGCTTTTAAAGCTAGTTTGAAAGTGAAGGTACAAGATTTGAAATGGTCGACACGTTCGGAGAATTTCGGATCAAGACGAAGTTCACAACAAAGAAAGATATCAAGAGAAATTGAATTGGTTGATTCTACAAGAAAAAACGTTAACGAGTGAACTTGGTAATCTTTGTACAGACAAGTTCTACTTGTTTGTTGAATCTATAATCGCACTCTTCAACGACCGAGAGCATGGTATCGAGATCCTGTGAAACTAATCGACGTTAGGTATAAAGATAAAGAAAAGACTGGCTTGTTCCCGAACTGTCAGTCTGTTGGAAAAATGCAAAAGGAGGGGCGAGCCAAACAAAAAACTTAAGAGGGAACAAGCTAATGGATTATTAAGCATCCACTTAAATTTGTATTCTGCCAAATTATAGCAAATAGTAATGTTTATTTGAACCTGTACGTACATGTTGGATTTCTTGTAATATTTCAAGCACTAAATGGAGTCAGTTTGACGGTACTTTTCCAAACATTTTGAAGTTGATTTCGACACGTTCGGAGTTTGGAACTGGGACGAAACACTCTCTCCAGTGCTTGATACATTATCTAAGGCGTTCGTAGATCTCATAGAAAATAAACGGGTGTTTTAGACTACCGAGGAAGAGAATTTGCTCGTGTTAAAAAGGAGGTTGAGTAGGATTCCAAACTTCGCGAAAGTCTGGATTCTAAAACTTTTTCGCTTTTTTGTTTTTTACTGTTTATTCGCAACTCATGGGAGAAGTGGTGGCCTAATAATCCTGATCATGAATGAATTCTTTGAACGAATTTTGAAATAAATGTAGGACCAATACAATGTATTTATGCCTGCCTTTTGTTAAATAAGTTTTTTCGAACAATGAATAAGCGGAGTATTTAACAACCAGTCAACGTTGAAGTTGAGCAATATGTCAACATGTTTAGTTGACTGACCCGCCTACCTCACACAAGGCCAAAACAGCGAAGAATGTTTTGTGGACTATGCAAGTGTCTAGACGTACCTTATTGTTACTTCTTTTCGCGGGAACTTAATATTGCTCAACTGGACGGGCATACACGTATTTCGCAGAACTATGATTTTCGAGATTTGGCCAAAAAATACGTTCAAAGCATTAAAAATACGTAAAAAAACGTAAAAAGAAGTTTTCACGGCTCTTTAACAACTCCCGCGAAAATAAGCAACAATGAGGTATTTTTACTTGGCTTCACACTAGAGCTCGTAAGTATAATCTAAGTGCACTTGGAACCTACTTTGAGTGTGAAGGGGTAAAACGTACTTACTTGAACTTTACTTGGTGACCATGGAAACTTTCGTAGTTCAAAGAAGCCGAAGTAGGCAGCCAAGTATGGTCTACACCACACTTGAGAACGTACTTGACAAATAGGAAATGAAAGCCAACTGAAAGCGGCGTGCAGCGTTGTCACGATGTTTAACAGCTTGTACCTCAAGTAATATACTTTGTCATCAAGTCTGAAGCCTGATTTTGTAAAACGTGAGTCGAGTGCTTGCTAGAAACTAAGTTAGCTTCTAGTGTGAAGCCAAGTATGCGTACTTCTCAGACGAACATTCAATTAGCGGCTTTTTCGCTTTAGAAGAAGAAAGAAGGAATCGACTGTAATACGGCTGTTGACATTGACAAAGAAGTCGAAAAGAAAAGCTTTTTCAACTAGACACAACAATCTTATTACGTCTTTCCACAGATTGGTAAATCATGCATTGTTTGTATTTTCCAAACATATTTTCCAAACATTAAGTTTTTTTCTAATCAGCATACAGTGAGTCGGACAGTGAATTGATAAGTTCGCTTCAGCTTGAATAGTGGTAAAAAGGTAAGTCCATCCTATTATCGATCATTAGCTGACATGAATATCGATTGTATCAATTGATTCCCGATACCGATTCCTATCGTCAGATGGAATGGACTTTCAAAACAATAACTCTAAATAACACAGTCACGCTATCGCTTCCAAATTACTAAGTGCTATATATTTAAGTACCTTTCCCGTTCAGCGTTATATTTTCCTGTAATTACCGAATGTAATAACAGCGTCGACTAATTCAAACAGCAGCCGAAATAGAGGATCTTGTCTAGTATAGGGGGTCTTTACATCCCGCAAATTGCCATATTTTGTTCTTCCTAGACCGCAAAAAGCTTTCGTTTTCTCTCAAAGACCGAAACCTCCATAATTTCCTGACCGTAATTTACCAGATACATAGGAATTTACCCGCAAACCGACACTCAAACTTGGCTAAAGCCACCAGAGTATAACAAACCCTCGAAATAGCGAAAGAAGATCAAAGAACCGCAACACTGACACCACTATAGCTCGAGTTTTTCGATCGCTTCTCAGAGAGAAGTTCCAGGAAAAATATTCTCAACGATTTATTAACTTCGGTTTTATCTTCAAACAGGCTTAACCACTACATGCTAAATTTATGGACAATTCACGGGGCTTTTCTTACATATCATGAGAAACCCACACTTAACCCAGTTTACTCGATCCGACTGACAGAACTGGTGAACCCCTGCACAACAGCTTGCAATTAGTGCTGACAGTTCAGAGGCCGTCAAAAAAAAGGATTTTGCCTGAAACTCTGGCAACTGAAAGACTTTACCGAGGCTAGAACTAAAACAGATTTTGTTAACAACCTCTTTTACGACAAGCACTGTATTCGTTCATTTCAATTAGTTGCTTAAGGCTTCTTTTGCCGACCTGTACTATTTGTAAAACGGTAACGAACATAAAATGTACCGCGTCAGAGCCCTGCTGCAGTAGACGACTCACGATCTCAAAGAAAAATGCCTGGCGCTAGTCGTTTGACTGTTAGGAATTTGCTGTTTGAAGGTTTACCTGAAATTTCAAGTTCCTTAATTCAGTCTGCTGAAGGATATTACAGTTACGAATGTTATAAAATTACGTGACTATTGCTGTGCTAATGGCATCATTAATTTGTTTTCAATAAGTTTGGATTTGTTTATATTCAAAGTGCGGTACTTTATCCAGCTTTCATCTATTGGTTAACCTTATAAAAATTATCGGTGAGTGAACAAACTTTTAATTAACGCTGTTTGAAAACTAGTTTGATTACAAGATGAGATTTAGCATCAAAAAAGAAGATACCATTAATGTGATTTATACTCGACTCTATACCATCAAAAAATGGTTTTTACGACCATAAACTTAAGTTTCCGGTTTGAAATCCCTTTGTGAAAACCGAGAAGTGACGAGGTAATTACGGTCGTCAATTTTACAATTTGCCATGTCAAGAAGATCACTTGTGATTGTATTTTAGATGACACCGCATTTCTGTGTTTGTTGCTCTGTGTAAATATACCCATCTAGCTATATTTCAATTTGGATTATTTGAAGGACTTGCCATCAGCGAAATTTTGACTTTCATATTCAAGGATTGTCAAAATTCACGCGAGCATTCGAAGAAGGTTTCATAATGACTGGTGTTTTCCATGAGAAAACATCTATCTTATAACTAAGAGATAATAAAGATTGATCGTTAGTTACTGTTGTATTCGATAATTTATTCTTTTCTCTCTATCTGTCACCAACACAATTTTTAATATTGAAATTGCACTGATTATCTGCGTTTTCTTTGGATGTAGCAAGCAGTTGGGAATAACATTTTAAGGGGAACAGCATTCTAGCCAGGTTCGTGCTGTCATCCACTCTCAATAGAAAGAAAAACTTAAGAAGAAAGCCTGTTATGTCAAAATTTAAAAACAAAAACAGTCACAAAAGAAGTATTACTTTAGGGAGATAAAAGATCTAGAATTCTAAAGAGCGCCTATATAAACAGCAACAATGCCACACAAGTGTATCTATATTCAGTCCAAAGATTGCTAAAAATTATAGTCGTCGCTGGACTAACCTGAATTCACATCATGCTCTTTTTTTTTAAAAAAAAGAAAAAGAAGAAGCAGTATTTTCGGTTGAAAATTTGCATACATGTACTTGGTGCATTACATGTCGTGTTTAGCATAAATAAAAACGCACATTAACAAACAAAAACAGCTGCGTCGATAAAAAATTGTTGGAAGTCCCAAGCTTTCAGTAAGCTTTAGTATATGGTATACCTGATTCTCTTGGTTCAAGCAAAAACGAAAACTGGCATTCAAGTACTAGTACGGTTACTTCTCCATAAGGTACTAAATCGAAGTTTGTCGCTGTTTACAAAGATAAAGGTAACATAATGGATTTATTACTGTTTTGCTAAGTTCATTTCAAGACAAAATCACTTCTTTTAAGATTAAAATCACTATTCTTTCTTCGTATTGCTGAAAGCTAGTACAAGTTTCTTTGAAAATCAGTGAACCACTACTGGATCGAAAATACATTATGATGTAATATTTTGCAAGTATAGTGTTGGATAAGTAATTGACTCGCGGGGGAAATAACACACTTATGATCTAGTCGTTATCACATATGCATGAATGACCAAAAAAGAAGATAGATAATGAAGGATGTATATTATCATATGTACTAGCTCCTATCTTAATCCAATCAGCAGATCTAGAGGAAATATTTTGATTCATACTGTTATGTAAGACTGCAACATTATGAAATAGATAAACTTCAAAAAATTACCATAATAAAGAAATCGTACAATTTTACTTTTATAATCTACCATCCTGCTAGAACCAGTCGTTGCGATCCACTTGAAACATCATTTACAAATCAGCAACAAAGGACACCTCTGACATCAGTCATCAACGATAAAGCGCTGATTTTCAAACTATGTTAAAAAAAAAAAATCGAAGAATGGCAAATTTTAACTTGGTGATTTTTCCGTTTGATGTATCGCGAAAGGAATATTTGGCAATATTATTGATTTGTTAAAATTGACGTTTGTTTACTTTTTCAGCTACTAGTAATTACTTCAGTATTAATTCATTATGCAGATTACGATGGCTTGAAAACATGTTATTCTAAACAGAAAAAATGTTTGCAGAATTGTTCCTTTTTGGACCGTATTTATGAGTGGTTGTTTCCTCATCTTCCTATTTTATACTATATATATCTTGTTTTCCTAAGCAGAAAGAATTTTGAAACGTCAATGGAGGATTTCCATGCTTCAGATCAACACATAAGTTCTGAAATAATTGCCTGGAGTGCAATTTATGCAGTGCTGGGGACTATGGCCATTGTCATAAACGCTTTGACGCTGTCCATCTTCACCAGAACCAAGTCACTCAGAACTCGAAGGCACGTGATGGTTATCAACCTTGCTGTTGCAGATCTTTTGTTTGGAGCTTTAGGGTTGCCATTTTCGGTGGTCTACCTACTTAAACCAACAGTTGTTTATTATTACGTGCACCAAGCTATAAATGCGTTTTCCAAAACGGCATCCCTCTTTACCCTTGGTGTAATTGCTGTGGAACGAATGCACGCAACTATTTGGCCTTTACGTCACCTAGTTGTGACCAACAGGACTTACAAAATAGCCCTTGTGGTTATTTGGGTTCTGTCAGCCATTATGACAACAGTAACGATGCTTTTTCAGAGTGGATTAATGAAGCTGTCTTCACTCTATAACCTTTTAGTACCAGTTGTGATCACTGTAATTACCTTCACAATAGTGGCTTGCTATGTATCCATTTGGATCTCATTTCGACGCAGAAAACACCATAAACTCGGTACTGCCGTCAAACAGGATAGAGCTTTAGCAGTTACTTTGTTGTTGGTAGCAGGGGTCTTCCTCTTCTGCTGGGGTATTCCTCTATTTTATATCTCTATTTCTCGGTTAGAGATATGCCGAAATTGCTACCAGGCAACTACTACAGTTTTCAGATGCGCTCGGCTCCTATTTGCAGTACAGTCAATGATCAACCCAGTTATTTACTGCTTCAGACTGCCTGCGTTTAAAGTTAGTTTAAAAGCGAGGGTACAAGATTTACAAGATTTAAAATGTTCGGCGGACTTCAGGTCAAGACATCAACGTCCACTACAAGGTCATCAATCGAGTGGCATTGAGTTGGTCAATGTCTGAAGAATTGACTATTAACCAGTGGACTTTGTAATCCGCTTTACAGATAAGCTCTTCTTGTTTGTCGAATCGCTCTCTAATCGTACTGATCAGCGACTGAGAACATGGTATTGACATTCTTAAAATAAATATTGTTGGGTGATAACCTGTTTCAGGCTTTAAGTTTGTTGGAGAAACACAAAAAAGGCGACGAGACCAAGGAACTGACAGATTGATCTTATGGAACAAAATAAAGATGAGAATTTTAACCTTCCACTTGATGTACGTAAAGTAATCTACCAAAATAGAGCAAATCCCTATATATATTTCATTTGCAAAGATACTCTATACAGGTGTACTTGTTTAATATCATGTACTGCAAGTAAACCCTGATTACAATTGAAGCCGTCGAATAAAATAATTGAAATAAAATTGATAAATCAAGTTCCTGCGTGAATCTCTCGACCATAGGCGTACGGGCACCTTCGGGCCTGGGGGGGCGGACACCTTATTGCTCGAAAAAAAAAAATGGCATGGGTAAATAAATAAAGCCAAATGAAGAGGCACGTAAAATGGATAAAAAACGTGCATTGAAATAGTTGTGTACAAACCTTGCCTGCTTGATTAAAGGAACGATAGTTCTTTTATTAATTTCGTGGCGTTACCCGAACGTGTCATTGCACCGAAATCTTTTCTTCGGAAATATTTTATTTATTCACTTTACTCTTTTTAGCAAAATTTTAAGTATTTTGGGAATGCCATTTTATATTGTTTTTCCCCACTTGAAAATTATACAAAAGCGTGTCAAACATTCAAGAATGAATGGGTTAAAACATCTCGTTGAAAGTTTTGAGTTAGCCCTGAGAACTTAAAATTTGAGTCAAAGCACTAGCTTCATCCCATTTGTAAAAATAACAGCTTTGTTTCAAGATCTTACACTGGATCCACCGCGCGCAAACGCTAAAAACTGATTGCAATTAAATCAAACTGAGGGATCACGCAAAATTTGCGCGAAAAATTGACCATGATTGTAGCAATTTTGCGAGAGAAAACGAAAACAGATGAATGAGAAATTTGGACTTTTGAACCACAAAATTCGGTATATTTTCAATACTTTTTTCTGTTGATGTAATCGTTCTTGAATTGATCTTGTTTTTAAATCGATCGTTAAAGTTATTATTACAATCCCTAAAATTTAAATTACTCTTTTGTTGATGTTTGTCGCCGAGAATTTGACCATTAGTAATTAATCCCAATACAGTGCTCTGCACCGCGCAACCACCAGCTGAAAAAAATATTCATCAGGAAAATTCAACTAACTAGTTTCGTGGGATCCTTCGCTGTACGTCAATAGAAAGGAGGCTAGAATACAAGGTTTAGTTTACTTCATTAAACAGTCAACAATTCGGCAGAACTCCAATTCAGATAGACGTCGATGAATCAGAGTTGCACCGAAAGCACCGATACTGTGCCAGACCACTTGGTACGTATTTATAAAAATATCCCAAGATAAATTCGTACATTTCAACTTATCAGTTGAAATGTGTATTGCCTGAAGGTGGGATATTCGGTTTAAGAAGCTTACACATTGGATCTTGAATGACATTTTAATTTTAGTTGCATTTCATGATTGGCATAAGTTAAATAATGGGTCAGTCGTAATCGAGGTCGCCACCATCTATTGTTATCAATTTTATTACTATTTGGATTTTATG